>NC_133366.1:20120371-20315375 GCF_049309525.1 Garra rufa
GAAGACCATTGAGAGTAGCAGCGTGCTCGCGCAGATTACGTCACGCGGTTGGCGACAGAATGTCTGAGTGAGGCGCGAGTAAGCTGCACGTGAATGTGAAATCTGGGAAAACACTGCGAGCTGAGAGTGCATTTCAAGAAGTGTGCAGAATTATAAAACACTTCTAATGTTTTAGAAAATTGCAATATAGATCATCATTGTTATAGTTAGCTTATTGTTTCTTTTTGTTTTGTTTCTCTTTGTTGATGTGTACCTTGCATGTGTCTAACTAAGCTGCAGCTTACTTATTTTCACTTTATTTTATGTCCATAGCTTCTTATCAGCCAATTTTTGAAGTAATTTTCATAGCACGAGATTTTTATTCAATGTAAATAAGTGTCAATTGCATGCAAGATGCACTGAGGCTAATTCAAAATAACATCCCATAAAACTTTCCAGTCACAACATGCAAAAATGTGAGTATAAAATCATATCTAGCAGCTGTGCATTGTGTTTTTAAAGCAACTATTGTATAGAAATGAACTAGACAGTCACTAATGTTTTTTCAAGCAATGCTTATGCTTAATGACATACACCTAGGTTTAAGGATAAAGTGGCCTCCTAATGAGCGAGGAAACTACAATGCTCATCTTGTCTCCCACTGGGCTGCTGTCAGGTGCACTTTCAATTTGAGTCCTTTTGTCTTAACAGTATCACCCACTGCTGAGGAAGGAGGAAAGGTCGGAGGAGGGCCTCTCACCTCTGTCACTGAGCCTTCATTCACCCTCATCACAATGGAGCCGGACGGTTGTGCCATGGGAATGTGAGGTAGTGCTGAAAAACTATCTGTTTATCGAAGAACAGTATTGTACAAAATGTTAAGTTGGACCTGAAAAGAGACTCTCTAATTCAGTGGTATTTTCATTTCTTTTTGGGGAGCCAAGCTGTGCGCTTGCTTACATATGCGACTCATTTGTGCTTTGGTGCCATCAGCGGTCTTTGGCACAGCACTGGTGTTTTCAGTAATGCTAAGCATGATGGCAGAGAATCAGGCAGCTCGCATTTCAAACAGGCGCCTCCATTGACACCGTGCTCCTGCTCTTCTAGAAATAATGTCTGGAGTGGTAATATTTAAATACTGTCTCCAAGGGCTTTTTTATTTGTCCTGCAGACCCTCATATGCCACGGACTATAAGCTCACCTGCATACACTACCTGTCAAAAGTTTTTTTAATGTTTTTTTTAAAGAGTCTCTTCTGCTCACCAAGCTTGCATTTATTTGATTCAAAGTGCAGCAAAAATTGTGAAATATTTTTACTATTTAAAATATCTGTTTACTATTTGAATATATTTTAAAATGCTATTTATTCCTGTGATCAAAACTACATTTTCAGCATCATTACTCCAGTCTTCAGTGTCACATGATCCTTCAGAAATGATTATGCTGATTTGCTGAGAATTTTTTTTCTTTGATGAATAGAAAGATCCAAAGATCAGCATTTATCTGAAATAAAAAAAAACTTTTATTTAGCACGAATGCTTTAAATTGATCAAAAGTGATGATAGTTACATTTATAATGTAATGTAAAGATTTCTTTTTCAGATAAATGATGTTCTTCTGAACTTTCTATACATCAACGAAACCTGAAAAAAAATTCTACTCAGCTGTTTTTAACATAATAATAATAATAAAAGTTTTTTTTCTGAGCAGCAAATCAGAAAATCAGAATGATTTCTGAACGATAATGTGACTGGAGTAATGATGCTAAAAATTCTGCTATGAAATCACAGGAATAAATTACATTTGAAAATATATTCAATATATTCATTTACATAGTAAAAATATTTCAAAATTTTAGTGTTTTTGCTGTACTTTGTATCAAATAAATGCAGGCTTGGTGAGCAGAAGAGACTTTTTAAAAACATTAAAAATCTTACTGTTCAAAAACTTTTGTTTAGATTGTGGAACAGCATTAAAGGAATATTATGCATTTACAGTAATGCTTGATAAGGATGATATAATTGCATGTTAATTACAAAAAAAGTCTTAAAATTTCACTCAAAAGAAGCAAAAATCAAGGTTACTGTAAGGGACTTACAAATTAATGGGGCAAAAAATAAACACTAGAAAATAGACTCTTAATGGGGCATATTTTGTAGCATTTAACAGTAGAAATGTAAAACTTATTTAAAAATGCACTTGCAATAAATATGTAAAAATAAAATATGTATTATTTGAGCTGTAAAGTTTTAGTTATATTTAATATAGTAATATGAGTAAGAAGTTATATGAGTATGTTTTTCACACAAAATCATGTTAACACATGTTGTTTATGTATCTTGAGGAGGGTTATTACAGTTAAAAAAATAAATAAATATAAAACTATAAAAACATTTTTTTTTAACTTAAAATAAAATATATTAAATAAAAACATTAACTGAAATAAACTTATTTATACTATTTGCCATATGGCAACATTTCTCATTTTAGTTCAGTTTAATTTGATGTACAAAATTAACAAAAACTAAAGCTGAAATAAAAATTAATATAAACTATGTAGACACACATACATTAAAAATGAGGGAAAAAAACAACAACAGAATTTTATAAATTTAAATGAAAATTTGATTATACTAACGAAACAGTGACTATTTTAAGTTTTACAAACTGGCTTCATTCACTCCAAGCACCACACTGTAACCTAGATTTTGCTTTTTTATTTTATTTAAACAAAATATGGCAAAAATCGCAAATTTTTGTAGTTATTGTGCTTAGCATCTGTTGAACCCATAATATTCTTTAAAGGAATAGTTTAACCAAAAATTAAAAAGTTGTCATTAATTAGAATTTTCATTTTTGGGTGAACTTTCCCTGTAAGGTTGCTATTCCTTGACTGCCTTAAATATACTATAAAAATAGACCTTTTCTCTCTAAAATTTAGCGTTTCTAGACCTAGAAACTTTAAGAAAGCACGTTCTGGAGGTATGTGTGTTAAGAGATGAGAGAGCACAGTGGCCTTGACAGCTGACAGTGCATGCCTCCTATTTTCCTCTGTGATAGGATAACAACTTTGGTGAGCGGCATTTGTTCAAATGGACAATATGTTATTTGTAAATGGGCGGCGTGTAAGATGAAGCTCCCCACCCTGGCCTGGCTAGAGTTAACCCCTCTCCCCACCATCAGCAATCCCCATGGTTGCTAGGAGGGTGGTCTGCCATACCCCAGGGTGGAGAGAGGAATAAGAGGACAATTGTGGGGCTTTGCATAAGGCTCAAGAGGCTGGAACAGCTGCCATGGTCACTTGGTGGAGGGCTTGCATACTGAAGACCACGCTAGTGTTAAAGCATTTGCCAAGGTCGTCCTTGTCATTTGTGATAAAAAAGCCTATTGAGTTTGCTTTTGTGAACACATTGTTGATATACTGGTAAAATATTTAGAGTTGTAATCCAAGGAAATATTTATTTAACATTAATTATATTACAACTAAACTTTAGCCTTACACTAAAAATATGTCATTTTGGTAACACTTTACAGTAAGGTGTCATTTGTTAACATTAGTTAAGGTATTAACTAACATTAACAAATACATGAACGATACATTTATTACAGTGTTTATTAATCTTTGTTAAAGTTAGTTAAAAATAAAGTTGTTCATTGTTTGTTCATGTTAGTTCACAGTGCATTAATGTTAACGAACACAACTTTTGATATTAATAATACGTTAGTAAATGCTGAAATTAACATTGACTAAGATTAATAAATGCTGAGTTATGCTAAGTATTCATTCTTAGTTCATGTTAACTAAACGAGTTAACTATTTTTATTTTATAAGGTTGTAATTTGTAAAACCTATTTGCCATCCCACAATTTCTGTAACTGTCACAAGGAGAGTCAGAGACGTGCGGATCCATTTGCAGCATTTATTAGAATCGTCAACAGGTCAGAATAATCACCAGAAAACAGGAACAACGTAGGTAATCCGGGAAACAGTTCGATAGACAGGGAATGGTCGCAATGGCAGGAAGCGTCAACGGGGTACACAGTCCAGAGTCATACACAGATAATCCAACACAGAGAAAAACGCTTAGAATTACGACCATATGGAATGATAAGACTTCGCAAGGTGGCTGTGTGTGTGAGTGGCTTAAATGCATGTGGGTAAATGATAAACAGGTGTATGCAGCAATCAGTTCAGTGGGAAACGAGGAGCAGCTGTGTGCAGTGATTGGTGCAGTGGCTTATGGGGATTGCAGTCCAGAATGTGTGTGCAAGAGTTCATGATGAGAAGACAGACCAGATACATGACAGAGCCCCTCCCCAAGGAGCGGCTTCCAGACGCTCTAACCACATAATACAACCTGGAGGGTGGTGGAGCGGAGGCGGAACAGGGGGAGGGATGGAGGGCCAGGTCCATGTAGGGGTACTGGAACCCCGAACTGAGGCGGAGCCGACGGAGGGAGAAGCCATGATGGAGGAAGGGTTGGCTCCTGCATGGGGCCGACCGACGGAGGTGGAGCCGGTGGAGCCCGAGGCGGAACCGGAGAGTTGATGGTCCTGGGCGACACAGAGGATCCGGAGGGCCAAGGCGGAACCCAAGGCTCTGGCGACCCCGGCAGAGATGGAGATCCGGAGGTACGCAGCGGAGCCGGAGTGACAGAGGATCGAGGCTGTGCCCACGGGAGGGAGGAGGTCCACAGAGCCGGCAGGACGGAGTGACGAGGCGCAGCCGGAGGAGTAGAGTCCAGAGGCGAAGGTGGGGCGACGACTGACCGGGGCGGAGCCGGAGAGACGATGAAGCCCGGAGGAGCTGGTGGGCCGACGGCCGACAACGGAGACGAGGGAGCACAGAGCCGGGGTGGAGCCGCAGGGTCGGAGGGCCGAGGTGGAGTCCAGGACTCTGAGACTGGAGGTGATGGTGAGGGGTCCTTCAGTCTGGACACCGATGGAGACTGGCAGTCCCACGGCAAGTCCTCTGCACCGAAGGTGGGATGTGGGTGAGCAGAGGGACTGTCAGGAGACAGAGGTGGCGGAACTGGAGCAGCAGGGAGGGTGGGTGGGAACAGTCCATGCATGAGCTCCGTGACCAGAACCGGGCAGACAGGAATCTCAGGACGACTGGATGGAACCAGCGGAGTCTCTGGAAGGCTGGGCGGAACCAGCGGAGGCTCTGGAAGGCTGGGCTGAACCAGCGGAGGCTCTGGAAGGCTGGGCTGAACCAGAGGACCTAAGAGTCCTCCCCGAAAGAAAATCATCAGGCACTGCTCCTCCATAGTCAACTGATTAGCTAATTCGATGAAGTCCATAGCATACTCCTCAATAGTCCGCTCATCCTGCTTGAGACGCATGATCTGTACAGTGGTGTTCGTGCTGGAACCGGATGACACCATACTCGCTGCTGGATCCTTGTAGTGGCGAAGTCTTCTGTCACAAGGAGAGTCAGAGACGTGCGGATCCATTTGCAGCATTTATTAGAATCGTCAACAGGTCAGAATAATCACCAGAAAACAGGAACAACGTAGGTAATCCGGGAAACAGTTCGATAGACAGGGAATGGTCGCAATGGCAGGAAGCAGGAATCGTCAACGGGGTACACAGTCCAGAGTCATACACAGATAATCCAACACAGAGAAAAACGCTTAGAATTACGACCATATGGAATGATAAGACTCCGCAAGGTGGCTGTGTGTGTGAGTGGCTTAAATGCATGTGGGTAAATGATAAACAGGTGTATGCAGCAATCAGTTCAGTGGGAAACGAGGAGCAGCTGTGTGCAGTGATTGGTGCAGTGGCTTATGGGGATTGCAGTCCAGAATGTGTGTGCAAGAGTTCATGATGAGAAGACAGACCAGATACATGACAGTAACATTGTCACCATCTGGCAACCACAGCTTTTTTTTCTGTACAGTCGTGGCCAAAAGTTTTGAGAATGACACAGATATTAGTTTTCACAAAGTTTGCTGCTAAACTGCTTTTAGATCTTTGTTTCAGTTGTTTCTGTGATGTACTGAAATATAATTACAAGCACTTCATACGTTTCAAAGGCTTTTATCGACAATTACATGACATTTATGCAAAGAGTCAGTATTTGCAGTGTTGGCCCTTCTTTTTCAGGACCTCTGCAATTCGACTGGGCATGCTCTCAATCAACTTCTGGGCCAAATCCTGACTGATAGCAACCCATTCTTTCATAATCACTTCTTGGAGTTTGTCAGAATTAGTGGGTTTTTGTTTGTCCACCCGCCTCTTGAGGATTGACCACAAGTTCTCAATGGGATTAAGATCTGGGGAGTTTCCAGGCCATGGACCCAAAATTTCAACGTTTTGGTCCCCGTGCTCCATCGTGCTGGAAAATGCATTGTTCTTCACCAAACTGTTGTTGGATTGTTGGAAGAAGTTGCTGTTGGAGGGTGTTTTGGTACCATTCTTTATTCATGGCTGTGTTTTTGGGCAAAATTGTGAGTGAGCCCACTCCCTTGGATGAGAATCAACCCCACACATGAATGGTCTCAGGATGCTTTACTGTTGGCATGACACAGGACTGATGGTAGCGCTCACCTTTTCTTCTCCGGACAAGCCTTTTTCCAGATGCCCCAAACAATCAGAAAGAGGCTTCATCGGAGAATATGACTTTGCCCCAGTCCTCAGCAGTCCATTCGCCATACTTTTTGCAGAAGATCAATCTGTCCCTGATGTTTTTTTTTTTTTGGAGAGAAGTGGCTTCTTTGCTGCCCTTCTTGACACCAGGTCATCTTCCAAAAGTCTTGCGTGCAGATGCGCTCACACCTGCCTGCTGCCATTCCTGAGCAAGCTCTGCACTGGTGGCACTCCGATCCCGCAGCTGAATCCTCTTTAGGAGACCATCCTGGCGCTTGCTGGACTTTCTTGGACGCCCTGAAGCCTTCTTAACAATGCAGTGGAAAGTTTTTTTCGGGATTAAGTTCATTTTCATGGCAAAGAAGGACTATGCAATTCATCTGATCACTCTTCATAACATTCTGGAGTATATCCAAATTGCTATTATAACAACTTAAGCAGCAACTTTTCCAATTTCCAATATTTATGTAATTCTCAAAACTTTTGGCCACGACTGTATATTTAACAGGATTTTTTAAAAGTGTAATTTAAAGGCATCTTGAGACACATATGCTGTCTGCTCTGATGGCTCATATTGTTTATGTAGTTCAACTATAGGTTATTTAATCCTTGTTTATTTGCTGACGTGCAAAATTACTCATAGCTTTCTCTCTGGTAGCTCTGGTGAGTATTCAAACATCTCCTTTAACTCTCTTTCACACACATAAACTCAACTGAGCAGTTGACATTTACAGTCCCCATTTTGAGTTTTAATGATGGTCTTTTTGCAGTAATAATGACATGACATCAGATAGTAGAGCAGATCGCTGGGTCAGTTACTCAACCAGTTAATTGACTTTCCTGGGACCAAAAGACCCCAGGCAGAACAAATAACATCTACACATTAGCAATGTCTTAAAGGGGTCATCGGATGCCCATTTTCCACAAATTCATATGAGTCTTTAGGGTCTTTTTGAAAAGTCTATAATATACTTTGGTTAAAAATTCTCAATAGTAGTGTTAAAAAACACCCTTTCACCTTGTCAAAATAAGCTCTGCAAAAACTCAACTCATTTTATTCAATAGTCCCTTTAAATGCAAATGAGCTCTGCTTGCCCCGCCCCTCTCTGCTGTGGGATGATGATGAGCCTTAATGTTTACTTTAGCCGCATTTAGCTGCATTTAGCCGCATTCAGCCGCGTTTAGCCACATTTAGCTGTGAAACTTGCCAACAAGCACATTAAGAAAGGCCATTTGCGAAGATGCATAAAAACCCTTATACTCACTTCTGCTGTGGGTGAAGCTGCATCAGGAACAATTTGCACAAACATGCAGTACAGACCAAAAGTTTGGACACACCTTCTCATTCAAATGAAATCTTTTTCTGTTTATTAAAGTTTTTACTCTACATTTGTGCAGTTTTCAGTGGGTTAGTGATATTTTTAAAATATATATAAATTAATAAATAAATATTTTTTAAATGGGTTTTTATACAAAAACTGCTTTTTTATGTAAAATGCACTTTATAAAAGACCCACATTTCTAACTTTAATTCATGGGGATAACATGGATAATTTCACATGGTTTAGTGTAAGATTTTTGCCCATCTTTTGGAAAATCCAGTTTTAAAAGTAAAAAAAAAACCAGCTACAAATAACTTTTACCAGTAGGTGGCTGCAGAGCTCCACTATTTGCTATTTGCTATTTGACCATCTGAAAGATATTTTTTCACAAGTTTTTTTTTTCAGTTGAATGCATATCTACAGTACAGACCAAAAGTTTGGACACACCTGAATGAGAAGGTGTGTCCAAACTTTTAGTCTGTACTGTAGATGCATATATAGATTGGGATCGGTGCTTTCCTTTTAAAAATGAAAGTAACGTTTTCCTCTGCATCCTCTGCTCAGATGTCAGGAGTAAATGACTACTGCTATGTTCATTATTACATCCAACAACAGAACACCTCAATAGCTCAATCTGAGACATTCTTGTCTTCCAATGTGCCTGAGTCGACACAATGGTGATGTCAATCAACTATCGTGGGAGCGTCCTCTGTCGGTGTGCCGTCACACTGACGAGAAGATGAAAATGACCTGATTTTAAAAAGAAAATATTACTTTTAAGGAGAAAAAAAATACCACTTGCTGGATTTTTATCATTGTAGGGTGGTCGTGTACACAAACTGCCAACAGACATTAATGTTCAAACAACATGTAAAAGTAAGTTTTGCATCCGATGACCCCTTTAATATTTTAGACTAATAAAACAACAAAATATTAACTCAAATAATTACTACCTCAAAAATGCTACACATGAATAAATCTAAAACACCTGAAGGAATGGTTCACCCAAAAATGAAAATTAGCTGAAAATTAGGGATGCACGATATTTATCGGACAGATAAATTATCGACCGATATGGGTAAAAATTACGTCATTTTTATTGCTCCGATAAATAAATGAAATCCGATCCGATAAAGTACTCTTGCTGGTAAATCAATCAATCAGTCTGTTTATCTGAGGTTCTTCTGTTTTAGGGGCCGTTCACATGTTGCGCCTAAAAACGCGTGGAAAACGCTAGACGCGCCGCTTTCTCTCTTTCCAAACCGCTCTGTAGCCTGCTCTGCTGTGGCGTCTGCCGTTGCTAAGCAACCATGACCTGCGCTCTCCATAAAGACGCGGAAGTTTCAGCAAAAGATAAATGGATTTTCAGCATTAAAAATCGCTTGCAGTAGCTCTGTTATTAAATTTATTTAAAAATGGTTATTCCTGTACAGCTATGATAAGCTGTTTTTCCACCTTGGCAGTGCTTTCAATGTTATTAAGGGAACGGGTGAAGCTGATTGGTTGGTTCATGTCATATGACCTGCGTTGGGCTTGTGGCATTCTGAAAAGTTGATGTTTTTATCTCGATTCTGATGTTTTATTCCACGCCTTGTACGATTTGGTTGCTGCACACATTCATAATATGATCAATAAGAAGCTTTAACAGACATTTGGACATCTGACGTTACTCCATGATGCACTTTTCATTTTTTCCAGGTTGACAAATGTCAAAGCATTTTATTTATTTAGAATTGAGGTGCCTTACACAAAAAATAAAAACATTTTTGAAGAGTCAGGACTGATGTTTGCTATGATTGTTAGACCCAGATATATACACTAATATACATTTCATTAGTTTATCTCAGATTTTGTATTCTCCTGGGTGCACAAAATTATCATATAAAAATATGAACGTATCGGTATCGGCCACAAGAAGGACTTAATTATCGGCTATCAGTATCGGTAAAAAATGTACTGAAAATGTACTTACCCTTAAGCCAGCCCTGATGTTCATGAATTTGTTCTCCATTGAAACAGATTTAGATAAATGTAGCATTACCTTATCACATGGATCCTCTGCAGTGAATGGGTGCCATCAGAATGAGTTTAAACAGCTGATAAAAGGATCACAATAATGCACAACTAATCTGCACAACTCCAATCCATCAACTGACATCTTGTGAAGAGAAAAGTTGCATGTCTGTAAGAAAAAAAATCCATCTTTAAGGTGTTTTTTTAACTTATGATCTTGTTAAAATACAATTATTCTATCCATAATATTGCTTCTTCCAATGAAAAACCCTGAATCGGGAAAGAAATATGCACAGATCAAGCACCGTTTACAATCAAAAACAGCCGAAAACAGTACTAAACATACAGTCGAACCAAAATTTATTCAGACACCTTCAAACTTTCTTACATTATCACAGTTAATTTGCTATAGTTCAGAAAATGGTAAGAAAATATGGCAAGAACGCAAGAATTAAACTGTATCAGAACAAATTCATTTTGATAAAGTCAGATAACTTTGATAGAAAGGTAGATAACAAAACATGGTCAGGTCAAAGTGTCAAAATAAAATAAAATTTTTGGTCCACTGTATGAAGAATTTTTGTGTCATAATTTACTTTATTTTGCTATCCTCACATGCATGAATTAACTATAGTGTCCTGCACTTACTAGTAAAAAAATATAAAAAACAATTATATCTGGTGTCTGAACATTTTTTGGTTTGACTGTATATGTTGGTGTATTTTTGGACGAACTATTTCTTTAACACTCATTAGTAATGCTATTGTTTGCATGTTCAGCAAATATAACTCCTGCATTACATCATGCAGCTTTGAAGATGGAATGATATTTTTATTCCCATATCACAGATGTTCATTCAGTTCAACACCGTAAGGTCATTTCTCATGAGACGAGCGCTGTGGTGCTGCGTCCATCTGGAGATATTGTAAGCGATAGTCCTCTGACATCATCCTTTCCTGTGGTGTATTCTAAACAGAGCTCTGTGTGGTGAAAATAGCTCTGGCTGTAAACAAAGCTTCCATGTCTGATTTGCTTTTCTTAGAAAGGAATAATAGTATATGCACTCTAATGCCAAAGAAAACATAGGAGGGAAGACTACAACAGCTAGCAGGAGAATAACTCAGCATTTACACAATGAAGCTTATATTACAACAAAAGCCAGATCCACCCTAAACTCATATTAGTTTAAACTCATATAAGACTTACAATACAATTCAAATATGTGCACTGTCAGCTTGAGTTAAAAACATCCCACTGGACCATTCAAAATATGTAGTGTAATATACTAAATATAGAAAAAAATCTACTAAGTACAAATAAGGCTTTTAGAATCTTAGCTGCAGGGTTTTTGTTGAATTCATGAGTTGTGGGCATGCAAGACATTGTGTGCAATGATGTCATCCCCATCGCTGCATTGATCGTAGCTGCCATGGCTACCACAGTGCTGTAACTGTAGCAGCGGTAGGTCAAAGGTTACAAAGATAGCCCTGCAATTGAATTTATGGGAGGGCTTGTAGGTATCAGGTTTTCTCATTCACCCTCACACCACTTTGTTGATTCTGAAGCTGCCTTTCCTTTCCAATCCTCCTCATTCTCTCCCTCCTTCATCCAATCAGCGGCAATTAACCACAGGACCCGACCAGCTACCTTTCTGATGATAACCTCTGTCCAATGCAGATTTCTGTTTGCAAACATTTATGCAGGGGTGTTTTTGAGCACACAATACTGATATGCTAAATATGATAAACATTCAGATATCACTGAGAACATACAGTTGAGGTCAAAAGTTTACATACACCTTGCAGAATGTGCAAAATAAAAGGGATCATACAAAATGCATGTTTTTTTTGTATTGAGTTTGTATTTTGAGTTTGTATTGAGACATTTACAGCTTCTGAAGGGCAGTACTAAATGGAAAAAAAAAGATATTTAGGCAAAATAAGAAAAATGTACACATCTTCATTCTGTTCAAAAGTTTTCACCCCCTGGCTCTTAATGCATTGTTTATCCTTCTGAAGCATCAGTGAGCGTTTGAACCTTCTGTAATAGTTGCATATGAGTCCCTCAGTTGTCCTCAGTGTGAAAAGATGAATCTCACAATCATACAGTCATTGTTGGAAAGGGTTCAAATACATAAAAATGCTGAGAAACCAAAGAATTTGTGCGACCTGAAGGATTTTTCTGAAGAACAGCGGGTAGTTTAACTGTTCAGGACAAACAAGGGACTCATGAACAACTATCACTAAACAAAAAATCATTCAGGTAATAACACAGTATTAAAAATCAAGTGTATGTAAACTTTTGAACAGGGTCATTTTTATAAATTCAACTATTATTTTCTCTTGTGAACTATATGTAAACGGCTTTTAGGTGAAATATCTTATTCAGTTCAGTACTAAATAAAAAAATAACATGCATTTTGTATGATCCATCTTATTTTTATGTAAACTTTTGACCTCAACTGTATTTTAGAGGATTAGTTCATCCAAAAATGAAAAAAGTATGCTCCTTTGTAGATGAGTTTGTTTACTTATGGGAACTGATTTGGAGAAATATGGCAGTACATCCCGTCAGAATGAGAGTTCATACAGTTGATAAAAGCATTGCAATAATCCACAAGTAATTGACACGACTCCAGCGCATAAATTAATGTCTTGTGAAATGAAATGCTATTTGTTTTTAAAAACAAATCCATCATTAAAACACATTAAAAAATTGATTAGGATGAGTAGGCCTATTTCATGTCTACCTGCTCTTTTCATAAAATGTCAAAACTAGTATTGTCGTCGGCGCCGATAGCCTTGTGGGCAGCGCGCCAACATACAGCACCGTTGTGCTCCGGGCGTCCCGTGTTTAAATCCTGACTCGAGGACCTTTCCCGACCCGCCCCCTATCTCTCTCCCACTTCCTGTCAATTCTGATCTGTCCTATCAAAATAAAGGCAAAAACGCCAAAAAAAATCTAAAAAAAAAAAAAAACTAGTCTTGTAGATACCTACATATATTTTTAAAGGTGAACCATATGTTTCACGTTATTAGGTTCTTTTATTAACATTTAATGCATTATATTTATAGCCCCTGCTGAAAAAAACAGCTAGAGCCAGCCTAGGCTGGTTGGCTGGTTTTAGCTGGTCAACCAAGCTGGTTTTAGCTGGTCAGCAGGCTGGATTTAGAGGGGTTTTGGACACTTTCCCTGGTTTTCGCTGGCCAGGCTGGGAGACCAGCTAAAACCAGCTACTTCCAGTTTAAACCAGCTAAGGCCAGCCGACCAGCCTAGGCTGGTATTAGCAGTTTTTTCAGCAGGGGCATGGGAAGTTTACAACAAAAACTCTGTGAACAGCTCCATCTAGTGTCCAATCATAAACAGTTCACATGGTAAATCTGTGTATTTATTAATATTAAATTCAAATCTGCAATTAGTATTAAAACTTTGAATATAGTAAGTAAAAGTAAGTTTTAAGTTTAGCAACCTCAACAGAGTCTTGTTTTTTTTTTTCAGACACAAAAGCTTTCCTCTCCTATGAAAACAGCTGCTTTTCTAAATCATACGAAACATTTAAAAAGACATTTTGCATGTCCTGAATATATATATCAAGTTAGGCTATTGGCCATGATTTTGAGTTAACACAACATCCATCCCTTTACAGTGTAAAGAGGATCACGTCCAATAAAAACTAAGGGAAAAAAAATTACAACAATATTTTTATTTGTTTTTTGAGTTTAATATGGAAAAATTAGACATGCCTTGAGGGAAAAAACAGAAGGGAAATCACTGGTTCACTTTTTTGGGTGCTTCAGCTGAGATTCTCATCTGTGTGGGGAGCAGGACGCTTGCTGAGGTTAAGGGTGAAGGTCACAGTGATGCAGTATTGTCTGTTATGATGAAGAACATAAGTTAAAGAATGACACAACAGCTTTTATCACAAATTCTGCTTAATCGGGGGGCCCATAACCGTATTGTAGGCTAAGGTTGCTCAACTCTGGCCATCGAGGTACACTTTACTGACGAATTTAGCTCCAACCCTGATCAAACAAAGCTGTAACTTTCTAGTAAGCCTGAAGAACTTGATTAACTTGTTCAGATGTGTTTACCGGTAATTAGGGATGGAACTAAATTATACAGCACAACGGACTTCAAGTTTGTAGGGGGAAAAAACAGCTGTAGGCCAACTGCCGTCTCATACAATACAAACTTTGATGATACGAGGTTGGAGTAGTCCATTACAAGTGCTCACTGCAGGTTGGAATAGTGGTTGTGTTGAATGGTTTTTCCATTCATTTCAATTTTAAGTATTAAGTTATTGATCTATATTTGAGTTTTTGGTTTCGTTTTATTATTTTAAATAGGTTGAAATTGCACTGCTTAAGATGAAAGAGCTGAACACCAGAAGTGTCCCTACTGCAGTGTTTTTCAACCACTGTGCCGCGGTACACTAGTGTGTCGTGAGAGATCGTCAGGTGTGCCGTGGGAAATTATTCAATTTCACCTAAAACAGGCCCAGGTTTCACACTGAGTGGGTAGAAATATGAAAGTTCAAAAAATACTGTTTTCATTGTGTTTGTTTGATTCCTATTCAAGACACTTTGATAAGAATGACTGTATATTGTTAATTGCACTTTTTATTTGACAGAAGAAGGAATATCAGGGCTCGAAATTGTCGCATATGCTCCCAAAATTTTATCTGCGCGATCTCTAAATATATTTGGGAGCATTTTTTGCGAGAAATTGTTGTGGTGCGACTTGTTTTCATTTCTTTACACTCTTTAAATTCTTAGCTTAAATTCAGATTTGAGATATTAGCCGTCAATCACTCCGTCACTGACACTGCGCTCCGCTCCGCTGAAACCGAACGGTTTTTTGCTTCAATTTTCTCTCTCTCTCTCTCTCTCTCTCACCCTCTGCAATTAAGGGTGTGTGATGTGACTTGATTGTGATTTTTGATTGTGGACCATTAAAATCTCTTCACAATATGCTTATGAAGAAATATAGTAGCTATAGTGCACATTCTGTCAGATGTAATTCTGGCGCCTCCGCCTCAGTATATAATGTACAACGAGGCATAGCCTACATTCACATCAGACTTTTTGAAATCCCGTTTGTGGTCCCCCACTTTAGTTCTTTTGTTAAATTAATGTGTTAATGCACGCTCAGCACCGCGACAGTTTCGTGAGATCGTTAAAACGAAACCGAAAGCAAAAAACGCACGCGCATTCAAAGGCAATTTTGATACATGGGGTTTAGAGAGCGACTCCCCAATGTGCGCAAATTAGGCTACATAGCATATCTAGGCTGTTATTAGTATATGTGGGTTGTAATAGGTTCATAGGTTGTGTATTTGTCATTTGTCAGCTCTGAATCATGCTTGAAAAATTTGGTCTCTATTTGCACTTTGAAATTGAGAGAGTAGCCTACTTTGATTATGGCAGTTATTGTTTGCACTTAATAGGATTAAGAAATAATTGTGTAGTTTATTTTTTGTTATTTCTACCATAGATTATTTTAAAATGCAGTGGCTGCCTCTAATTTAAATGGCTCTACCTATAATAGAGAAAATAAACATATTGTTCATGTACTCATATTTTAAACATATTCTTGTCCCTTGCTTAAGGTTTAAAATAAATATTTTTTAAAAAGCCTTTTAGATTCTAGAGTCAGCCCATTTGCTTGTAAAGCATCAGCAATCAGAATCAGCCATGAAGAATTTAGTTTGGTGCATTACTAAAAAGAAAAGCCGGGTTGAGTGCTGGCTGATCTGCTCAATTGGCAGTTGTGGTGCTCCTTAATATTCAGTGAGTGCTCCTAAATTTTTTTCTGGTGCTCCTAACTTTTTGAAGTTGGGAGCACCAGTGCTACCAAACAAAAAAAAATTAATTTCGAACCCTGAATATGAAAGATCATAAAACTTTTTTCTTTGTGTTTATTTGATTCCTGTTCAAGACACTTCGATAAGAATGGCTGTATATTATTAATATAGGCTACAGAATTACATTTTTTTACAATTTCGATTGTTGGTGTGCCTTGTGATTTTTCTTCAATTAAAAATGTACCTTGGCTCAAAAAAGGTTGAAAAACACTGCCCTACTGAGTGTTTGTTTTGATATTTATGCTTCTATCTGTCCTAAAATATTGTTTTGAAAGATAAGAGATCCCAGGATTATCTCAAATGGTAAAACTGTTTGCACTAATTGCTAATTGTTCATAATTAAAATAATACAGTACATTAAAATAATATGGTTAGACACACCAAGGCAATTTGCAATATAAAGTAGCAAAACAAGCTGTTTTGTACAGCTAAAAATAGCTGGATACGGTTAAGACCGGTTTACAAATTTACAAATCGCGGCCACTCTTATGTGAAGAAAAAGGTGGATAGTCTTCCTTCAGTCAGTGTTCTACCCCAATGCTCAAACTCAGCACTGCCCCCCGAAGTCCACAAAGGTACAAAACAGTCTTTGCTTTAAAATGAACCTGATGCATTTATGAATACTGACCAGCAGATGGAGCTATTTACTAATGCTAAACGTTCCAGACGAGGTCGGAAGTAGAATCATCTGAGTTGAAATGTCCCACTTCAAACCTCAGTGAGTTGGAGTGAATAAACGTCACATTAACATAATTGTGACCCTGGACCATAAAACCAGTCTTAAGTAGCACAGGTATAGTTGTAGCAATAGCCAAAAATACACTGTATGGGTCAAATTCATCATTTTTTTTTATGCCAAAAATCATTACGATATTAAATATCATATTCCATTAAGATATTTTACCATAAATATATCAAAACTTAATGTTTGATTAGTAATATGCACTACTAAAAACATAATTTGGACAACTTTAAATCATTTGGAACTCAGATTCCAGATTTTCCGATAGTTGTATCTCAGCCAAATATTGTCCTATCATAACAAACCATACATCCATGGAAATCTTATTTATTCAGCTTGATGATGTATAAATCGTAATTTCTAAAAATTGAACCTTATTACTGGTTTTGTGGTCCAGGGTCACATTTCACCTCATGATGTCGCAAACACAGTGTGTGCTCGAAACTCTAAATTATGATATTTTTGACTTCACTTGAAGAGCACATTAGCTCCAACCTTAACCAGCTAATCAGGGTGTTCAGGATTCCTAGAGGGGGAAAAAGAAGGGCCACGTGTGATGGACAATGGTTGGAACTGAAATCTACAGTAAGGAAGCCCTTTTTTGAACTTCTGCTAGGAATTTCACAAGTATGAAACAAACAAAACATATAGTGCTACAATTTATTTCTAAATGTTTGAAGATGTTTCCTTCTAGAGTTTTTCCAGTCATTCTGGGGCAGGAACCAAAAAAACACTGGGGAAAAATTTTAAGGAACTTCTGTGGTGTTCATAGTAAGCGCCTCAAAGGTGGATGAAGTAGCCAAAACAGGAATCTTTTGGACTGGAGTGGCCATCAAATGAGCTCTTTGACTAGAGAAGCTGAGACTGGAGCTCTGAAAATGGGCTGCCGACTCTGGCTGGGGCCGTCCATGAGTGGGAGTTTAGGACCTGGAATTCTGTCAGAACGTTGGAGACTGAGATGGCCATGGCAGAACTACTGCCTACTATTGTCACCAAGACGAAGCTCTGGAAACCTCTGGGGCATCTGACAGGGAGCTCTGGGTAGCCATAACAGACCATCCGGGACAGCCAAGATGGAAATCTGGAACTGATGTAGTTGAGAAAATAAAAAAGTGGCAAACAAATGAACTATATACAGAAACCTACTGTATATACACATCCCTATAAGCACCAATAGCTCAAGACGCAAATATTGTTGCCTCAAGCCCTGGCACCAGACGCTACCAGAGCTTGCCAGCCTCGCAAGATGCTAAGGACTGGAGGGATTGAAAGGCCACTCGTGTCAGCTCGCCAAGGGCTAAGCTGACTAAAGAGCACTTTCTGGGTGGTCGTTGTCTCCACGACTTATTGGATGACCTAAAAACAGAAACAAAATCAGGTTAACTGACTAAATACAATACATTTAGAACAGATTTGGCTTGGAATTTGTTACTTTTCCTCCTTTGTGCCTGAAGGAAAGAGATGTTTTCTCTGTATCCATTGGCATGTGCAGCATACAAGTTTATACGTCTACACTTGAAAGTGAAAATGCTGCACTAAACCACTAAAGGTGCTGTATGGCATTTCACACAGCAGGTCCCTGCAGTCAGTGGTGTCCAGGGTGTCTGTGTTCACTAACAAGTTCTCTAACTGTTCTCCAGATGTCTCTGTGAAGAGACTCGGCAGCCTCAATGACCTGCTGCATCACATGCAGTGCGAACTCTATGGCAAAGATGCCCTCATAGCACTCCGAAAAGCCAAAAGAGATTCTCACAGGATGAGGGGCACTGCAAGACCATAACATAATAGGTGAGGAGGTCCTGCCAGTCCAGCAGCTGTATAAAGCTGGAACCCTTATTGGCAAGGACTGGTTAGATGGAAGTGATTTCCTCAAATTGTTGTCAAAGGCAAAAATAATTTGCAGTCTATGATACAACTTAATGTTGATAAATTGCATGTTTTCCATTTTCCTGGCAAATTTCAGTGCCACCTGATCAACTTTAACCTTTAGTGGACTTTACTATCCTAGGTAGTACCAAAAGTCCAGAGTTTTGTGACCTGCGTGATGGATTGTAGCCTGATAGAAGACTAGTTAGGTATGCAGGAGCTAGGACCTTATAAGTAATTATTTTAGTAATATTTTGTAACTGATACGGAACTTAATAGGTAGCCAGACCAGAGACTGTAAAATTGGGTGATATGATCATATTTCCTTGACCTGGTAAGGACTCTAGCAGCTGCGTTTCGGATTACCTGTGGCTTGTTTATTAAAGACGCAGGACAACCACCTAGCAGTGCATTACAGTAGTCCAGTCTAGAGGTCATGAATGCATGAACTAACTTTTTTGCATCAGTCCTTGCATTGCACTCCCTCAAAAACAGCACCAAATCCTCCTTCCCCCAGTTTATCGCTGATGTTGTAGTTGACAAGAAGCTAATGCATTATAAAAATCTAAACATTTATATGCTACTAAATTAATATAATTGTTTGAATAATTGAATAATTGATACTTTTGACTCATCCCTCATTTTAAGGTTTATTATAAAACGGTTAGTTCCATTCCTCAATTCTGATTGGTCAGCAGCTGTGTCGTATTCATGATACGGCACTGCTATGACCGCTTCACTCAACGGTTTTGTGTATCATTGAACCCCCTTAGCAACCACCCTTAGCGACGTAAACACAGCTGCAGCTAGGGCTGTTCGATTCCGAAAATTTTGGAATCGATTCCGATTCCGATTCCTGGTTCTGGAATCGATTGGATTCGATTCCAGAATCGATTCCTCACTGTTGTTTCGATTCTTTTTCGATTCTTGTTTTTTAGATTGGAGGAAGCTAATTTCGCAATGTATGCAGGATGTAAAGGTTGTATTAAGTTACCTTCTCATAATATGAAGCTTCATTTGTAAAAAAAAAAAAAAAAAAAAAAAAAGAAGATATATACTATTTTTCTGTAGCTCTGACTGATTTCAAATTGTAATTCGTTGCCCAGGAAATTAGTCATAACCCACAGCTCAGCTGTGGACATGCATTTATTGCATGAATAAAACAAGATGTGACGTGTATAAAATGACAAAACTATACACTGAAACAAAATAAACAGAACTTTAACAACAACACTGATATGAGAGCTCGTGGCGAGAGCTGTCAATCAGATGCGCTCTCGGCCACTGATACGTGCTCTCTGCGTTTTCTTTCAGAGTTATCATTGGCTGATAGATTAAAAATAGCATTTATTTAAGATGTAAATAAGATCAAGACACGTCATGATCTATTCTGTCGTGCAGCGCTCTAAATTGTGGACATCATGAGCCAGTTTTCCCGTAAAATAACATCTGAATCGTTTTTTGAACTGGTTCATTTAAATAATCTATCCGAACGAATCTTTTTGTGGAAATGTTTCAGACTATAATAACTATTAGTGAGCAGGAGGCAAATTAATGGGTGCTTCTCAAACTGAAGGCTGCGTCCTTAAACTCATTTTTATTACGTTTATTTTCGTCAATCGACGTTTGATGACTTGCAGCCGAAATATGCAGCCTTCATGGAATGCAGCCTTCCGTTTAAGAGGTAAGTTTTGTTGAACTGAAAACGGCTCTGAATGAGGAGTCGATTCCCCTTGAGAGGATCGATTCCAAACGTTGGAATCGACTCTCGATTCCCAATGCCTCGGAATCGAGGAATCGATTCTTTTTGGAATCGATTCCCAGCCCTAGCTGCAGCAGTTAGGTAGGGCTGTTCGATTCCGAAAATTTTGGAATCGATTCCGATTCCGATTCCTGGTTCTGGAATCGATTGGATTCGATTCCAGAATCGATTCCTCACTGTTGTTTCGATTCTTTTTCGATTCTTGTTTTTTAGATTGGAGGAAGCTAATTTCGCAATAAATGCAGGATGTAAAAGGTTGTATAAAGTTACCTTCTCATAATATGAAGCTTCATTTGTAAAAAAAAAAAAAATTAAAAAAAAGATATATATATACTATTTTTCTGTAGCTCTGACTGATTTCAAATTGTAATTCATTGCCCAGGAAATTAGTCATAACCCACAGCTCAGCAGTGGACATGCATTTATTGCATGAATAAAACAAGACGTGACGTGCATAAAATGACAAAATTAGCAAACTATACACTGAAACAAAATAAACAGAACTTTAACAACAACACTGATATAAGAGCTATAATTTTGCAATAAATGCAGGATGATATAAGAGCTCGTGGCGTAGCTGTCAATCACATGCGCTCTTGGCCACTGATACGTGCTCTCTGCGTTTTCTTTCAGAGTTATCATTGGCTGATAGAAAGATTAAAAATAGCATTTATTTAAGATGTAAATAAGATCAAGACACGTCATGATCTATTCTGTCGTGCAGCGCTCAAAATTGTGGACATAATGAGCCAGTTCTCCCGTAAAATAACATCTGAATCGTTTTTTGAACTGGTTCATTTAAATGATCTATCCGAACGAATCTTTTCGTGGAAATGTATCAGACTATAATAACTATTAGCGAGCAAGAGGCAAATGAATGGGTGCTTCTCAAACTGAAGGCTGCATCCTTAAACTCAGACGAGTTTAGTAATGAGTCGTTTTTATTACGTTTATTTTAATCGACGTTTGATGACTTGCAGCCGAAATATGCAGTCTTCATGGAATGCAGCCTTCCGTTTAAGAGGTAAGTTTTGTTGAACTGAAAACGGCTCTGAATGAGGAGTCGATTCCCCTTGAGAGGATCGATTCCAAACGTTGGAATCGACTCTCGATTCCCAATGCCTCGGAATCGAGGAATCGATTCTTTTTGGAATCGATTCCCAGCCCTACAGTTAGGGACTACTGTTTACAGCGGAAGGCAGTTAATGATTTTACTTTATGAAAACGTACAACTTAATATATATAATAAATTAATATATATTTTTGATTGTAATATTTTTATTGTGTGGTAACCGTTTTATAAAAGCAATAAGGTACTTGAGGCCGTGCTGTATCGTGAAAAAAATTGTTCATGATACAGCACGGCCTCTCGTACCTTATTGCTTAAATATATTACCACAGACATTGCCCTATCCCGTTCATACAGTGTTTATTTAAATTTGATTACTTTTACTCTCTCTTGTTTTACTGAAACTTCACTGGCTAATCCAAGTTTTTTCCCTTTAATGGTTGCGTTTTCTCTCAGGGCCACATGAGGGCGGCAGACATATACAAGTGTTGGTACCAGTCTATGGTTGGTACATGTGTTGGTAATATTTTCATTTCTGTCAATATTATTTTATTTTATATTCTGTTCATTCTTAAAAATAAATTACATTAAATCGTAGGATTTGTTTAGTAGTAAAATAATTTAATGATTTACTGAATGAATTATATAATCACCGATGGCGCATTATGTTTGTACAACATGACAAAATGCATTCATATTGTAGGAAAAAACGATATCTGTTGTAAATAAATACGCCATATAAAAACGCTTTTTACAACGTTTAAAAACGCTTTTACAACGTAATTGTGGTTACTGTGTTGATAAAGGCGATTAATCTCTATAATAGATAAATACAAACATCAGAACTGACAAAAAAAAATCGAAACCTACAACATCATCTAGTTTCTGAAGCTGGGAAAATTATTAGCTTGCTTTTTTGTGCGAATGGAGACTTTAATTTTGAAGAGTGAAAACTTGTATTATGAAAAACATTGACGTCGCTCACTTGCACGACCTCAGAAGCACTGGAGATATCACAGCTGATTTGGAGAACCCGCGATACATAACGTTGGTTTGCCAATCCGCCATAAAACTCGAAAGAAGAAGAAGAACCCGAGATACATGACGGAAGATTTCAGTTATTAATCTCCCAAATGAAGACAGAACCTAAACTACAGATGGGTTTAAAAAGATAAAAAGACAGTTTAACGAAACTTGGTGAGCTTTGGTTGATAATGATTTCTATTCCAGATTTTCTGGTCTTGTCTGGTTCAATGAACACGCTGTTATTTCTGTGAAATTTGTTGAACTGATGAGATCTAATAAGAGAGGGCAGCTGCGCCCATTTAATGTGTAATTTACCATGATAAATAACTATAGTTTTCGACAAAAGATCTTTGCTATCACTGTAAAATTATGAACTAACATTCCATTTCCACATTGTAAAAAGCTTTCAGAAGATATCATTTTGTTTAATCCCTGTACTTCTCTAGTGGCTAATACCAAATTACCACGTTACAATAGCAAGCTTACAGGTAAACGTCTGTATCTCCTTTTACAAGTACTATTATTAAATGCACAAATCGTATGCTTTTAACATAATATTTGATATGTTTGATAATTATTATATAACATAAAACATTACATCAAAAGCTATTTTCAAAAAGCATCACACATCTTTTACCTAAAATTTTGACCTCAAAAGTTTTACATCAAAGGTTTTGCAACCCTGTTATTCATTAATGACATGGTTTACGTAATGTTAGATTTTTGTCAGTTTTTTTTCTATGGTAGTCACTTACCATATAAAAAAGAAATAAGTCTTATTTTGTACATTATTAATGGAATATATGACATGATACGTGACATGATAATTTCACTATTGTTACCATTTTAATAAAGCTGTAATGTTTACCGCTTTTACACATGAAAGCTATTTACATACATGTTCAATGCTATTTTCACAGAACACGCACTACAGAAAAAAAGAAGATGGGTCCGACTAGAGTTTTTCCAATTCTTCATCGTGTTGCTGCTCTTTCTTTGATACGCAGCACAACAGCATTAAGACATTCCCTTTGTAAGCCTACTGTAAAACTGTGCTATGCCTCCCTCTGCACCCTCCAACAGACTAGATCTGTTTCAACAGAGACTGCCTTCAGCCGTCACATTTCAGACTTGACTGACAGGGAGAAAAGACTACTGACCAAGCTTTATGATGGACTTATTGGGGGTCAAAGGGCAGCTCTCGCGGAATCTATAACCCTTGTGGAGACCCAGCATCCAAGGAAGAAAGAGTTGGCACAGGTTCTGCTTCAAAGAGTGCTGGCCTTCCGTCAGGAGCAGGAGAAACACAATGGTGGAAATCCAGTGGCCTTTAGAGTGGGTCAGTAAGGTGACGTGAACTGTAGAAATGAAGCTGAACCGTATTGCTGTTTACATGATTGCCTAAATCTTCAATCACATCTTTGTACGTGTGACTTCAGGACTGTCTGGTCCCCCTGGTGCTGGAAAGTCTTCATTCATTGAGGTCGTAGGGAAGATGCTGACAGGAAGAGGACATAAAGTGTCAGTACTTGCTGTGGATCCTTCCTCGTGCACAACTGGAGGTGAACGAATACTCAAATGTCGGAAAGTTTTAATACCAAAAGATGATAGTGCCAGTTTTTTCCTTTGTGCTTTAGATGTTGGCATATGTACACTTGAGGTCAAAAGTTTACATACACCTTGCAGAATCTGCAAAATGTTTATTATTTTACCAAAATAAGAGGGATCATACAGTAAATAAAGTACATGCATTTTGTATGTGTATTTAGTACTGACTATTTCACATAAAATACATTTGCATATATTCCAAAAGAGAAAATAAAATGACCCCACTGATGCTTCAGAAGAAAACACGATGCATTAAGAGCCGGGGAGTGAAAATTTGTTGAATTTGAAGATTAGGGTAAATTGAACTTATTTTGTCTTTTGGGAAACATGTAAGTATCTTCTGTAGCTTTTGAAGGGCAATACTAAATGAAACTATATGATATTTAGGCAAAAAAAATAAATAAATAAATGTACACATCTTCATTCTTTTCAAAAGTTTTCAACCCCCCTGCTCTTAATGCATATTTTTTTTTCTTCTCGAGCACCAGTAGGCATTTGAACCTTCTGTAATAGTTAAATGTGAGTCCCTCAGTGTCAAAAGATGGATTTTAAAGTATTACAGTCATTGT
The DNA here is from genome assembly GCF_049309525.1 of Garra rufa. Lineage (NCBI taxonomy): Eukaryota > Metazoa > Chordata > Actinopteri > Cypriniformes > Cyprinidae > Garra > Garra rufa. Next base: position 20,144,785 of record NC_133366.1, read on the forward strand.
TGGAAAGGGTTAAAATACACAAACCAAAGAATTTGCAGGACCTGAAGGATTTTTTTTTTAAGAACAGCAAGCATTTTAATCGTTTAGGACAAACAAGGGACTCAAACAACTGTTGTAAAAAAAAGGCTGTGTATCATTCAGGTGGCAACACAGTATTAAGAATCAAGTGAATGTAAATTTTTAAATGGGGTCTTTTTTTTTTGTATGATTCCTTCTTATTTTGGTAAAATAATTAACATTTTGCAGATTTTGCAAGGTGTATGTAAACTTTTGACTTCAACTGTATACATGAGTTCATCATTTTAGTCAGTTTTTAATTTTTTTATTTATTTATGTGGTTAAAATATTCCTATTTCAAGAAGTATTTATATTTTCAGAACAATAATGTCATTTTCACATTTAAAACAGCGTACACTAATAATCAAAAGTTTGGAGTTGATACGATAGACATTTTTGGATTTTATGGTTATCAAGGCTGCATTTATTTGATCACAAATACCATAAAAACAGTAATATTGTGTATTATTGCAGTTTAAAATTAACTACTTGGATTTTTTTTAAAATGTAATTTATTCCTGTGATGCAACACTGAATTTTCAGAAGCCATTACTTGGGTTTTCAGTGCCACATGAATGATCCTTCAGAAGTCATTCTAATATGTTGATTTACTGCTCAAGAAACATTGCTTATTATTGTTAATATTAAAAACATCAATATTAAAACATGAATATTGCTTCATTTTTTTTAATGGAACATGATTAATTTTTATAGGACTCGTAGATGAATAGAAAATAAAAAGCAGCAGTGTTTGTCTTTACTGCTACTTTTGATCAATATAATGCATCCTTGCTGAAAAAGTATTAATGTCTTAATCAAAAGTTCACCTCATAAGTAGCTAACTTTGTATGCAGGTTCACTGATGGGGGACAAAACACGAATGACTGAGCTCTCCAGAGACATGAACGCTTACATCCGACCATCTCCCACATCAGGAACCCTTGGTGGTGTGACAAGAACCACCAACGAAGCCATAGTCCTCTGTGAGGGTGCAGGCTATGACATTGTTTTAGTGGAAACTGTGGGTAAGCCATTGTTCCAGTTTTTCATTATGATTTTAATTTTGAGTAATGCTCGTTTTAAAAAACATCTGTGTATTCAAAGTAACTTTGCAGTGTAACTTTAAGTTTAATCTTTCACAGGTGTTGGTCAGTCTGAGTTTGCAGTGGCTGACATGGTGGATATGTTTGTGCTGCTGATCCCACCAGCAGGGGGCGATGAACTCCAGGTATACACACTTCCTTTACTTGATCCCTATTGGCATAGAAGTGGTTCTCAACCAAGTATCTTTAGTAAACTTCGATGGAGGTCTTAAGATGACTGAAAGGATTACTCCACTTACAGAATAAAAATTTCCTGATAATTTACTCACCCCTATGTCATACAAGATATTTGCGTCTTTCTTTCTTCAGTCGCAAAGAAATTAAGTTTTTTGAGGAAAGCATTCCAGGATTTTTTTCTATATAGTGGACTTGTGGTAACACATACACATATATGTGACCCTGGACTACAAAATCAGTCATAAGGTTAAATTTTACAAAACTGAGATGTATACATAATAATAAATAAGCTTTCTATTGATATGTGGTTTGTTATAGGACAGTATTTGGCCGAGATACGCCTATTTGAAAGTCTAGAATCTGAGGGTGCAAAAAAATCAAAATACTGAGAAAATCACCTTTAAAGTTCTCCAAATTAAGTTCTTAACAATGCATACTACTAATCAAAAATTACATTTTGATATATTTATAGTAGGAATTTCACAAAAAAACTTCATGGAACATGATCTTTACTTAATTTCCTAATGATTTTTGGCATAAAAGAAAAATCAATAATTTTGACCCATACTATGTATTTTTGGCTATTGCTACAAACATACCCCAGCACCTTAAGACTGGTTTTGTGGTCCAGGGTCACATATTGTTTTAGAAAATGACGATAGTTTCGCTAGATAAGACCCTTACTCCTCTGCTGGGATCATGTAGATCCCTTTGAGATTCCTTTGAAACCCCTTTGAGCCCTTCGATTTTTAACCTTCAATCCACTGAGCACCATTGAAGTCCTTTATATGGAGAAAAATCCTGGAAAGTTTTTCTCAAAAAATGTAATTTTTTTGCAACTGAAGAAAGAAAGACATGAATATCTTGGAAGACATGGGGGTAAGAAAATGAATAGGAAATTTGTATTCTAAAAGTGGAGTAATCCTTTAAGATTACTTAATTTCTACTTCCATTTTAATTCACTTTAATATTTTTTGGGGAGAAAAAAAAATGTGAGCAAAACATTTTAAAAAAAATATTAGAAAATGCTAATTTTTTAGAAAGTTATCTGAACTTATGTTTTATACTATAGGTGATTTTTGTATTGTTTTATCTATCCGTCGATCGATCTATCTCTCTCTCTTTCTATTTACTTGTATTATTATCTTTTTTTTTTTGTAAAAGTCTTGCTGAGAGTGGTTATACTGTGTTTTCAAAAAGGGAATCAAAAGAGGAATTATTGAGATGGCTGACTTGGTGGTGGTTACAAAATCAGACGGAGAATTGGTTGTTCCAGCACGGAAGATACAGGCAGAATACACAAGTGCGCTGAAGTTACTTCGAAAGAAGTCCAAAGTCTGGAAACCAAAGGTGTGCGACTTTTATAAATCATGCTTTATGCTCACAATTTGCACATACTCTACAAGAAAACAATTGTAATTAATTGTATATTTTTTTATTTAGTCAAATATAATATGACAATTAGATATGTGATGGCACTTTTTGTTTAAAGGAAATGGCCTTTGAAGAATCTAAAACAACAGGTTCAGAACATACAGAACTATTTTTTTGTATATGTTAGAGCAGGGGTCACCAAACTTGGGCCTGGAGGGCCGGTGTCCTGCAGTGTTTAGCTCCAACTTACCTCAACACACCTGCCTGGAAGATTCAACTATACCTATTTAGGCCCTGATTAGCTGATTCAGGTGTTTAATTAGGATTGAAGGTAAACTTTGCAGGACACCGGCCCTTCAGTACTAAGCTTGGTGACCCCTGTGTTAGAGGGAAAGATTGGGAAAAATTCACATATACACTACCATTCAAATGTTTCAAAAAAACATCTGTTCCACAAAAATTGTAAGCAGCACAACTATTTTCAGCTTAAATCAGCAAATCAGCGTATTAGAATGATTTCTGAGGAATCATATGACACTGAAGACTGGAGTAATGGCTGCTAAGATTTAAGAGAATTACAGAAATAAATTATATTTTAAAATATATTCAAATTAAATTGCAATAATTTAAAAAGTGTACAAATAAAGTGTATAAATTGCTTCTTCTTTTTTTTTTTAAAAGAAACATGGTCTAACAGTGACATCTGGGGGCCAGTCATTCAAAAAGTTTAATTTGGATCAGAATGATCTGGATTAGAAATTTAGAAATCCCATGTTTTGCTATCCAGGATCAGGTAACCCATCTTACGTTTGTGCTGTTTTTTCAAAGCAAAATAAGATTGGATTACCTTGATCCAGATACACACTTTTTCAAATTTCCAAATCTGGATTACTAGCGGGACATGGTGATGGGGAAAAAAATGTGATTCGTTTGAGGGTTTTGCATTCTAGTGTTGCATTGCATTTACACAAATAACTACTTCTGACTGGTCCATCTGTGATGATTGTGCCAATGTAGTTTACATTCAGTAATTTAAAAATATATATATAATAAATAGCAGCTATTTGGGGATATAGTGTTAAAATGTATTTTTTGGACCAGTTTTAAAGTTTGATTACATTTTTGTTTCTGAAATCCACCCTACTGCTGGGATCAGAATAATCCTTTTTTTATCAAAAGTATCCCAATCTTACTAAAACATTTTGAACAACACAAATTGAGGATTTAATCCAGATCAAAACCAAGATTGGATTTTGTGATCTGGTCCAATTTCAGAACAACCCATTTTCAAGATTTGATCCAATACGATGGCCAAAACCCAATCTGATTACTTTTGAAGTGGCCCCAGTTACAGTGGGAGTCTGAGTTTTAACAGGAAAGTTAAGGGAAAGTCATGTGAGAAGAGGCAATCGAGATATGGATAAGACTGGTTATGATAAGCTGTGATTGGTTCATGCAATAAATCCTGACTCTTGCCTTGTGTTTGTGTGCATTCCACATTACCGAATCAGTCTGAATAAACAATTTAATGTCCGTAATGGGAAGACTAATTTAAAAAAAGTGAGTAACCAACCCACACACTTAGATGTATAACCACTTTGTCAAAATAAGACTTCAATTGGCCTAAAAACATGATCTGTGGGAGTTTTTCCTGAGTAATCAACTTCAAATTTATAATAAATCTCTGTGTCTGTGACCAGTATTTACCAAACTTAGATCCGAAAAATTCAAAAATGGGTAAAAGTAAAAAAAATGAATAGCTGAACGTAAGTTCACAAATAAAATATATTGTTTAAATTGTTACTTGAGTTATTGTTTTGGAATAAATGTAAATGCTTAAAAACACTAACTTTAATAAATAGAATATTGATCACATTGTTAATGTAAAAATATGAAAACTTTTTCTGTGATAGTGTAAGTAATCCTTATTTAATCAAGAAAATCTTACTGGGACATAAATTTACATTTAATTAAAAAAAACTTTGAGGACTTTGCCTCCTCATTTCAGAACACCACCACACACCAATTGTATATACAGTCGTGGCCAAAAGTTTTGAGAATGACACAAATATTAGTTTTCACAAAGTTTGCTGCTAAACTGCTTTTAGATCTTTGTTTCAGTTGTTTCTGTGATGTACTGAAATATAATTACAAGCACTTCATACGTTTCAAAGGCTTTTATCGACAATTACATGACATTTATGCAAAGAGTCAGTATTTGCAGTGTTGGCCCTTCTTTTTCAGGACCTCTGCAATTCGACTGGGCATGCTCTCAATCAACTTCTGGGCCAAATCCTGACTGATAGCAACCCATTCTTTCATAATCACTTCTTGGAGTTTGTCAGAATTAGTGGGTTTTTGTTTGTCCACCCGCCTCTTGAGGATTGACCACAAGTTCTCAATGGGATTAAGATCTGGGGAGTTTCCAGGCCATGGACCCAAAATGTCAACGTTTTGGACCCTGAGCCACTTAGTTATCACTTTTGCCTTATGGCACGGTGCTCCATCATGCTGGAAAATGCGTTGTTCTTCACCAAACTGTTGTTGGATTGTTGGAAGAAGTTGCTGTTGGAGGGTGTTTTGGTACCATTCTTTATTCATGGCTGTGTTTTTGGGCAAAATTGTGAGTGAGCCCACTCCCTTGGATGAGAAGCAACCCCACACATGAATGGTCTCAGGATGCTTTACTGTTGGCATGACACAGGACTGATGGTAGCGCTCACCTTTTCTTCTCCGGACAAGCCTTTTTCCAGATGCCCCAAACAATCGGAAAGAGGCTTCATCTGAGAATATGACTTTGCCCCAGTCCTCAGCAGTCCATTCGCCATACTTTTTGCAGAAGATCAATCTGTCCCTTATGTTTTTTTTAGAGAGAAGTGGCTTCTTTGCTGCCCTTCTTGACACCAGGCCATCTTCCAAAAGTCTTGGCCTCACTGTGCGTGCAGATGCGCTCACACCTGCCTGCTGCCATTCCTGAGCAAGCTCTGCACTGGTGGCACTCCGATCCCGCAGCTGAATCCTGGCGCTTGCTGGACTTTCTTGGACGCCCTGAAGCCTTCTTAACAATGCAGTGGAAAGTTTTTTTTGGGATTAAGTTAATTTTCATGGCAAAGAAGGACTATGCAATTCATCTGATCACTCTTCATAACATTCTGGAGTATATGCAAATTGCTATTATAAAAACTTTTCCAATTTCCAATATTTATGTAATTCTCAAAACTTTTGGCCACGACTGTACACTATATTGCGTGAGTGTATTGGGACACCCCCTTCTAATGAACAGGTTTGGCTACTTTAGTAATTTCTATGAGTACAAATCTTAATGTTTAATCATATAATGATATTCTAGGGAATTGTGTGCTTTTATAGCAACAGTTTGGACAGGACTCCTTTCTATTCTAACATGACAATGCATCTGTGTATAAAGCAAGGTAGAACTTGACTGGTCTGCATAAAGCAAAGTCCTAATCCCACCTAAACACCTCTGGTGTGACTTTAAATGCAGACCTTGAGTGAAAAGCTCTTCACCAAACATCAATGACTTGTACATATGGGTACAGTCATTTTAGACACTTCCAAAACTGTTGCAAAAGAGATGGAAATAATTTTTTTTTTTTTTAAGACGTTTTGATGTTTCCATCTTTGTTGCCACAGTTTTGGAAGTGCCCTTTTCTGATCTAAAGAAGGGGGTGTCCCAATGTTTTTGTCCATAGTGTATGTACAAGTCATTGATGTTTAGTGATGAATTTATGGCTCAAGGTCTGCCTTTAAAGTCATTCCGGAGGTGTTCAGCAGTTTTTTCACACTGACTGAATTAATCATTTCTTTTTGAACCTTGCCTTATACGCAGATGCATTGTCATGTTAGAATAGAAAAGGGTCCTGTCCAAACTGTTGCTATAAAATTAGAAACACAATTCCCTAGAATATCGTTATATGCTTAAATATTAAGATTTGTACTCACGGAAATGACTAAAGTAGCCAAACCTGTTCATTAGAAGGGGTGTACCAATACTTTTGGCGATATAGTGTATGTTTCCTTAAATATCTTCATTCTCTTTCTGTCCTGGCCAGTGGAATGTGCTGTTGTCTTTTCCCATCATGCTCTGCTCTGTGTTGTCAAGTCTTTCCTCTTTGTCCCTCACCCCCAGTATTAATTCTACCCGCAGGGCACAGAGCCAACATAGGCAGCCCTTTGAATGGCCAAATGCTGCCTCATGCGTTTCACTGATTAAAGGCCACCCACATGGATGAAAACCACTAAAGCCTTTGTCTCCTCTCAGCAACATGATTTCTGAGCTCCATCCGTTTACAGGAGAATGCGACGGTCATATTGATTTTTTTTTCGCCCTCCCTAAAGACTAAGAATATAGGTCTTTCACTGAAAACGAGGATGGAGTGACGTGTGTGGGCGAAACACCCTTTACATTTCGACAGTCTGGCTGCTCAAAAATATAGCATCTGCCTGCTTCCATTCGGTCTTATTTCTTCCTCTGCTTTCTGTTTTTATCTTTCTTTAGCTCTCTTTATCTACACCAACACATTTTATATGCTTTCTCTCTCTTTCAACTTCTCTTTCCCACGTGTGGTCAGGTGGTCCGCATATCTTCTCAGACGGGGCAGGGTGTGCCTGAGCTGTGGGATACTATGCTACAGTTCCGGGATGCAATGCTGAGCAGTGGGGAGCTCAGGGTCCGGCGTCAAACTCAACAGAAGGTGTGGTTGTGGAATCTGATCCAGGAGAATGCTCTACGCCACTTTCAGCAGCATCCAGCGGTGCGTGCCGAGCTCCCGGAGCTGGAACGAAGAGTCACGTGTGGAGATATCTCACCCGGTCTTGCTGCTGACCTCCTTCTTAAAGTCTTCTCAACCGTACAGTGATGGAAGGCCGTTCCATTGGAAACTATAAGCCAAGGCTTATTGGAAAGGATGTAATTGAAAGATTGAATCATACTACCTTTGATATCTTATATCAATAAGATAATTGTGTTTCACCTGGTTTTAAAGGATTTTAATAACTGATGACATTTAAAAATCATTATAAATGAGGTAACTGTTGTTTATAGACTACATCTTGCCAAGTTGGTAAAATTGTATTTGAAGAAAAGAAAATTAAATGATCAATGACCTGAAATGTGTTACTGTTATGGGACTCAACAATAAAATATTACAGTATATTCTGGCGGCCCCACTGATTTCTTTTTAATTTTTATTAGATTTCTACTTGCCTGCAAACATTTACACTGATCCCATAAAATCAATCAATTTATTATCTTAAATATTATCTTAAAATCTTAAAACAGTAATATATAATCTATATAAATATATATATATAATTTTTTTAACAGTTTCTTTACATTTTTTTTTGCTTTTTAATTCTACCAAACATTGTTGTTTTATTTTTTTTCCAGACATTTACACTGATCCCATAAAATGAATTAAATAAAATGCAGTGCCATCATATTTATTTATACAGTAATATAAAATCATTATAAATGAGGTAACTGTAATTTAAAAAATAATATAAGTCTTTCAGCATTACCTTTTTTTCCACTGAAAATTGTGAAAATCTGTAAAATGTAAACAAATGTTGGAAAACATTACTGTTTATTTGATTTGTACATCTTTACATTTGCACTAATCCCATAACTAATCTTAGTATATCTTACTAATATATTGTGAAATATAAAAATCCTCCATTTTTCCATTACGATTTTGTAAACATTTTAAACTGAAAGACATTTTTGTTTGAAATCATAGGCACTTGTTGCAAAACATTACTGTTAGTTCATTTTTTATGTGCTATCTATTTTAGTCATCTTAAGAATGTTATCCTAGTCATATATTTCACATATCTTGATATAAGATATATGATAAAATGTCTCTGTTTTCTGTTCTGGAGGGGGAAATCTCCTTTGAAAAATGGAAGATTCTATGTAAAAGACCTTTCCAACAGTATATTGTTTTATATAATTGTGTTTTTAAAAAGAAGTCCTACAGTTAAGGTCAAAAGTTTACATACACCTTGCAGATTCTGCTACCATTATGTTACCAAAATAAGGGATCATACAAAATGCATGTTATTTTTCATTTAGTACTGATCCGAATAGGATATTTCACATTAAAGACGTTTACATAGCCTTTGGTCCACGAGAAAATAATAGTTGAATTCATAAATATTACCCTGTTAAAAAAGTTTACATGCATTTGATTCTTAATACTGTGTTGTTACCTGAATGATCCACGGCTGTTTTCTTTTGTGTGTGTGTGTGTGTGTGTGTGTGTGTGTGTGTGTGTGTGTGTGTGTGTGTGTGTGACAGTGATAGTTGTTAATGAGTCCCTTGTTTGTCCTGAACAGTTAAACTGCTTGCTGTTCTTCAGAAAAATCCTTCAGGTCCCACTAATTTTTTTTTTTTTTTTTAGCATTTTTGTGTATTTGAACTGTTACAGAAGGTTTAAATGCATTAACTTTTTGAATTTAAAGATTATGGTAAATTTAACTTATTTTGTCTCCTGCTGAACGTGTAAATGTCTTCTGTAGCTTCTGAAGGGCAGTACTAAATGAAAAAAATATGATATTTAGGCAAAATAAGAAAAATTCACACATATTCATTCTGTTCAAAAGTTTTCATCCCCCAGCTCTTAATGCATCTTTTTTTTCCCCCCTTCTAGAGCATCAGTGAGTGTTTGAACCTTCTGTAATAGTTGCATATGAGTCAGTTGTCCTCACTGTGAAAAGATGGATCTCAAAATCATACAGTCATTGTTAGAAAAGGTTCAAATACACAAAAATGCAGAAAAAAACAAAAGAATCTGTGGGACCTAAAGGACTTTTTTGAAGAACAGCAGGCAGTTTAAATGTTTAGGACAAACAATAGACTTATGAACAACTATCACTAAACAAAAAAACAGCTGTGGATCATTCAGGTAACAACACAGTATTAAGAATCAAGTGTATGTAAACTTTTGAACAGGGTCATTTTTTTAAATTAAGCTTATTTTCCTTTTGTGGACTATAAACATCTTTCAAGTGAAATATCTTATTCAGGTCAGTACTAAATAAAAAATAACATGCATTTTGTATGGCCCCTTTTATTTTGGCAAAATAATTAACATTTTTGCAGATTCTGCAAGGTGTATGTAAACTTTTGACCTCAACTGTATATAGTGTACAGAGATTTTAACTACTAACATTGCATAATGTTGTGATTAATATTTCAGTGTAAAAAAAAAAAAAAAAGCTGTTGTTCACCCGTGTTTAGTCTTGGGGTGTTTGTTCCAAATCACCCAGAACCCGAACAGTTTTTCAGTTACAATTATATTCTCTGCAAGTCAGCAAATGATATTGCTGATCTTACATCATAGCTCCATTACATGAATGTAAATGAGCTCATACAGTAGAGTGGTTTCCAGTAGTTGATGTTCTCTCAGGCTGACACTAGATGGACCTGTAGACCTGGAGAGATCTTTGTCCATTATGTAAATAAGCTCCTCTGCATGCCACTGCTGTTTGTCTCAGCCTACAATAGTGTGCCGTTGGCCTGCCCCTTACAGACTCCGAATATGCTGACTGCGATTCCAGTCCTGTTCATTCCTGTCTCGATGTTGTACTGCAACTGAGATTTACAAACTCTTAAGAGAATAAGCCACGTTGAACGCTGCCATGTTGTAACCCAGCGTTGTTCTGTTTCAATAAATCCCAAGTTCATCTGACCTCATCTCATCGCTTTTGTTCTGCAAGCTGTGCGTGTTTGCGTACAGGCACGTTCTGCCTCCTGTGCACATGCTTTTCAGTCATTATGCCTTGTGCTTCTGTCTTATGACTCAGACTGGAATGCTTTGTGAATACTGATGAACTCCAAAGACCTGAGGGCCGCCCTCTCCATCAATCACGAATAAAAGCTCTTGGCCTTTCTCTGTAAACGGAGATACGTTAGATCTGAGCTTCTGGACTGTACCTGCAGAGCCCAGAACTGTGGTTTGTTTGGAGGAAACCTTCTTCAGCTTATGATATCATGTTTCAGCCTAAACAGTACTTACATATACATTTAACATTTAGAAAGATTGGATTTGTGTAAGAATATGCAGGATCCAAAGTCTCACTGGAGTCTCTTTAGCATGTTTAAAAATATAAGTAGTGTTCAGAAGTTTGTGTAGCTTTTTTACATTTTTTTGGAAAGTCTCTTAAGCTCACCAAGGCTGTGCTTATTTGATCAAAAGTAAAAGCTGTAACATTGTAAAATATGTGACCCTGGACCACAAAACCAGTCTTAAGTCGCTGGGGTATGTTTGTAGCAATAGCCAAAAATACATTGCATGGGTCAAAATTATTGATTTTTCTTTTATGCCAAAAATCATTAGGAAATTAAGTAAAGATCATGTTCCATGAAGATTTTTTGTAAAATTCCTACTGTAAATGTATCAAAATGTAATTTTTGATTAGTAATATGCATTGTTAAGAACCTAATTTGGACAACTTTAAAGGTGATTTTCTCAGGATTTTGATTTTTTTGGCACCCTCAGATTCCAGATTTTCAAATAGATGTATCTCGGCCAAATATTGTCATATCCTAACAAACCATACACCAATAGAAAGCTTATTTACTTAGCTTTCATATTATATATATACATCTCAGTTTTGTAAAATTTAACCTTATGACTGGTTTTGTGGTCCAGGGTCACATATTATTATAATTTAAAATAAGTGTGTTCTATTTAAATACATTTCGAAATTTAATTTATTCCTGCAATGCAAAGCTGAATTTTCAGCAGCCATTACTCTAGTCTTAGTGTCACATGATCCTTCAGAAGTCATTATAATATACTGTCTGGCTGCTCAAGAAACAATTCACGTTATTATGAATGTTGAAAACAGTTGTGCTCCTTAATATTTGTGTAGAAACATGATACTTTGATGAATATAACATTTTAAAGAACAGCATTCATTTGAAATATTTTTTGACTGATTTCGACTGAAATAGTAAAAATCAGTGAAGCAATTTTGTAACGTTTTCTAAAAAAAAACAAAAAACAATAAAATAGAATTATACCAAACAAATTAATAAGGCTTTATTTTCAAGAATTTTATTAAGTTGGCTTGAGAACTCAGATTTACCATTTAAGCTTCTTTTAAGCAAAAAGTAACCAAACTCGGCTCAGACCTTCAGACTGGTTTTCTAACTGATCTGATTTATGGTTTTCGTAAACCAGACTATCAAAACCACCAAAAATCCCATAGACTTATATTGAGAGGGTGAAAACTTTTGAACAATGGACTTAAAGTCTATTTAAGCTGCCTATTGCTATAGCAAAGCTGGTTGGCTGCTTGGCAGGACGCCCAGGCTGGCTTTAAAGTGGTTTTGGACACCTTTTGGCTGGTCAAGCTGGAAGACTTACTGAATCTGCTGGTTTTAGCTTGTTGTTAACAGTTTTTAGCCGATTTTTGGATATTTTTGGCTAAATCAGCTGGTTTAACTGGTGGTTTTAAGCCGGTTTTTTTACCAAATCAGCTGGTTTTAGCCGATTTTAGCTGTTTTTCTTTCATGTTAAATCATGCTAGCATCACCTTATCTAACACCTGTCTGTCTATTAGTCTGGTTTTCTATCTTTGAAAACTATTAAACTAAAATGTATAATTATTTCTAACTTAAAACCTTCAAATGTAAAGCTATTAAAACTTCTTCAAACTTTCTGCCTAGGCTTTCTTAAACCAACTTAAAGCTTGTTTACAAACTTTACTCATCTAGTTCTTTTTAGGATTGTTTTCCTCATTGTGAAATCAGTTGTATAGACATGGTAAAAAATAATAATTTGAATACATAAAGAGATCCATGCTGAAAAAACAGCTAAACCCAGCCTAAGCTGGTTGGCTGGTCTTAGCTGGTTTAAGCTGAAAGTAGCTGGCCAAAAAACAGCCTGCTGACCAGCTAAGACCAGGCTGGTTTTAGCATTTTTTTTTTTTCAGCAGGGATGTATTCAAGTAATTGTAAGTGTAAACTGCAGTGTATTTTTAAATAAATTAAATAAGCGAAAAAGTCATATAATAAAGCCGCATTTTATCTGGAATCTAAAGGCATTCACAGCCATGCATGCTGAGATAATGTTAGCATTCAAATAAAGAAAGAATAACAAACTGAACAATGGCATGCTACTATATTCGGGCCCCATTTTAGAAGTAGCCTTAGCCCACCTATAAAGCAACAGTTCCTTGTAGTTCTGGTCACAGTCTCTCCCTGATGCGTTTGTGTTTTTTGCCTAGCTTACATCTACACTCACGTGCGCATGTGCTCGGCTGGCTGCCTCGCCGTCTCTCTAGTGACTGATGAGTGCGTAAGGCATTTCCTTCAGGGCTGTGAGCTTGGTTGCTGCAAAACGATCCTATGAGTGACAAACTAATGGGACAAGCCTGGAAGTGTGGAAGGGAGTAATACAAACTCGGGTTGGCACACTTAGACTAGACCGGCAGTCCTTTCAACTGTAACTAAAGTGATTTTAACCCTTTTGCGATAAGCCTTTGTAATCCCTTTCCACATCTGCAAATTACAGTATCATTCTGCGGGGTGTTCTGCTGTTGCAGAATATGCATTGTGTTTACAGTAGCTTAAAGGGATAGTTCACCCAAAAATTAAAATTCCAAGATTGATATTGGACCCCACTGACATCCCCACGAGACTTCAACAAAACATTAAAGAGATAGTTCACCAAAAAAAAGAGAAAATTCTGGTATTAATTATTCACCCTCATGTCGTTTCAAAACCCTAAGACTTTTGTTCATCTTCGGAACACAAATTAAGATACTTTTAATGAAACCAGAGAGCTTGCTAACCCTGCATAGACAGCAACACAACTGACCTACCTGATCTCATGACGACAACATACCTGTGGGAACTTTTTTCACAAGACTCGAAATACATACCAATAAGTACATTTCACTGCAGTTTCCAACAGAAATCAATACTAGAGGTGGTAAAACAGCGAGAACTTGTAATCATTTTCATACACAGTTATGATTACAGCTTCATATGCTTTGCTTTCCGGACATAACAAGCTTGTTCGGTAGCTCAGCCAGCACGGAATTGGACTTGGAATGTGGAATCCCTTGGGTGCGAATCCCGTGAAAAACATGACAACGAAACCATGATGAATATTATTTTAAAACATCACAGAGCATTATAGCACCACTCAACGGACACTTCAAGTCAGAACTGCGGTGACACGCACAAAACCAACGTCACATAAAACGTACATATGTACGTTCATCTGTTCCTAAAAAAAAAACATAAACACTGTTTTAGCACCACTCAGTGGACATTTCAGATCGAATATGTCACGAAACGTACATGGCGGTACGTATTTCCCACAGGTACATTTTCGTCATGAGATCAGGTTGCAACTGACACGTTCAAGGACCAGAAAGTTAGTAAGAACATTATTAAAATAGTCCATGTGACATTAGTGGTTCAACCGTAATATTTTGAAGATATAAGAAAATATTTGTGTGCAAAGAAAACTACTTTAAAACTACTTTATTGAAAATTTCTTCTCGGTTTTAATCAAAAATATCTGAATTTGTGTTCTGAAGATGAACAAAGGTCTTACGGGTTTGGAATGACATGAGGGAGAGTAATTAATGGCAATTTTCATTTTTGAGTGAACTATCCCTTTAAGAAATGTTTGTGTTCTAATGACAAAGGAAAGTTGTACATGTTTGAAATTGCATGAGCGAGAGCAAATAATGATAGGAGTTTCATTTTTTTGATAGTCATCCCTTTGAGAGCTTTATTTTTAAACTTTAAGGTATGGCAAATGAAAAATATAATATTACAGATAATGTTTTGTGTGTCCAAATGTGCAGCTCCCTAGGCTACAACTAAGAAATGCTTTTGAAAAGAAAATGTCTGCTTTAGAAATAAGAGAAGAACTCAATTGACCTGTTGTAATAAATTTGAGTGAATACTTATTCTTAGCAACTATTGAATGATGATATCGAATAGAGGTGAATTCCTTTGAATAACTCAGTGAAAAGCAGGCTGCCGCCAGTCTTCGCTTAATGAATTCCATCTGGTCTCTGTCCCAAAATCAGGGTTTGATCAGGCCATGGTCCCACTGGTTATACTATTGCCTCTACAATGCTGATGTCAAAATCAACATCTTCGGATACAAATGTATTTCCTGGCAGCACCGAGTGGCTTTTTTCTGCCTCTACCCTCAAGCGGAAACTCAGCATGGCTCGTGTTCTTGATGGTAATGGAGTGTCTCGAGATGGCAGGCAAACTCTCCTCAGGCCTCTAAACTCAATCCTTTTTAATCCCGGGTCTAATTGCTCGCTTTGCCAGCCAAAGTGAATTCAGCTGCTGGCTGTCTGTGAGACCAACAGTCCCTCTAGAGCACAATGTAATAACATCATAGATTTACAAAAATTAAAAATTTAAACAAAAGACAGCAATGTGGCAGCTCGCCTGTCAAAGAGGCCAGCGGCCTTCGTACTCCTGTTAAGACGAAAGAAAAAGAGACATCAAGAGAAGCGTGCCATCCGTCTCCTTCGCTGCTTTAGTGTGTGTGAAAGGAACAAATCCACTGTACTCTCTTTCCACCTTTACTCTTATATTGTATACATGTTATTCTAATATAGCACTGTATTGTCATGAGCAGATAAGGAGAGTATTTGAGTCAGACCCTTCCATTGTTGTCAAAATCTAGTTTTATTTTGCTGTGGTTTGTGGTTTATTTTTAAAGGATGAATATAGTTTTTGATTCGATTGTTTGGAAGTGTATGCAGGGGTGTATTCATTTTTATTCAGTGATTCTTTGCGTGCCATATTATGTTGAGAAAACAAAACTAAATTTGTATTTTTCAGAAGGAAATGCTTGCAAAGCAGCAACAGCATGGAACTAATCAGTACTGTCTAAACCCTGAAGACAATTAGCATTTTCGAGACATGGATTCCCTCGAGAATTTGCATTGTTGAGCTCTGAATTTTGTTTTAAAGTAAAATCTGCATACAATCACAACTTAAATGTGACCCTGGACCACAAAACCAGTCTTAAGTAGCATGGGTATATTTGTAGCAATAGCCAAAAATACATTGTATAGGTCAAAATGATACATTTTTCTTTTTTTGCCAAAAATCATTAGGATATTAAGTAAAGATCATGTTCCATAAAGATATTTTTGGTAAATGTCCTACTGTAAATATATCAAAACTTAATTTTTGATATGCATTATGCATTGCTAAGAACTTAATTTAGACAACTTTAAAGGCGATTTTCTCAATATTGTGATTTTTTGCACCCCCAGATTACAGTTTTTCAACTAGTTTTATCTCGGCCAAATATTTTCCTATCCAAACAAACCATACATCAATGGAAAGCTTATTTATTCAGCTTCAAAATATTATTACTGGTTTTGTGGTCCAGGTTCACAAATGTGAATTATGAGCTGCTGGTTTCTAAAAGGATAGTTCAAATCAAAGCACATGCCTATACTCTCCAAAATGGGCTAGATGACGAAGAATTGTTAAATAAAGTCTCATTGCTTCATAAAATTATGGTTAAACCACTGATGTCACATGGACTATTTTGTCTATGTTTTTGGTACCTTTCTGCACCCTTGCTGTCTATGGAGGGTCAGAAAGCTCTCAGATTTCATCAAAAATATCTTAATTTGTGTTCCAAAGACGAAGGTCTTACTGGTTTGGATGGACATAAGGTTGAGTGATGATTTTCATTTTTGGATGAACTACCCCTTTAACTCAAGCGATTCATTGAAAAGATTCGGCTCAAAAGAGCCGGTCGTTCACAAATCAAACATCGCTACAAAGACCAATCAGCCACACCTGAGGATGGATTAATTAAAACACTACCGGTGACGTAACTAAAGTCCTTCCCCATTTCACAAGTGCTAACGTTACATACTTTTGTTGAGAGCTGAAAATCTTTTCCTCATACTGACTTTGTCCTCTTTTCCTTCTTCTCCAAAGACTTTTAAAAAATGTCGTCAAATCTTTTCGTGTCACAGATGCTAAACCCTACAAGAGACGGAGAAATCGCATTATACTGACAATCAAAAGTTCAAAGAATAACACGGTGTTTCATGTGCGGACAGCTCTTATGTTTCCTTCGACAGCTCTCTTCGATGAAATTGATTGTCCTTTCCTTCAATGGGGACGTTGCAAGCGACCTTATTGTTTGTACAATCACGGCAAAGACAATACGTCTGGCGTGATGACTACGACAGGTAAGAGAAGGCATGCTAAGTTTTGGAGACTACATGCGCTGTGACAGATGCGTTGTTTACTTGCAGACCCTTTTAACTTAAACGTCTTTAACAAAAAATGGCAGGAAATGAGCGCGAATCAAAGTTGAGCTTCAATAATTATTAGAGTTTTAATAGTGTTACATCAAATAAAAGAACGGCTGAATAATATTTAACTGATTCTTATACTAACTCTGGAGGAATATTTCCAAAAAGGTTTTATGCCAATACATTTACAGTGCATTTTTATTACACTTACGTTTTGATAAAATTAGCTACAGAGTGTTTTCACAACGCGTCATTAATCGGCCATATTGGTGGCACTGAACGTAAACACAGAACTGACTGAAACTTGCATATTTTGCTGATTATTGCTGCTGAAAAGGGTCAATTATTGTTTTGGGCTGTACTAATGACAACATTTGCTTTTGTTCTTATCATTTCCGGTCAGGTAGGTAAGATATTAGGCTAATATCTTAATACTGCTCATAAGTATCTTTACCACCTATTAACTTTAGTTAGTTAAAATATTGCGCCCTTTCCTGCTTATAAGTCCTCCTCTATATGATTTAGTGATTTCAACACATTTTTACATGGTTTAGATGGCATAAATTAGCAGAATATCGTATTCAGTAGTACATTAGCCGTGCAATTAATGCTGTTATTTATATTTTCTCTTTGTTGTTTACTTAGCTAAATATTCTAAATTTACCAACACACATATCGAGTTGTTTGAATTCTGCCATTACAGCATAGACAAATAGCCGATGAAGGGGTGAAAAACATCTGCTGTGCGCTTCAAAACATAATTTTTGGGGTTTTATTTGTGAAACTTTTTCTCTGCTTTGCATTTAGATCTCGGAAATCCTGAAGTCACTTCTGCCAATGGAGCTTCTCACACCACTGAGGACAGTTATGCTTGCCTTGAGGAATTGGAGAGGATCAACAAAGAAATAGAGGCAGTAAAGTACGAGGTGGAGAAAGAACAAAAAAGATTGTCTCGGTATCAGACATCGCAGTCCCTCGCCCAGACAGATAGTGCAGGTCTTTGCTCTGATACATATTTGAGAACCACCAACAGTCAGGCTAAAGACCAGAATGGAAATCATTTGAAATACAAGAACTCAGCCAGTGGTCTTAAGTATGTGGTTGATCGTGCCAGACCCAAGACTGATTTGGAATATGACCCTTGTTCCAATTTCTCAGCCGACTTGCTTTCTAGCAGCTCAGTAGACTGTAAGCTAAAGTCAACCGATAAGGCAGATACTGAACATTGCTTGAAGAAAAACCGTACAAGAAAAAGCGCTCCACCTGTTTCCTGTCATTTTGATGACTCTGATGATGAAGGTACCTTGGTCATTGACATTCCACCTTCAGCAAAAGATCAGGGAAAACGCAGGAACAAACAGAAAGGCAAAAGTACACCACATTTACCTGAGGGGAAATGTGCAGTTAATAATGATCTTCTTCCAAATGACCAAACAAAACGAAGGCAGCGAAAGGAAACCTTGTCTTCTGATGGACATCCAAGTCATGAAATTAAAAATAGAGTGGGTGACCAAGAGAATAAAATGACCTCGGTGAAACCTGTGAGGATCCCACAAGAACAAGAGTCTTCTGAAGGGGAACTTGTCATTGATGTGTCACCTCTAGAAGATGAACGTAAGCTTTCAAAGCAGTGTGGAACTACAACTAAGGAGCTACCCAGATTATGCCCTATTAGCAGTGCCCCAGCTGAGGGTGGTAAAGAGGTTAATGAAGGACTCTTAAATAAACAGGTAACGACTGCAAAGCACTTAGTAAAAGAAACCAAGCTTACTCTGGTGGATCTAACAGAAGAACCTGTGGCTGAAGCGTACAACTCTACAGATCTCAATATGGAAGCATTTGTTACACAAAAAGAAGAAAAAGCTCACAACATGGAGGATGTCCTGGATGACATTTCTACATGTCTAGACAATTTGAAAAGTGAGAGTGAGAGAATCAAATGTAATCAAGATGTTCTTCCTGTAAGTTCTGTTTATGGAGATGAATATATTTCCTCACAGTCTCCTGCAGTTGTTGCACAACATGCAAGTTTTGTGGCAGAGCCACAAATTGACGTCTCAAGTTATACTCAAAAGTCAGACGTTATTTCTTCTAACAAGGTTTCCCAAGAGCAAGCACTTCAGCAGTACTTCCCTGTGGTCTCATCTCAGTCCTTTCCTTCATCCTTACCTAAGGTAGAAGAGCACAGATGTGCTCCACACTCTCAAAACCTGGCTGAACCATCTTGGCTAACTCTTCCAAAAAGTCCTGTTGAACCATTTGTTCAGAATACACCTGCTTATGTTTCAGGGATTGATCCTAGAACTGTTTCTGCACCAACAACTAGTCATATAAGAACAACTGTGGAGCAAAAATTACAGACATCGATTGCATCATTCCCTGTTTCCTGTGACATGCCTGTTCCTTCACAGACCTTTACATTTGCAGCAATCACAGCAAGCAATAATGAAGCCATTGTCATTGACTCCAGTTCTGATGAGGAGCTTAGGTACTCAGACCTAGATCTTTCAGAATCTGACCCAATGGAAGAGTGCTACAGAATCTTCATGGAAGCCAACCAAAATGAAGGTCCTGTGGTTCAGTGTGATGCACCTGTAAGTATTTGTCCATTATGTAATATTCATATATGTAGATCTTGTGTTGTGTGGCCACACTACTGTTAAAAATTTGGAGTATTTAATTAATTAATTTAGTTGGCCGTAATACAGTAGAAATAGTAATTATCTGAAATATTATTACAAGATAAATTATCTTCAATGTTTGAATACATTTAAAAAAATGTAAAAATATTAAAATTTTCAGCAGCCTTTACTCGTTTTTCAGTATCACTTGATCCTTTAGAAATAAATGTTGTTGTTTTTTAAAATGGTGAATGTACGCACCATGTATTTTATTTTTTTTAGGAGGAAGTATTAGAGACCCAGGAGACTGAGAAGTCCAATTCAACAGCTGTGCTGAAGAAAAGGGTGGCACATGTGGCAAAGTTTGAGGTATGACATGAAATGAAAACTACATATTGTATGCAAATTAGTACAAGTGGGAAAGTTATTTCTTAAAGGCAACCTCAGGTATTAAGACCTCTATTGCTTAATATAACGTAAATTATGTAGAGGAAACCAATAAAACCAATAAAAGATTAGTGTTTTGACCTGAAATGGTTGCACTTGGTGAGCTACTGCACCACCTGTTCTTATCTTTACCACAATGCAACTCTGAATGTAAATCTTCACTGCTTTCCTAGTGATAAGTAGAGGAGAAAAAAATGGGAAGATGCTTGTGGACGAATAAAACTTGCGTCTTTGTTCTCTCCACTTTAGCCCTGATGCCTTTGAGACTTTTAAGAGACCACAGCTACTAAAAGAGCTTACAAATGGCAAGAACAAGAAATGCTAAATGCCGTCCTGGCAGCATGTAAAAATGCAGACACTGGTCAGAACGCCGCAGCCGCTAAAGGAGTTTCTCAGCGCAGATTTCACTCGATATCCGGGGGCGATTACACCTTGTGGGAAAAAAATCAATGGTACAGCATTTGGTTTAAAGGTTGTATCAGCGATTTCTAGCCTAAAACATAAAGTGTCAATTTCAGCTGACCTTTCTTCACGATCCGCTCGCTGCTTGCCCCATAA
Organism: Garra rufa; assembly: GCF_049309525.1. NCBI lineage: Eukaryota > Metazoa > Chordata > Actinopteri > Cypriniformes > Cyprinidae > Garra > Garra rufa. The sequence goes on from NC_133366.1 coordinate 20,165,423, forward strand.
ATTGTCTGTGAAAAAAATGCGTCTCTCTGGTCAGCCTAGGGTCCGAGATATGCCAAAAAAACAATCGGCGCTATCAACTATTGCACAGATAAACAAACAGTGTTCCAACCAATCAGCGTCAGGGGTTTGGTGTTGTGGACTTTCCTACTGATGCAGGGATGTGAGGGAGGCGGAGCGAAAGTCCACAACACCAAACCCCTGACGCTGATTGGTTGGAACACTGTTTATCTGTGAAAAGGTTGGTAGTGCCGATTGTTTTTTTTGGCATATCTCGGACCCTAGGCTGACCAGAGAGATGCGGTTTTTTCACAGACAATTTATGGGGCAGGCAGCGAGCGGATTGTGATGAAAGGTCAGCTGAATTTGACACTTTATGTTTCAGGCTAGAAATCGCTGATACAACCTTTAAGCTGACATTTATATCCAACGCCACCTGTAAGCTCTGTCAGTAGCTGTGGTCATTCTATTTGTATTTTATTTGACAGTTGTGTAAAAATAGCAACAGGCAGCGCCAGTGCAACCGTTTTACATCAAAATAATGGCGCCTGATCATGGGTTTTCTACTACATATTTCAGTAATAGACATCCTTTTTGTTATATTAAGCCATATGGGATTCAAAAGGATTTTTTTTGTTCAACAAATTAATATTCCGTCATATTAATATCAATTTAATTCTGAGTATAACAACTGTTTTTATCTTTATTCAACAGCCAGCCAGTAAAGGCAAAGCACAGATTATCATCCCTCTTCGAGAGGGAGGCTCCCAGTTGACCATTCCCTCCAGAACTCAGTTGTGCCAAAGAAAAGCAGCCATTTTGACTGCTGCTGTGAAAGGATGTCAGTCCCAAGCCATAAGCAGTGCTCCAAAGAAAGTTTACACATCCAGTGTCATTCATACAAGTACAGTGCAAAACCGTAAGCATCACATACAGTTCTTATCTTATTGCATTGGCTAGTCATAATTTAGGAAACTGTGTCATTACTCCTGTTTTGTTTTTATTTATTTTTTTAAGCCTATGTTGGTATTATTCCGGTTGGTGGTACTCTACAGCTGGGGGCAAACTTGCACTTTATCGTACCTGAAGGAAATTGTGCTTTACCTCTGACGCTGATTCCAACCACAATGTCCATCCAACGGCCACTGCAGCCTCCTCCGTCTGTTCAGCTTTCACAAACTCTACATCCTCCACAACCAGCCAACTACACACCAGCTAAGGTTTACTTTACTACTAGTCTTTTTCTGTTTTTGTTTTTTTTTCTTTTTTCTTTTGAGACCTTTTTCTACAAGCCAGGTTTTGTATATTGTACCATGAATTTTGTAGTATGTTTTGTGGTTAAAGGAGACGTTCACTTCCAGAACAAAGATTTACAGAATTTACTCACCCCCTTGTCATCCAAGATGTTCATGTCTTTCCTTCTTCAGTCTTAAAGAAATAGTTTTTTGAGGAAAACATTTCAGGATTTCTCTCTATATAGTGGACTTCTATGGTTCTTTGGAAGTTTGAATTTCCAAAATGCAGTTTAAATGCAGCTTCAAAGGCCTCTAAACAATCTCAGCCGTTTAGAGCCGTTAAGCTGCATTTAAACTGCATTTTGGGAGTTTAAACTCATGGCCACCATAGAAGTCCACTATATGGAGAGAAATCCTGAAATGTTTTCCTCAAAAAACAATTTCTTTACGACTGAAGAAAGAAAGACGTGAACATCTTGCATGACAAGGGGGTGAGTAAATTATCTGTAAATTTGTGTTCTGGAAGTGGACTTCGCCTTTAAGATATGACAATTGTTATGTATTGTATAGGCCATGGGTGTAAAACGAAAAGCAAAAGTACGTCATGAGGTTGGGGCAAAGGTGCCACATGATGTTCGCCAACGTTACGTGAACCTCTTTGTCGAGGAGTTCCTGAAATCCTCTATGACAGTGCAAGATGCGTTTGAGAAGGTCTGTGTGGAAGATTATTTAATGCACTGATAATATTTTCTAATGTGTGTTTTTCCAATACATCTACTGTGTTTCAATGCTCTAGGCTCTTGCAGAAGAAAAAAACGTTTATGACCGCAGTATCAATAAGCTCAAGTATCTAAGCATAGCCGTCAATGCACTCAAGAGGCTTAAAAACCAAAACATCTTGCCTGCCAAAGGTACGTTTGTTATATTTATGCATGTGCTTTTGTTCAAATTACTGCAGCCACTTTTGTTTACTGCACTGTACACTCCTATCAGGTCACCCTCCTTATATGTACTTACAGCTCCCAGTGAGAGAGATCAGCATGTGTCTAGAGGCAATGTACCACTAAATACTCAAGCACTTCAGGGACCCGGTAAGAGCCGGCTCTCATTTCAGGGTCAAACTAGAGTGCTCACCTCTGTCGCTATAATTCTTTTTTTTTTTCTTAATTTATTTAGAGGGAGTTTATTAAAATGCACAGTAGGCAGTACTCTATTTTCATATTGTGCTGTTTATATGTAGTAGTAATTAAAAATAATAGGTTTTACATTTTCTTAACCTCTGCTAAGGTGGTGTAGGGAGTTGGTGTGTATTGATTTATTTACTTAACATGTAAGTCAACACATTGAGATTATATCTATCTGTATCTGTCTATATGTATATACACACTGCGGTCCAAAGTTTGGGATCAGTAAGATTTTTAAGGTGTTTTATTATGCTAATGCTTATCAAGGCTGCATTTATTTATTATTTATATACAGACAAAGTAATATTGTGAAACAATGGTTTTCTCTTTTAATATACTTTTAAAAATATAATTTATTGTTGAATTTTCAACATCATTATTTCAGTCTTCAGTGTCACATGATCCTTCAGAAATCATTCTGAAATGCTAATTGATTATCATTGTTGGAAACCGTTGTGCTGCTTAATATTTTTTGGAACCTGTGATATTTTTTTTCATGCATAAAGTTTAAAAGTACAGCATTTACTTTATATAGACATTTTCTAACAATATAAGTTCTTACTATGACTTTATATCAATTTAACACCATCCTTGCTGAATAAAAGTATTAATTCCTATGAAAAAAAAGATGGTATTGTATATTGTAAAATATACAATTATTTTTTTTAAATAAATGCTGTTCTTTTAAATGTTTATTCATACAAGTCACGGGTTCCAATTCCAAATTCCCCAAAAATTCTGATTCCAATGTTTTCAACATTCTAATATGCTAATTTATTATCAATGATTTCTGAAGAATCATGTGACACTGAAGACTGGAGTAATGACTGAAGAAAATTCAGCTTTGCATCAAGAAATAAATTATATTTTAAAGTATATAAAAATAGAAAACCATTATTTTAAAATGCTATAATATTACTGGTTTTTTTTTTTTCTGTATTTTTAATCAAATAAATGCAGCCTTTTCGAGCATATGAAACTTCTTTAAAATAAAAAATAAATCTTTGAAAAACTTTAAAAACTAATCCCAGACTTTTGAACAGCAGTGTATATGCTACCATTCAAAAGTTTTTTTACTTACTAATTTCTATTAAAAAAAAAAAAACACAACATTAGTGTATATTGTTAAAAAATATTTCTATTTTAAAATTATTTTTTAAAAAAAGTTCCACAGGTTACAAAAATATATTAAGCAGCACAATTGTTTCCAACATTGATTTTTTTAAAAACAAAGCATATTTGAATGATTTCTGAAGGATCATGTGACACTGAAAACTGGAGTAATGACTGAAGAAAATTCAATGGGCTCTAAACAATCTCAGCCGTGAAAGAAGGGTCTTATCTAGCGAAACAATAAGTTAATTTCTGAAAAAAATTACAATTTATATACTTTTTAACTTTACATCACAGAAATAAATTATATTTTGAAGTATATTAAAATAGAAAACCATTATTTTAAATTGCAATAATAATACAGTTTCTAAACAGCGCATACGCTAACATTTGAAAATGTTAAAAATATTTTCTACTTATTGAAAGAAGTATCTTATGGTAAAGGCTGCATTATTTAAACAATGCAGTGAAAAGGGTAAGATTGTAAAATATTACAACTTAAAATAACCATGTTCTATTCTACGAATGGCTAAGCTGAATTGCGTTGCTTCTCAGGCATTGCTTTAGTCTTAAGTGTCACATAATACTTCAGAAATTATTTTTTAAATTTGCTGCTCATGTAGCATTTTTTTTTTTTATTGAATAATTTTATTTGATTTTGTTTTAGCCAGATTCATTTTAAGATTCTTTTGATTAATAGAATTTTTTTGTTACGTCTTTAAAACATTTTAAAACTTTTTTCAATTAAGTCTATTGCTATTAATTCTTATATGATGTGCTTTATTGATTTGTTGTTGTGTGTTTTTTTTTTTTTTGTTTTTTTTTATCTTCTTACACGTGCCATTGCAGATATGTGACTCTGAACCACAAAACCAGTCTTGGGTAGCACGGGTATATATACGGGTATACAGCCAACAATAGATTGTCAGTTTTCGTTTTTTCTTTTATGCCAAAAATCATTAGGACATTAAGTGAAGATCATGTTCCATTAAGATATTTTATAAATTTCCTACTGTAAACATATCAACTTAAATTTTGATTGGTAATATGCATTGCTAAGAAATTAATTTAGGCAACTTTAAAAGCGATTTTTCTGCACTCTCAGATTCCAGATTTTCCAATAGTTGTATCTCGGCCTATCCTAACAAACCATACATCAATGGAAAGCTTGTTTATTCAGTTTTCAGATGTATAAATCTCTATTTTTAAAAAAGTTACCTTGATGACTGGTTTTGTGGTCCAGGCTCACATAGTTATTTAGATTTAGTGTACATGAATGTAAGTGTGTTGTTTTATTGATGCAGGTGATTTGACTCTTTATGAGCAACTCAAGGAACATGTTCTATCTGAGGACATGTTGCGAGTAAACAACTTCCCTCGTAAACACAAGGATAAATCTGATTTTGCTTTCCAGTATGGAGATACAAAGAAGGGCATAAGTGACCGTGAGTTTCTTGATTCATACTCAAACCTAACTTGTTAGGCTTTCATTTTATGGTTACAGTAATATTTGAATGCAAAGCGATATTTAACTAATAATTAGGAATATAATGGTAACAGCTTTGAAGAGAATCTGCTGTCGATGTGGAGCGACGTTTTCTGTTGACAAAAGTGGAAAGCACACCCGCAGAGAGGAGTGTAACTACCACTACGGAAAAGTCATAGAGAATCGAGGTAAGAACAGCTTAGAATGTCTCTAAAACTGAAAATTTCTAGCATTATCTATTATCTACTGTGTTTGTGCTCTCTCATAGTGCCAGGAGGTGTTGAGACACGCTACAGTTGTTGTGAGAATGCAGTTGGGTCGCCTGGATGCCAAGTGTTCAATGTATTATGATTTGAGTTCTACTCATGCTAACACATTGTTAAAGGGGCTGAAAACATTTTAACATGCTTTGTCTCCACTCCTGTTTGCCATGATCTTTCCTTGAACTGGTTTTTCAATAGTGATTTTGTTCCAATTTTACCAAGCCTTTAACTTTAATGATCCTTTTTCAGTGACTACAGTTAAAATAGTATTTTCTAATGCACGTTTACAGCTTCATGTCCATGACGCAGTAAGTCTTCAGGGCTTTGTGAACAGTCTTCCTCAATCTTCCAAAACATGTCCAGGAGTCTTTGCAGTTGACACACAAACAGTAAGACTTATGTTAATCATGATTAAGATAAAAACGAACCTTGAAAGTACGTCAATGTGATATTTTATTGGTTTAAATTTGTGTTTTACCAGTGTTACACGACTCAAGGTCTGGAACTAGCAAGAGTCACTGTGGTCAACAGCAGTTTGCAAGTTGTCTTTGACTCCTTTGTCAAGCCTGATAATGATGTTATTGACTATAATACCAGGTGGGATGTTTTCATTTAATATTTGAATAAGTTTCAGTAGAGCAAACTTGTTAAATGTTAAAAATCACAACTTTTTTTCCTGCTCAGGTTCTCTGGCATCAGTGAGGATGATGTGAAGGGTACCAGCTCATCTTTGCGTGATGTACAAACAGCGCTTTTGAGCTTTATTAACGCAGACACTATTCTGATTGGCCATGGCTTGGAGAATGACTTGACTTCTCTCAAAGTGAGTTCCAACGGAATGCTCTCAAGGCTGAAATTAGCTGAAATTCTGATGCGAACCTTGTCAGCTTGGCATTGGCCTTTAGACTAAAGTTTGGTTTTGATTAGAAGTTTTTAAGAATTGCCATTTGGTTGTTTTGCCGTCTTTAGATTATTCACAGCGCTGTGATTGACACCTCTGTGGTGTTTCCTCATCGTCTGGGTCTGCCACACAAAAGAGAACTTAACAGTCTGACTGCAGACTATCTCCGGAGAATTATCCAAGAGAGCGGTATGTTAGCCCGTTAATCGCATTCGTAAGAAATGACCATGAACAAACCTCACTGAAACGGCTTTAGATTTTTTTTTTCTTCTCATTGCACATTTTCCATACACTCAGAGGTAAAGTAAGGGCAGTGTACACAGGCATCGTTCAGATGTGTGTAACTCTTCCATGAAATTGCTGTCGGAGTAATTGAGTCAGTAGTGAAGGGAAACAGGTCTATTGAGTACACTTACCACCATGACTTGCATACACTAAACAGCTCTTGCTTGTTTCTAAAAAAGAAAACAAACAAAAAACACATTTTTCATTTGCCACAGTGGCGGGTCATGACACACGTGAGGATGCCACGGCATGCATGGAGCTCATGCTTTGGAGGGTGAAAGAAGACTCCAAAGTGAAAAGATGGTGACCTTCAATAAAGTTTATTAATTTTTCTTGGTTCATTCAAGGGATGAATCAGTGTATTTGGTATTTTCTTGCATACAAATCTGTGTGGAGTTTTGGGTATTTAGTGGTTATTTTTGTTTATTATAAATAGGTGCATGATATTTGTCATAACTTTTTTGGTTGGTTTTACACTATTGATTGTATGTTTATAATTTTTGTGTGGGCTTATAATGCACTGTGGGAATAAATCATCTAATAAATTCTGGAAAAAGGGAATGAAATAAAAAGGCATTAACAAGAAATATCTCCATCGTTATTTCTTCAGTCATGTCACATCCACAAGTGTTGAATGGCATTCAGGTGTTTGTGCAATCATGTGTAATGAGCTAATAAGAGTCTGCTGCTTAGCACCACATATATTAAATCTTGTTCATTAAAATAACGAGGGTAAATGTGACTTTTACTACTTTTCTTTATCTGTGGAGGGGTTTTCTTTAAATGTTTAATTATTTATCATGGAGGCCCTTTCCTGCTACTGAATAAAAAATAAACAAGATAAGTTTTTATCTCACAATTAGTCCTTTTTCCTCTCACAATTGCTAGTTTACAGCTCTGATTCTCACTTTTTTTTTTCCTCTCAGATTTGTAAGATAGGGTTTATAAACTTACAGTTCTGAGGGGAAAAAGACTCAGTGCTCAGAATTGTGAGTTTACATCTTACAATCCTGACTTAACTTGCAATTGTGTGTTATAAAGTCAGAATTGCGAGATATACCCCTGGTTTCACAGACAAGGCTTCGCCTAATCTTAGGCGTAGACTAAAATGTAAGTCTGAGCTGTTGCAACTGAAAGAAACTTGCACTGACTGATCTTAAAATGTATCAATGCCTTTGTTTTGTCTCAAGATGCACACCAGTAATGTTTATTTTTTAGCGTGGTTGTAAAAGATTACTTAAATATCCTAATTTAACTATCGGCTACTCCTGGCTTAGCCTAAGCCCTGTCTGTAAAACCGGGCCTTAAACTCTTATTTCAGTTTAAATCTCACAATCCCCCCCCCCCCCCCCTCGCAATTGTGTTTATAGCACACCATACTGATCTCATTTTGTGCAAAGCCATTTCCTACACTGTGGTGCTTTCGGTATCCAGACCAGCCCAACATAGCAACTTATGTGTATGTATGAAATTAAACTTAATTAAAAATAAATAAATAAATCATGGATGTGATTTGTAAGGTTAATTATGGAAGCCCATTTGATGCCACTGAATGTAATATGTACAAGTGATATTGAGACTTTTTTTTTTTTTTTTACAGAATTTCGAGATGTAAACTCACAATTGGGAGTTTTTTTCTCGCAATTGCAAATTTGTATCTCGCAATTTACTTTTTACTTTTCAATTTACCTATATCTAGCAATTCTGACTTTTTTCTAAAAATTTTGAAATATAAACACAATTCAGATTTTTTTCTCAGAATAGGTAATGCAAACTCACAATTGCAAGAAATATAGTCAGAATTGTGAGATAAACACTCACAATTTTGACTTTTTTTCTTGCAAGTGCGAGTTTGTATCTCACAATTCTAAGTTTTTCTCAGAAAAGGTGATATAAACTCACAATTGTGAGGAAATAAAGTCAGAATTGCAAGAGAAAAACTCGTAGTTTGTATCTCGCAATTCTGACTTTTTTCTCTCAATTGCAAGTTTGGGGCCTATATCTCGCAATTCTGGATTTTTTCTCAGAATTGTGTAACTCACAAGTGCGAGTTATAAAGTTCAGTTTTGCGGGGAAAATAAGACAATTTCACACTTTATTTCTCAGAATGGTGACTTTATTTCTCAGAATTGCAATATATAAACTTTATAGCATGCAATTCTGAGGAAAAAATCTCAGAATTGTGAGACAAAAACTCACAATTTTTTATTTAGTCAGTGGCAGAAACGGGCTTCCATAGTCAATTGATCCTGGAAAAAAAAAAGTCACACTTGTACTCCTAGAAGTCAATCTATAATCTGCCCAGTGTCTTCTTTAAAAAGAGACCAAACTTAAGTCTGTGCTCCAAAGCATTGAAGATTTATGACAGTTTAAGTTGGAAATTTCATTTTCAAGTCAATGCTCCAAAGCATTTTGATTATAAATGTTTGTTTTTATTGTTTCAGATCATTTGCCAGCTGTAATCACAATTTAGTAGTTAACCTAATTCGTAATGCCAATAATAGTCATTTCAATCCTGAAGGCCTTCTAGATCTGGCCTTAGTCTCCATATCCTGACCGTTCAGAGTCTGACCCAAAATCAGATTCCCTGTAATTCATTCTAAAGGGACTGAATCCTGAAAAGAACTGAATCCGGGACAAGGCTACTGCTCTGAATTGACTTTTAAATGGCTCCTGGTGGAGTTTTACCTGCTGCTTGACTCTTTCCACTCTTTTGACAGGTGTTTGAGGGCCGTGGATGCAGTGAAAAGCCAGTGTGAGGGCTGGTGAAACAGTGGGCTGACATGCCCGGGAGCAGTGCCAGGGCGCTGTTGGTGCTGCCCGTTTGGGCTCATGCTGTACAAGCTGTGTGAGCGTGGCCCAACTGGCTGCTGGGAATGCCTCAGCGACAACCCTGGACTACTGTACCAGCATCCAGACGAACACACTGCTCTTGGCACACAGAGAAAGAAACCAGATGCTCCCCCTTCCAGCTGGGAATGTAGGAAAATCTGTTTGCAGGGAGATTAATGATTAGTTTACAGAATATTTCCAAAGACATAAAGTCAATATAATATCTGTGTGATTATATGTACATGCAGCAAAAAATATGTTGCATGTAACTTTTCTATCTATCTACAGTCAAGCCCAAAATTATTCATACCCCTGGCAAATTCTGACTTCAAGGTACTTTTATTCAGCCAGCAAGTTTTTTTTATTAGAAATGACACAGACGTCTCCCAGAAGATAATAAGACGAGGTACAAGAGGCAGAATTGTTGAAAAAATTATTACTATGTAATTATTATTTACATTTGAACAAAAAGTGGCATGTCCAAAATTATTCATACCCTTCTCAATAATCAATAGAAAAGCCTTTATTGGCTATTACAGCAATCAAACGCTTCCTATAATTGCTGACCAGCAGAATGCGCAGCCGCAGGTCCTCAGTAAACTCCTTTGTCTTAGCCATGACTGTCCACAAACCAACAGCAGAGAGCTTCTGTTTTCCACCTGTTGAGTTGATTAAAACAGCTGTTCCCAATGAATCAGGGTAATTAGGATGCTTTAGAACAGGTTGGACTATTTGAAATGGTATGGAACTTTGGATTTTCCCATAGACTGTGTCAGTTTGCAAAGGGTATGAATAATTTTAGACAAGCCATTTTTTTGTTCAAATGTAAATAAAAGCTGAGAAATATTTTTTTCCACAATGATGCCTCTTGTAAATCGTCTTATTATCTTTTGGGAGAAGCCTGTGTCTTTTCCGGTAAAAAAACAAAACAAAACAAAAACTTGCTGGTTAAATAAAATTAACTTTAAGTCAGAATTTGCCAGGGGTATGAATAACTTCGGGCTTGACTGTATCTATCTATCTATGTATGTGTGGGTGTATAAAAAATTATTTCGTAGTTGACACAACTTGCAGTTTCTGAATTAGTTCATTCAACTTACTATTTTAAGTTTTCACTGTCTGAACTAGAGTATTTGCCCCCTCAACTTAAAAAAACGTGTCTGTGTTTAATCAGTTCAACAGCAATATCACGTTCTGAACAACACTTAGAGAACTCGTGAAGACCGCATTGCAGAGAAGACGTTCGTCAGCCATCTTGATGAGTTTCTCCACAAAGATTGGAAATCTCAATCTACGAATTTGGTAACAAATATTTGCATTTAACGGTTTAATACGTGTAAAACGTATGTGGTCTAAGAAAAGTATAGATGATTGTACGTGTGCTATGTAACATATGTATATTATTTTATATATAAAATGGAAAATGCACTGGTGATTTTATTGACATTTTTTGTGATCAACACAATAAAATAAAGTTAGGGTGACCATATTTTATTTTAGTTTTTAAAAATGAGGAGGGTGGGGGGGGGGGTATCTACCACAGTTTTATCACAGGTAGAATGCAAAATGTTTCAATACAAGCTTTTCAGTCAAATGGAATTTATGCAATATTTCAAACTTTTAACCCACGGGAGAAAATCACCCGCCACAACAGTTTAAAATCAGCCCAGTTCCGTGAAAAAAAAAAAAAAAAATGCAGATTTGGCAACCCTAAATCCAACACGTGCTGTGCTGCATCCAACGCGATTTAAATACTCCGAACATTCATAGCGACTTTGTGATGTGACGAAAATTATATTTAATATTAGAATGTTTGCGGGAGTGGGATTAAGAAAACAGTCCCGCACAAGGCTTTAATACAAAAACGCACACAATGAATGGCGACTGTAGAAAGAAAAAGCCGAATCCCGGACGTTTTGGGCGATTAGGAATCCTGGCCAGACGCATTTTCAGTCCAAAAGAGTCCAAAAAGACGACATGTCCAGGGAAAAGAGGACGTATGGTCACCATAATAAAGTCCAAACATCAAAATGCAGGTGAAGCATCTGAAATCAGTAGCCTATGGTACAATTGTGTTCTTTTCTTTAAAATACATTGTATGCCAGTGTTTCCTTATGTGGCTTTTAACCAGAACTAAATTTGCGTTTCAAAAGATATTTAAAATATGTTAGGATGTTAAATATTTTTGAAAGTTTCCATTACCTAATGTATCAGGCTAAAAAGCATTTTACAGTGGCATAGCAGATATTAAGATTGTATCTTTTCCTTCAATTTGTTTGACCAGGTCTTCCCTCAAAACAGAATTAATGACTTGTTACTCAGTGTCTTAATTGTAAGACAAATGACCATGTGATACAATGCTAATTGATTGAAGACAGAAATTCAGTTTGGCTAATTGAATGGCTCAGGAAAAATCATTCAATCTAAAGTGTGTTGCGATCCTTGAAAACTCACTGAAGGTTAATTAGTTTTACCTTAGAATCAATAAAATAAAGTAGAAAGAAAAACCAACCGTATAACCTTTTGGTTATGTTCCTATTCACATGGTGCAACTCCAAAAATTTTAGATTTTATTTATTTTGGGTGATGTGATTCAGCGTTCTGTATGAGAGAATGTTTCAAACTTGATATTTGCAAAATCCTTGACTGTTAACTTTTAGCACAAAGCAACAAAAAACAAGCCAAAATGATTTCTTTCCAATATACAGGCCATTCGCCCCCAAACCAGACACTGAAACATCAGAAAATTGGTAGCAATTTCAAGCATTCCTTATTTGCTTTCAACCCAACTGCTAGCATGCAGTCTGCTGAGTGCATAAGAGATAAACCAGTGTCACAAAGTTAATTGCATTACTTAAAACTGTTGGCCTGGCGTTATCAGCTGGATGAACACATTTATGATGGATGTCGTCTTTGGACGTAATTCCAACATGGTGTGATAGTAATATAATAATGCTTCTTTGATTCTCACTAAAGTAAATATGCAGATTTCCACCACATTCAAATAAAGACATGTCATTTTGCTATCATTATAATGTTGAATAATTAGAGACAGTAGTAAAAAATAAATTCAAATCATTAGTGTGCACTTTCAGGATCATAAATAGCATTTAAGAAAAATGAAAAAGGTGCTGCTGCCACCTATTGTTCTATTATTGCACCCAGTTCCAAAATAATTACATTTCCTGCAAAAAAAGTGCAATATTGACATTGTAATGCTTTTTTGCTTTTGAAATTTTATGCTCTGGATGGTACTGTCAGTAAGGAGTCATTTGAATTTTTTGATGGGCTTTTTGCTTTTAATGACAGAATCACCGAGACCAGAAAGAAAAGTTGAGGAACAAAGAGGGGAAACAAGAACAACATGAAGTCTCCAAAACTGCATCCGTAAGAGGACAACTCCTTACATCAGGAGCATGTGCACTGTTCACTTTGTTATAAGGTATGACACTTACACATTCACAAACTGTTAGGAAGCCATTCTTTTTACTAGATATTTTGTTATGAAGATAACAAATAGATAACCTCCACTATTGGAAAAAGTGTAATGGTCAACATGAATTTTCTTTTTATTACTTTGAATTATTATTTATTTAGAAATCACTTATGTGGTACATCAAATTGAATCAGACTGTTGATAACAGACAAGTAAAGATTGCTTCAGGAAACATTACCATACAATATAACATTCAAAGAAAGAAGAATAATTATCTTCCTTTTTGCCCTGAAAGTAAATTCAAGATCTATATTTAGGGATGTATTATTGTGTATAAATATGTATTATTAATATAAAATATATTTATTTATTTATTTTTTTGTTCTTTCTTTCTTTCTTTCTTTTTTCCTTTCTTTTATTTTTAAGGACATAATTAATGACTCCATTTCTGGTAAAAATAGGTTACAAGATTGCATGCCTTATAAGCCAATCAAATTATAGCCTGTCATTAAATCACTTTTTGAGTTGTATAGGGTTGTTTGAACATTCAAATAAAATATAAATGAGCAGTGGCATAAACAGAATATGTCCTATTGCTAAATTGGTTCAGACCTCTCTAATAAACCAGCAATATTTTCATGTTTTCATCATAAACTCTGAAATTAATATTTAATGGAAAACGCATTGAAGATTAGCGACTTCATTAAGCGATTAAGCTGTTTCCTCAAAGTACTGAAGCATCTTCTCTACTGACATCAACCCCCCCTAAAAAAACACCCTCTTTGCTCCTTTCCAGTGTAGTGCTATGTTATGTTTTTTTTTTGGGGGGGGGGGGGGGGGTATTTTTCTAATTGGTTGCCATAGCAACCTGACCACCTGAACGATAGCATCATTCAAAAAATTGCAATCAACACACTCTATACAGTCAGCTAGTTCAAGTGTAGTGACTACACAAACACTCCCTTCCTTTAAACCACCCTGTCTAGAGGCCAGCTTGCCAAGGGCTTGTGTATAATCCCTCTTTCCAGTGAGCGTTCCCTGTTGTGCCTCCAGATTGTCAGGATTCCCACTGAGCTACACCCCTGGTCTTATCTGACACGTGGGATCAAGCTATGGATGGGTGTTGTCTGTGTGGTCATCAATAGATGGAACATTTCTGAATTGTTTCTGATGGAACAAATGCCAAGATCTGTCATGAAACTTTAGATTGGTTGTTAATGCAAACTGATATTTACAGTGTCAAACTACTTGGCACAAGCTGATTGGTTCATGTTGCATATGCAGCCATACGCTTGCTGAATTACATTTAAATGGCTGGTTAGTATTCACTAGAGCATTTCACAGCGTGCCTTTTAGAGTTACTCTGAAACCCTCCACCTTCCCCAGCTCCACCTGTATAGCTGCTATGGGTTATTATATATGACATTTTTGCTGAATTTTATGTTGCTTCTTGCATGTTTCACAACACTTTTATGAAAATCACGGACAGCTGAGTTCATAAGTTTACATACACCTTTGGTTCTTAATACTGTGTTGTTACCTGAATGATTCACAGCTGTTTTTTTTTTAGTTTATGAGTCCCTTGTTTGTCCTGAACAGTTAAACTGCTCGCTGTTCTTCAGAAAAATCCTTCAGGTCCCACAAATTATTTGTTATTTCAGCATTTTTGTGTATTTGAACCCTTTCCAGCAATGACTGTATGATTTTTGAGATCCATCTTTTCACACTGAGGATGTTTTAAATGCTCACTGATGCTCCAGAAGGAAAAAAATATGCATTAAGAGCCAGGGGTGTAAACTTTTGAACAGAATGAAGATTTTTCTTATTTTGCCTAAATAGAATTGTTTTTTTCATTTAGTACTGCCCTTCAGAAGCTACAGAAGATACTTACATGTTTCCCAGAAGACAAAATAATTTCCATTTACCCTGATCTTCAAATTCAAAGTTTTCACCCGCCGGCTCTTAACGGATTGTGTTTTCTTCTGGAGCATCAGTGAGTGTTTGAACCTTCTGTAATAGTTGCATATGAGTCCCTCAGTTGTCCTCAGTGTGAAAAGAAGGATGTCAAAAGCATACAGTCATTGTTGAAAAGGGTTTAAATACACAAAAATGCCGAAAAACCAAAGAATCTTTGGGACCTGAAGGATTTTTCTGAAAAACAGAGGCAGTTTAACTGTTCAGGGTGAACAAAGGACTCATGAACAACTAAAAAAACACACACACAAAAAAAAAAAAAACAACAACACAAAGCTGTGGATCATTCAGGTAATAACACAGTATTAAGAACCAAGCGTATGTAAACTTTTGAACGGGGTAATCTTTTTATAAATTCTACTATTATTTTCTCTTGTGGATTATATGTAAATGTCTTTCATGTGAAATATCTTATTCAGGTCAGTACTAAATAAAAAAATAACATTTTGTATGATCCCTCTTTTTGGTAAAATAATTAACATTTTGCAGATTCCGCAAGGTGTATGTAAACTTTTGACCTCAACTGTACCAACTTCTATAAAGCTAACCGATAATGTTAATGAAAGCAAATGTGAAATAAATATGCAAAGCATGCCATTTTAGTTTTCTTCTACACGTCTTTGTGCTCTTTTATAATGATGGGACTGTGTTCGAGTTTCGACTCATTTCGACTACCAGGTGAGCTAACGAGCAAGTTAACTAGAAAAGCCATACATATGGTGCTGGTTATGTGATGCAGAAATCAAAATGTATTAGTTTACAAATCATGCACTAAGGTAAAAGCATTTTGAGGTCATAACAACACCGTAGAAGGAATTGTGCTAAAGTACATCTTTACTAATCAATAATCTGTATTCATAATTTAAGTTAAAAGGAAATGTTGGTGTTTTACTGTTTCTGGTGTCCATTTCACCTGGAAACTGCAGTGAATTTAATTAGTTTGGAGTTTTGCAAAAATGTAGGCAAGCTTTATGTTGCTTTTTTACAGCTGATTTCAAATTGGTGATCATTTTCTGTATCTACATTGGTCTTAAATCAAATTAGCCAAATTAAAGTCGGTAAGTTAATCAACCTGTTCAGCAGTCCTGCCTCCATACAGTGATTCCGTGTCTTTCCGTGCCCCCGCTCTGTTTGTTTTCTCATCCCTGACCTGTACAGGGATCTCTCTTCACTTGGCTTGCTGCGGCTCCCAAACGCCCTCAGATCCAGCCATCTGACAGGGGTGAAGTGAGGGAGCCTGGGAAATATTGATGTTGAGACAACTTGGGAGGAGAACGTGAAGGTAGAAGAGAGCGAGACGATGGAATGGAGGAAAAAGGGAGAAGGGAGGTGGAAGGGGGGTCTTCCTGCAGACAGGCACTCCTCTAAGCAGCTTTTCCTCTGGAGGCAGGGTTGCATGAGGTCACAGAGGGATTACACTTTTGGCAAACAGGAGGGAGCTCCTCTCACTCAGGCTTTTGCAGCAGCCAAAGACTGCAACTCCCCCATGACTCGAACCCGGCTGTAATAAAGCCAAGGCCGGCTTGAACCTACAAACAAAAAAGCCAACAGCCTATCGATTGCCTGCCGCCAACTTTCACACGCCTGTGTCGAAAGGTCGCCTCGGCATAGACAAGCTCCGAGCAAGGCTGAGTAAAAAATCCCTTTACTGTTTCAAACTAGACACATCTTGGGTTTGAAGACTACATTTTTTAAATTTTAATCCCTGACCCTATTATACAATTATTCAGGAGGATTACGGCTACTCTCCTCTTAAAAATGGATCAGATGCGATTCTGTTTTCACTCTCTCGGCTCACTTGCAGAAATAGATACAGCCTTAAAATAAAATATGATTGCTGTATTCAAGTATCTGTATGACTAAATTAGCCAGTATCTGGCAGAGAGATACAGTGTGACCTCATCACCCTGGAGACCCACTTAATCAACTTTCCCTTTCCAGCAGAGGTCAAGCTAAGCAGAGGTTCTCGCTGGCCTCCAGCCCTGCTTTGATGTTAATTAAGATGCGATAGAACATGGAGAGGATTCATTAAAGCCAGAGTCAATCTAGTGGCACAAAGCTGCAACATGGTGGACTTAAACCACCTCCAAGGTGACATCCTCCAGAGTCGGACACACATCAAACCCCAGCTTGTTGTTACTCTTGGTAGAGCGACCCATAGTTCATTGGTGGCTAAACACGTGATCGGACATTCGCCATTCACCTGCAGGGGTGTTGAAAGCATAGCAGCACATGACCCACCTCGGTCACAGTGGCCACTTAGTAAGCGATAATATTCTGTCAGCTGGTCAAAGTTTGCCAAATAAATAAATATATATTGAGTGCATCAGTTGAGTTCTGGAAGTACAAATCCCATTCATATTCTCCATAGGCAAACTGATTTTAAATGATAACCTTTGTAGACAGATCTACTGTGAACTCCAAGGCTGTTAATCAATGGTACAAGCTATTGTTTAAAGGGATGGTTCGGAGTAGAATTGACTTCATTGCTATGCACTCCGAAGCCCATGTAAATACCCCATCCGAAGTTTTTTTTTACCTTAGTCAAACATTTATGGAGATATTAGAGTTTTTCGAATTGCTTGTTACAGGAGTGAATGGTACATGTGATGTATCTCGTAAATTGCACCACTAAACGTGCAAGTAATCTTACCAAACTTGTACAGTAGTGTAAATAGGTTATGTACTCACAAAACGCTGCATCGGAACATTTGTAAGTTCACCATGAGTGTTTTAAAAACACGTTTTAGCCGATCCCTACTAGTCTCAAAAACTACAAATGGCGACACGTCGACGTCACTTCCCTGGTTTGAAAAAAGCACGTAAAAGTCCTCCTACAAGTTGACATGCACACAGATGTAGTAGGAGGACTTTTACGTGCTTTTTTCAAACCAGGGAAGTGACGTCGACCTGTAGTTTCTGAGACTAGTAGTTCTCGGGTAAAACGTGTTTTTAAAACACTCATGGTGGACTTACAAATGTTCTGATGCAGCGTTTTGTGAGTACATAACCTATTTACACTACTGTACAAGTTTGGTAAGATTACTTGCACGTTTAGTGGTGCAATTTACGAGATACATCACATGTACCATTCACTCCTGTAACAAGCAATTCGAAAAACTCTAATATCTCCATAAATGTTCGACTAAGGTAAAAAAAAACTCCGGATGGAGTATTTAGATGGGCTTCGGAGTGCATAGCAATGAAGTCAATTCTACTCCGAACCATCCCTTTAAGCCATCAATTTGCATTTTTTTAACCTATTTTATTAAAGAGTAGGTCATATGGGTTTTCGAAAAATATATTTTTTGCAGTTTGTAAGGTGGCTATCCTTCAATGTAAACGGTCTGAAAAGTTGTTAATCAAAAAATGCATTATACACAAAGATATAGTCTCTCAAAAGAAAGGGTCAACTCAGAATTTTATCTTTGTTGGCTTCTAATCTTCTTTATTTGGACTAACAAGCATTTCTGAACCACAACCTCACTGCTGAAAAAAAAAAAAATGCTAAAACCAGCCTAGGCTGGTTGGCTGGTCTTAACTGGTTTAGGCTGGAAGTAGCTGGTTTTAGACCAGCTTGGCCAGGCTGGGAAATGGAGCAAAACCCCTCTAAAACCAGCCTGCTGACCAGCTATGACCAGCTAAAACCAGCCAACCAGCCTAGGCTGGTTTCAGCTGTTTTTTTCAGCAGGGCTATAAGTACGGTTTGTACGTTATGTGTACATTTTCAAGTGAGTGCTTAAAATATCTATTGTGCTAATATGTAAGGGTTAAAAAAAATGTTTTATGTCATTATTTTAAGAACGTATTGGTGCACTATATTATTTTTTATGTAAAGGTGCTTAGGGTTGTCAGGTTTATTAAAAATCATGTTCCGGGGTGTAAAATACACCGCGTTCCAAATTATTATGCAAATGATATCTTACTCTGGTTTTCATAATTAGTCAATGCAAATGACAGTCAGTATAATTTTTAAGTCATCAACCATTAGGGTATAATTCGAATTTTATTGAACAAACCTCCTAATGATAACAGTATTTATTTCAAAAATAAAAAACTGAAAATGCACTGTTCCACATTATTATGCACAACAGAGTTAAAACATTGTATAGGTTGTAAAGAACTGAAAATGGGCATTTGCTGAATTTGCAGCATTAGGTGGTCATATTTACTGAAATCAAAAGCTATTTCAATCAAAAACATCCTAACTGGGCAAGTTACATCTTACCATAGGACCCCTTCTTTGATATCGCTATCACAATTCTTGCATCCATTGAATTTGTGAGTTTTTGGAGAGTTTCTGATTGAGTTTGTTTGCAGGATGCCAGAATAGCCTCCCAGAGCTGCTGTTTTGATGTGAACTGCCTCCCACCCTCATAGATCTTTTGCTTGAGGATGCTCCAAAGGTTCTCAATCTGGTTGAGGTCAGGGGAGGATGGTGGCCACACCATGAGTTTCTCATCTTTTATGCCCATAGCAGCCAATGACACAGAGGTATTATTTGCAGCATGAGATGGTGCATTGTCATGCATGAAGATGATTTTGCTACGGAAGGCACAGTTCTTCTTTTTGTACCATGAAAGAAAGTGGTCAGTCAAAAACTCGACATACTTTGCCGAGGTCATTTTAATACCTTTAGGGATCCTAAAGGGGCCAACCAGCTCTCTCCCTATGATTCCGGCCAAAAACGCCACCTCCTTGTTGTGGTCGCAGCCTTGTTGGGACATGTTCCATCCACTACTCCATCCATCTGGACCATCCAAAGATGCACAACACTCATCAGTAAACAAGACTGTTTGAAAATGAGTCTTCATGTATGTCTGGGCCCACTGCAACCGTTTCTGCTTGTGAGCATTGGTTAGGAGTGGCCGAATAGTAGGTTTATGCACAACTGCAAGCCTCTGGAGGATCCTACACCTTGATGTTCGCGGGACTCCAGAGGCACCAGCAGCTTCAAAAACCTGTTTGCTACTTTGTAATGGCATTTTAGTAGCTGCTCTCTTAATCTGATGAATTTGTCTGGCAGAAACCTTCCTTATTCTGCCTTTACCTGCACGAACCTGTCTGTGCTCTGAATCAGCCTCAAATCTCTTCACAGTACAATGATCACGCTTACGTTTTCGTGAAATATCTAATGTTTTCATACCTTGTCCAAAGCATTGCACTATTTGACGCTTTTCGGCAGCAGAGAGACCTTTTTCTTTCCCATATTGCTTGAAACCTGTGGCCTGCTTAATAATGTGGAACATCCTTCTTAAGTACTTTTCCTTTAATTGGGCTCATTTGGCAAACTATTTATCACAGGTGTCTGAGATTCATTTCAGTGATCCAAAGAGCCATGAGACACAATACCATCCATGAGTTTAATTGAAAAACAAAAAACTGTGTGTTTATGACACTTACATACAATTTGCATAATAATTTGGAACGCGGTGTACACGCTTTTTGTCGGGGTTCCCCTGGATAAATTTGCATTCCTAGGGGTTAAATTTGACGTTATTAGGGTGCTTCAACCCGCAACATCAAAAACCAGCTGCGGACTTGGCAACACAGATGGTGGCGCTCGCTAACTTGCTCAAGTACTCCTCTCTCTGCCAATCACAACAGGCTTGGCCAGCTGACAAATCAGAGCAGAGTAGGCTTATGGAAGGGAGGGGTTTACAGATATTATGGTCAAATCTGATTTCAAAATCATTGACAAATGGCTTTATGTATAAATGCAGATACCTTACCTTAGATGCATTTGAACCTGCTGTTGTCGGGACTCCAACACAATATTAGGAAACTTTGAAAAACCATACGACCTGCCTTTTAACATTCCAGGTAATTCCTGGTGAAAACCATATTACCTGTTAGAGAATCTGAAACAAGAAAATTGCACAGTGTATAAACTGTAGTAATTTTTAATCTAATTTTTGTCCTTTTGTCAATTTTGCTTCAAAAGTTTGAAATGCTGTGATTAACTTGATTGGTTGGTATGTTTATAGTTTATAACACTAACACCCAAAAATGAAAATTCTCTCATTAATTAATTACTCACCGTCATTTTGGCCAAACCCGTAAGACCTTCGTTCATCTTTGGAACACAAATTAAGATATTTTTTTATAAAATCCAACAGCTTTCTGTCCTTGCATAGACAGCAACGCAACTGAAACGTTAAAGGCCCAGTAAGGTGGTAAAGACATTGTTAAAATTGTCCATGTGACATCAACGGTTAAACCTTATTTTTTTGTATTCAACAATTTCTTCTACGTGTCAGTCTTCATGAATGCAAGGAACGCGTGGAAGCGAAGTTTTTTTGTTTTCTTTTCACACAAAAAGTATTCCCGTAGCTTTATAAAATTAAGATTAAACCACTGATGTCACATGGACTATTTTAATAATGTCCTTAATCCTTTTATGGGTCTTGAACATGTCAGTTGCATTGCTGTCTATGCAGGGTCAGAAAGCTCATGGATTTCATCAAATATATATTTTTCTGTGTTCGAAGATGAACATAGGTCTTGCAGTTTTGGAATGACACGAGGGTGACTAATTAATGACAGAATTTTCATTTTTGGGTGAACTATTTCTTTAAACCCCTACGGGAAAAATAGCTCCGGAACCAAAGTAGCTGAAAATGTGGGCGGCACTGATGTACTCTATAAGACCCTATATCAACCTTTTACAGTTCATTATGCAGACTTTTTCTCTTTGCATTTGTGCTATTCATTTTTCAAATGGAATTTAGACCCTAACTGAACCTCCTGACAGAATGGCTCGTAATAAATCAATCAAACCTCTGGCTGTATACATGGATGTAGGGGAGGAAATCCATACAGATTGCCTGCCTCCACCAGCATTACGGAACAAGCCTGAGAGGGAGAGATGCCGTCCAAGGTGCTCCATAGCTCCAGGGCTAACAGTGATGAATGGAGCTCTTAATGTCGGCAAACACTTTATCTCTGCTTCATCTGTTTTCATTAGGCAGGACCAACCTTTGGCTTGGACGGAGCGCTCTAGCACTCCCAGGACTGCTGAAGGCAAAACTAAGGTGGAGAGCGCTTCGCTTTTTTAGGCACAGGCAACCTCTCTTTTGGATGCCAAAGGGTTAGAGTCATGAGCCTGCTGTAATCAGGAATGCAGGAAGGTTTTGAGACCTAAGATGAGGTCTAAGAGGCATCTGAGAGATATTTACACTGATCAGCCACAACATTAAAACCACTGACAGATGAAGTTAATAACATTGATTATATCGTTATAATAGCAGCTTGTCAATGGCTGGAATTTATTAGGCAGCAAGTGAACAGTCAGTTCTTGAATTTCAGTGTTGAAAGCAGGACAAATGAGCAAGTGAAATGAGCAGTGCCTTGCTAAAGTATTCATACCCCATCTTTTTTTCACATTTAATCTTATGCCTTTTTGTTAAACTGCTTTGAATGACTTTTTCCCACATCAATATACACTCCATACACAATGTGAAAGCAAAAAACTGGTTTTCAACATTTTTGAAAATTTATTACAAATAAAAAACTTAAATGATTCCATTGCATAAGTATTCATACCCTTATCTGGGACACTTGAAATTGAGCTCAGCAGCATTCATATTGCTTGCAGATGTTACTACACTTTGAGTGAAGTTACCCTGTGGCAAATTCAATTGAAATGGGTATGACTTGGAAAGGCACACACATCTTAATAAAAGGTCTAATAGCTGAAAATGCATATTAGAGCAAAAACTAAGCCCCGAGGTTAAAAAAAAAATGCCTGTAGAGCTCAGAGACAGGATTGCATCAAGCCACACATCTGGGGAAGAGTTCAGAAAAAAATATGCTGCATTGAAGGTTCACAAAAGCATGTAGTCTCGATTACCCTTAATGGAAGAAGTTTGAAACAACCTCAACTCTTCCTAGAGCTGGCCTCCTGGCCAAAGTGAGCAATTGATGGAGAAGGGCCTTGGTTAGACTGGTGATCATAAAGCTTGGTCACTCTAGTTGAGCTCCATGGTCATATATGCAGATGGGAGAAACTTACAGAAGGACAAACATCACTGCAACACTCCACTGATATGGGCTTTATGGTGGTGTGGCAAGACTAAATTCTTTCAGTGAAGACACATGAAACACACTTGAAATTTACACCCAAAGGACCCCTCAGACTGTGAGAAACAAAATTCTATGGTCTTGAGTCTGTAAAGGTGTTTCAGCTAAGTACTGAGTTAAGGGTATGAATACTAATGCAATGTACTTAATTCTAGTTTTTTTTTTTTTGGTAATAAATGCATTAAGTTGTGACAATTCCACTTTTGCTTTGTCATTGTAGTGTATGGAGTGTAGACTGATGTGGGGAAAAATTATTTAAAACAGTTTAGCACAAGGCAGCAACATAACAAAACGTAAAAAGAATGAAAGGGTATAAATACTTTCGCAAGGCACTGTACAACTGGGTTAGAGCATTTCCAAAACAGTCCTTTGGGGTATTTTCAGTAAGCACTTGGTAGACCCTACCAAGAGTGAACTGACGTCAAGACTCGTTAATGCACTTGAGGAGTGAAGTCTAGCCATCGGGTTTGATCATGCGGAAGAACTACCGTAGCTCAGATTGCTTTAAAACATAATGCTGGCTATGATAGAAGGGTGTCAGAACATTGTGCATTGCAGTTAGCTGTGTATGGGGTTGTGTAGCCGCAGAATGCTCACAATGACCCCTGTCCATTGGCGGAAGCGCCTACAACGGGAATGTGAGTGTTAGAACTGGACTATTAAGCAATGGAAGAAGGTTGCCTGATCTGATGAATCATTTCTTTTAGGTCAGGTGGATGGCCAAGTGTGTGGGTTTTGTTTGTTACCTGGGGAAGAGATAGCAGCAGGTTGCACCATGCAGGTTTCATAAAGGTAATTTTAAGCCTTTAAAAAAAAAAAAAAAAAAAAAACTTTTAAAGACCAAGAAAGAAATTGTAAAGAATAAGTTGAAGGGAAAATTTAAATGGTTAGTTCACCCAAAAATGAAAATTAGCCCATGGTTTACTCTCCCTCAAGGCATCCTAGGTGTATATGACTTTCTTCTTTTATATGAATCCTTACAGAGTTTTATTAAAAAAAAAGTCCTGGCTCTTCCAAGCTTTATAATGGCAGTGGGTGGGTGTTTTTGTTCAACAGTCCAAAAGTCGAATAAAGCGCATCCATCCATAATAAAAAGTGCCTCAAATGGCTCCAGGGGTGAATAAAGGTCTCCTGTAGTGAATCAATGTGTTTTTGTAAGCAAAATATCCATATTTAAAACTTTATAAACACTTTTCACTAGCTTGTGATAACTCGAATGTGAGCAAGCTGTTCCGGGCAGATGACATAGAATGTAGAAAAATGACAAATGCGGAAGTGTAGAGGACAGAGCAAAACAAAACAAAACACCAGTCACGAATTAGAAGTGCAAAGCGAGGATTTGTAAAGAAAAATCTCTGAGAATTTCGATATAAGCCAAGAGGAGACTGGTTTTCATTTGCTAAAGTAAAGAAACTGCTTATTTTGCGCCTGTAAACAAATGTCGGTTCTCGCAGGACTAGCATATTCTCACCGGACAGTTATCAGAAGTTAGAGAAAAGTGTTTATAATGTTTTAAATATTGATATTTTTCTTACAAAAACACATTTGCTACAGGAGACCTTTATTCACCCCTGGAGCCACTTGAGGCACTTTTTATTATGGTTATTATGGATGGATGCACTTTATTCAACTTCTTTTGAACACCTGCTCACTGCCATTATAAAGCTTGGAAGAGCCAGGACATTTTTTAATATAACTCCGATTGGATTTGTCTAAAAGAAGAAAGTCATATAAACCTAGGATGACTTGAGGGAGAGTAATTCGTGGGCCAATGTTAATTAATTTTGGGTGAACTATGCCTTTAAAGAATAAATTGAAGGAAACACAATGCATCAATATGAAACCTTGGGTCCTGGCATTCATGTGGATGTTACTTTTGACACGTACCACCTACCTAAAGATTGTTGAACTGCCACATTATGACAGTAGTGTTCCCTACTGGCAGTGGCTTCTTTCAGCAGGATAATGCACCCTGCCACACTACAAAATAGTTCAGAATTGGTTTGAGAACATGACAAAGAGTTCAGTGTGTTGCCTTGGCCTCCAAATTCCCCAGATCTCAATCCGATTGAGCATCTATGGGCAGGAGTAGGCAGGTCAGGGTTTAGATCAGGGGAGCCCAGACTCGGTCCTGGAGGGCTGGTGTCCTGCAGAGTTTAGCTCTCACTTGCCTAAACACACCTGCCGGGAAGTTTCTAGTATGTCTAGTAAGCACTTGATTAGCTGGTTCAGGTGTGTCTAATTGGGGTTGGAGCTAAACTCTGCAGGACACCGGCCCTCCAGGACAGAGTTTTGGCACCCCTGGTTTAGATCCAACTCTGAAAAAAACTCTTCTGTCTGTAGGCTTAGTAATCCTACAGACTTTTTTTTTTCTTATGTGGTAGAAATGGGCTTCCATACAAATCCCAACCAGAGATTATCTTACTATAGGGTGATGAGAGGGTCTGTATTGCTTACTATTGGAGAAAGCGTAACGGCTACCTTGGATCACATGTCCCTTATAACAATCACATTGCAGCCTTGACGTCATTGAATTTCAGTCAGAGTTGTGCAACACTCAGTCGACGTTTACGGATACCATAGGAATGAGTGCCGTAAGCTGAATCCCCACCTGTCGCGAAAAGTCAGTGAAAACAGCCTTTTTTTTTTTCGCAGTAAACTTTAACAATAGTTCAATCCAGTAAGTATTTTTAGTGTAAAACATGTTGAAGATTAGCCGACAGGCTGTCGATTCATAAAATAATAAGCCGTTTTCTCTAACAAGATGTTTATTGAGCATAGTACAGCCTCTTCTCCATTGACATCCATAAAAAAAATTGACTCTTTCCCACATACTGCCAGACTGGAAGAGTTAGGTTTAGCTGTTCCGCTTTTTGTCTCGAAAAGTCAGTGACTTCTCTTATAAAACAGCCTTTTTTTTTCGTGTTAAACTCTTAACAATAGTTCAATCCAAAAGTATTGTTTAGTGTAAAACATGTTGAAGATTAGGACATAGGCTGTCGATTCATAATGATTAGCCGTTTTCTCTAAGCTGTTTATTTAGCATAGTACAGCCTCTTCTCCATTGACATCCATTAAAAAAACGGCCTTTGGACTCCTTTCCCACATACTGCCAGACCAGAAGGGTTAGCTTTTGCAGTTCTGCTTTTTGTCTCGAAAAAGTCAATGACTTCTCTTATAAAAAAGCCTTTTTTGTGGTAAACTCTAATAGTTCAATCCAAAAGTATTGTTTAGCAGATAGGCTGTGGATTTATAAATTAATAAGACATTTTCTCTAAAAAGTTGTTTATTCAGCATAGTACAGCCCCTTCTCAATTGACATCCATTAAAAAAAAAAAAAAAAACGGCCTCTGGTCTCCTTTCCCACGTACTCCCAGACCGGAATGGTTAGCTTTAGCTGTTACGCTTTTTGTTGTGAAAAGTCAGTGACTTTTCTTATAAAACAGCTTTTTTTTTTTTTTTTTTTTGTGGTAAACTCTAACAATAGTTCAATCCAAAAGTTTTGTTTAGTGTAAAACATGTTGAAGATTAGCAGATAGGCTGTCGACTCATAAAATGATACACCGTTTTCTCTAAAAAGCTGTTTATTCAGCATAGTACAGCCTCTTCTCCATTGACATCCTTAAAAAAAAACGGCCTCTGGTCTCCTTTCCCAAAGTACTGCCAGACTGGAAGGGTTAGCTTTAGCTGTTACACTTTTTTGACTAATGATTGCAGGCTTGGTTTCTAGTGGCTTTGTCCCAGCTTACCTGGTAGAGACACCTTGGACTTATGCCACTTCCTGTGTTGTCATTTATTTTGTGCCTCTTTAACTTCTTTTGTACCTGAATACAACAAATGCAGGTTATGAACGTTGGGGGCATTAAAGTAAACCATGCACCGATAAAACAGACAACAAGACCTTTAAGATAATATGTGATGTAAGCTTTACTTTCAAATCCTGTTACATTTAGAACTGGCAATTTGAACATAAAGAATGCAAAACCAATAAAACCAAAATACAAAACGAAATAAAAAGTACAAATGATCTAATTACCAGTTATTGTCACAAACAACCCTGTACAGCCTTAAGAATGAAGTAATAAAAAAGCTTTATACAGCACATAACAAGTTTACTGGGTGCCAAATAAGAAAGAAAACAAAGTGATACTTGAGCCTTATTGAGTTGTAGAGTACAGCAAGAGATAAAGCAAACAGATTGTGCAGAATAACCCGCAAAGCTAAATGCAAAACGAGTTGGTCTTTTTTTTTCCGGACCCAAAAAACAAACAAAAAAGTAAGTGCTACAAACTAGAGATCAAGAGCAATTTCATGCATCTTTTGAAGTGCTAAAAAGGTAGTCAGTCTTGTTTGATGCGCAATGACGCTAAAAAAAAAAAAAAAAAAAATGCTGCTCCTTGCGATTAGGCAAACAGAACGCTAAGTATTAAGTATTTATAAATACTGGTATTGGAACAGAGAGCGATCCCTGTTGCGCTCCTCTTGCCCACACAACTGAGCATGAAAGAGCAGCAGCCATGTTCTTCTACATGATGAATACATGGTGTTCCAAGGCAGACGGACAAAGGATGTTGCCCGATGGACATTCCGTTTGAATTCATTCTATCAAAATGGGTCCTGAGGATCAGTTTCACTTCAACTCAGGCTCTCGGGCCACTCCTTGCCACCAAGTGGCACTAGAGCATAAAAGATAATGGGTTGAGCAGGAGCTTTATTAACAAGCAAAGAAGCTCCACTTAAAATACAACATACCACTAGACTGCATGCTGGGCATCTACATGAAGAAAATTAAATGATACTATGAGAGCAAAAAATACAAGTATAAGATAAGGATACTGTGCGGGGCCAAGAAACTGTCTACCATCTTTTAATGGCCTGCATTTCATTTATAAACTGGCCTTAAATACAGACTTTTTTGTTTTTTTTTCATCCGAATCCTCTCAATGGGCAAGTTAGAGGAGAACAAACTGAAGAAGAATTCTCTCTTTGCAATTCAAGGTTGACCTATCAAAGTAATGCTGCTACTTTTTTCCTTTTAAAACATCTAAGGTCAGCTGCATTTGAAAACTTTTGTGTGCCTGACGCGAATGATCTTAACAGGCCATGTTTTTATCCTTTTTCCCATGAATAAAGGCAGGAGAGCATTGTACATCTACGATGGACAACGTTCAAATTATTGATCAGATCTTGTTGGCTTGACGAAAAAAGAACAGTTATGTCAAAGACTAGCATATTTTAGGACCTCAAGTTTGAGCTTTGCACATGTTTTCTCTCTTTTAAGTAGAATTGGTTTATTTAGACCAACATATTGGCTATGCTAACTAATCAGCCAATATTTGGCCATATAGAGCTTATGGGTATCAGCTGATGTGTGTTTGGTTACTAAAACCAAACACATGCTAAGTTACTCTTTTAGCACCAATTAAAGTATATCCTATATTCTTAAAATAAATCCGTCTATCCAACTAATCAAAGTGCTCATCTGTTACAGTTCATCTGTTTTGAACATGAATTAAACTGTATTTGTATTTCAGAGCTTGCCAACATTATGGGCAGAAAAGCCTATGGATGTTTTCCATTTGAGAGCGATACTTTGTTTAGAAAAGTGCAATTTTTACAGCACTGTGCAAAACCGCTGTTAGAAATTTAGCCTGGCCCTTTGGCGTCCAGGGTTGATTTTAAACTCAGCCGTCCGCATTACACATGCCATACGATCCATCAAAACAGAGCAGTCTGCTGTTTGGCAAATACCTACAGGAAAAAGGCTTAGAATTTGTGTTTTCAACCATCGTAGCAGACGGGGGGAAAAAAAACAACAACAACACTAAATAAACAATTACTTAAGTAGCATTGAGGCTGTTTGACGAGGCAGTCGAAATAATTGGCATCAGGAACGTTTTCTATTGGGTGTAAGTGCTTTTGTTTGAAACATTTCAATTTTAAGTGCAATTAAAACTCAAAACACCGAAAGGGGAACATAGAATTATGGTACCATGTTTGCCCACCAATGGAAAGCCATGCTTCCAAAGATCCTACTTAAAATAATGGCTGCCTCCACATTGCACTTGAGAGCCATTTTCCAATGGGGTTCTCATAATAGCTTGTTAGTACAGGATATATATTTGTATATATATATTTGTATTTTACATTTCAAAGGCTCTTTCAAATGAAAAGTAATAATAATAATAATAATAATAAAAAACAACTAGAAGAACAAAAATTTTAAGACACAGAAGGCCACCGAGATACCATTGTTTTTCCATGATCTCACTTACCACAGTCCAGCTACCTCTGTATCACTTTAACATTAACCAACAGAAAGTACATTCATTCAAGTCATTTTGGAACAGGTTTTTTTTTTACACACAAAATTACAAAAAAGCTCCAAAAAGCACCATTGAATCGGCCTTAGTGACAGAATAATTGGGTCTTTCCCAAAAAACCTGTCACCTCATACATCTTGTTAAACGTACAGGTGCGCATTATATACGTTAGCTATGCACAGGGCGCTTGACTGATCACTTCTATCTCATGCCTACCGGATACGGCCCACCTCGGTTAGCTATGGCACAATTTGTAGCGACCAAAAGATATTGAAGGGCTGCATCGTGAGTTGACGACCACTGCGGTAGTGGTAATGATTGCTTTTGCCATTAGCGTGCCCTGAATGGCTTGTATTAAGAGAAATGCCATCAGCTGCGCCTCGCAGGTCTCGTAAAGGGCCTTATGCTTGTTGCTGAGGCGAGATTAAAATTTGCCGATGGTCTCGCCATTCAGCAGAACCAGTCAACGCCAACAGGCGTGGGGGGGAGAAGAGAAAAGAAAGACTACAAAACTATGTACAGCTTGATAAATTAACAAGTGCGTGGTCTGAGGCTTTGCTTTGGAAACGAGAATCGAAAGATAGCAATCCGTTTCATTGGTTTTTGTCGTGCCATATACTGATACGGAGCCCCTAAATGACTTCAAAAAACAATTGCAACACATAGCGAACATGCTTTCGGATTCCTGACAAAATGCACAAAAAAGCTTAGCGCTTGCGAGCTAATATGTTTCCTTTCGCCCATCAAAACGAATATAAAACTTGTAATAGATAAAGCACTGTTGTCGGATCTTCCGGGTCATTCACAATTCGTAGAGGAAAACAACTGTTGTAAGACCTCTTAGAAAAGAGCAACGGTTGGATTGCGATAGAACAGAAATCGAAATGCCTTGAGCGTGAACAGCTTTTCCTCTGATAAACAGATGGTTTACTATCGTTACTACTTCTTAGGGCAGCATTTTAACCTGCCTGTGGAACAACAGTTAGTGGCTTCGGTGACTGATGGTATGGGAGAAGAAGAAGAAGAAGAAGGGACGAGGATGGTCAAATGGTCTTAGCTCTCTCTGTCAATCCCAGGTATGCCAGGAAGGAGTGTTTGAGTGACGTGGGAGAGGGTGGCGAGGAGTTTGAGGGCGAGGGGCTGTGGAATGTGAAGCGGCGGGCCGTAAAGAGCGTGGTGAGGGGGATGAGGTGAGCCAGGTCACAGTTCCTGTACTGTTCCAAGTAGCGAGCCGCCAGTGTGGAGAACGTGCCGTTGGCCGAGAGGTAGCGCGTGGTTGGGGTGCCGTCTTGCTGCTTGCTGGTGATCGACAGGGCGACGGACTGCAAGGCTTGAGAGGCGGACAGGTTCATGAGCGGACTGGTGCTCCCGCTGTCCCCGCTCCCGCTGCTGCTCCCACCTCGCTCCAAAAGGCCCGGACGTGGCGTGCCTGGCCGAGCCTCACCTTCCTCGGCGCTCCCCTCCCCGCCTTGGTGCTTTTTAACGTGGCGGCTGTAGACGAACGGGTGAGTGGTGGTGAACGGGCACTGGGCGCAGCCGAAGGTCTGTCTCGGCGCGTGCTTGAGCCGCTTGTGGAGGTTGAGATTGTCCTTGCGTTTGCAGCTGTAGCTGCAGCGGTCGCAGTGGAAAGGCCGCTCGCCGGTGTGCACGCGCACGTGCTCGATGAGCTTGTTGGCTGTTTTGGAGAGGTAGCCGCACTGCTCGCACTTGTAGTGGTTGCCCAGGCGGTGAGCGCGCGTGTGCCTTTCCAGCTCTGCCTGATTGGCCCACACGGCTTGGCAGATGCGGCAGCGATACTCCATCTTGTAGTGCGTCTTCAGGTGGCCCTCCATTGCGGCTGGCCTGTTGGTGGAGTAGATGCAGAGAGGGCACCTGGTCAAAGAGACAGGAGGAGTAGGGTGTAGGACACAGAGGTGGAAGACATTTAATAATGCGCCTCCCAGATGAGAAAACACACTCTGTTGTCTTAAATGAAATGAAGAACACGCAGAAATGGACAAAGGGAAGGGATGAAGGAGGCATTTAGTGTGTCTTACCCTCTGTCGTGTATAGAAGCTACAGTTTGTGTGTTTACACTGCCACATGTGAGAAAGTGTGTGTGTGTGTGTGTGTGTGTGTGTGTGTGTGTGTCTGTGTGTGTGTGTGTGTGTGTGTGTGTGTGTGTGTGTGTGTGTGTGTGTGTGTGTGTGTGTGTGTGTGTGTGTGCGAATGGCTGTGTGGTTGCGGACAGGTTGGAACGGGAATCAGATGAAGGTAAATGAATAAATGAGTGGCACTTACATTTAAATAGCACCTTTCATCTGCTCAGGGCCCCAAAGCGCTTCACAAACCCTGCAGAACAGAATGACCTCAGAAAGCACACTGTGAAGGGCGCCTCTCTACCTCAACACTGAACTAGAGCGCTGTGAAATTCTCTTGCCCTGACTAAAAAAAAACAGCTGGGAAGCCATAATACAGCAAGAGTCCCATCAGCTGACAGTAAGCTCTAAAATTATTTGGGCACTACTGTGCTTTTACGTTTTGAATCTGTATTGTGCAAAGACTCTGAAGTTTGTCTAAATGACAATAAGTTCATAATTTGTAAATATTTGGTTGACCCCCCTAGCAGACACTGCACCCAGTCTTGGTTTTAGGTAAAAAGTTTACTTGAGAAACAATATGATGCTAGATTCTATCTAAGATTGGTTTTCAAAATGTTTTACTTTAAGTTTAAAAAGTTTTGGCACCCCATTGCCATTTTTTGGTTACATGTTTGCAGTATAAATCTATGGAAGCCTGTGAGATATAAACTCACAATTCTGACTTTTTTTCCCAGATTTAAGATCAAAACTTGCAATTGCAAGTTATAAAGTCAGAATTGCGTGATAAAAACTCACAATTGTGAGTTATAAAGTCAGAACTGCAAGATATAAACTCACAATTCAGACTTTTTTTCTAAGAGTTGCATGATATAAACTCAATTGTGAGAAATAAAGTAAGAATTGTGAGATAAATGCTCGCAATTCTGACTTTTTTCTTGCAAATGCAAGTTAATATCTCTTTATTATATCTATTATATATTTTTTCTTAGAATTGCGTGATACAAAATCAACTTTTTTCCCAGATTTAAGATCTAAACTTGCAATTGCAATTTATAAAGTCAGAACTGCATGATATAAATTCACAAGATAAATAAAGGAAATTTGCAATTCTGACTTTCCTTGCAAATGCGAGTTTATATCTCACAATTCTGACTTTTTACCCAGAATTAAGATGTAAACTTGCAATAGCAAGTTATGAAATCAGAATTGCAAGATATAAACTCACAACTCTGGCTTTTTTTCAGAGTTTCCTGACATAAACTTAATTGTGAGAAATAAAGATTTGCATTTCTCGCAAATGCAAGTTCATATCCTGCAATTTTGCCTTTTTTTTGCAATTTTTTTTTTCTCAGAATTGTAAAATATAAACTCACAATTGCGAGTTATAAAGTGAGGGGAAAAATGACTGATATGTTTTTAGAATTGCAGGTTTTGTTCTTACAATCCTGACTTAACCTGCAGTTGTGTGTTCTAAAGTCACAATTGCAAGATATACAATTGTGAGTTTATTTATCAGAATTGTGAGTTTATATCTCAAAATTCTTACTTTATAACTCGCAATTGCTAGTTTATATCTCACTACTCTGAGAAAAAGTCAGAATTGTGAGCTTGTATCATGCATTTCTGAGGAAAAAAATCTGAATAACTTTTTTTTTTTATTCAGTGGCAAAAACAGGCTTCCATATAATTCTAAAACACTGTTCTGCAAATTTTGTGCATGTAACTAGTAGGCAGTAAATTAAGTAAATGATACAGTTGTTCAACATAAACAACTTGTCTTTTTTCGTTTTTTATTACTTCTAAGTTTTTACCATCAAATGAATATAGAGAAAAGCATTAAAAGTATGTGTTTAGTAGCTGCTCGTGATTAAAAGCGAACCGTTTAATCTGAAAAACATGAGTCATGTTGAGGACTCGTATAGAAAAAAAAAATCTCTTTAATATCATAGCGATGTAATCTTCTGGCATGTCTCAGAACCGTTTGAGACTGGATTGATACAAGGTTGCTACAACTGCTTCAAGAAACCGCAAATGAATATTCCATCGCGTTATGAAAAAGCAACCTCGGAGGAGTAACGTTTTCCTATGGGGTATATTTACTGCTGCTTTTCTTGGTTACATCTTATATGGGATTATGTAAATAGCATAGAATTAGCAGAGAATCCCCAGAGACTATATGTCTAAGATAAGGACACTTAAGTACAGGTATTTATATACAAAAATATACAGTCCAGTTCCAAACTATGACACCTTGTATGGAATATTCATAAGCAGACATTAATCCAGCCAACTGGAACCCTGCTGTGGGAGAAAGATCCCGTGAAAAAAAAAACATGCAGTGATTTGTAAGCAGTCAGCTGCTATACATATACTGTAACATTAATGCCGACCACACACACTTAAACCTCAGAGTCATTGAACCATTACAGATTCAAAATGTAAGAACACATAGTCAAAACAGGAATTGTTTAAGATACTGACCAAGAAACACTCTGCACAAATGCATTATTGTTTGCTCAAATCCTGGGAATACAAAATATTATGTAATTGTTTTTCCAGTGTTTTTATATTTTATATAAGAGCTAACAAATAAAAAGAGAATAATAAACCATAGATTACATGCTGAGTCCCTTTCAAATAAGTTCCCATCTGATACATATGATGGTACATACGTACCATCTTTTTAAAGTTTTAATGAAAAATTTGGAATAGAAAATTCTCTTGTTCTGCTTAGACCCCAAGTAAAATACTGTTAGTTAAGTATTGCTACTGATCTTAGTTGATTTCCTCCTTTACCTGTGGTAATGGCTAAGCGCTCTAATGAATGATAACTACAAACTATCAAATGTGACTAGCATGGGAAAGCATAGCCATAAATGACAAGATGAGGCAATGAAATCTGAAAAACATGACCTTAAGACATGAATTATGTATGTCAAACAACTAGACAAATACAACAGAAAATATCAAAGACTGGACTTTGTGTTAAGTTTCAAAAGAAAAAGAAAAAAAAAGCCCCAAAACAAAAAAAGATCTTAACTTGGGGGGTCAGTGTGTCTTGTGAGTGTTTGGGAATCGAGTGTCTATTTGCTTTCAGATGAGTATTCATTGTGTTTAAATGTGTTGTTGTAACTGTGGTGGCGGTTATGACAGGCTGAGAAAGAACAGTGTGAACTGTAGCCTAATGGTCTTGGCAGTGGAGCTGCTCAACAGATGGACAAGTGCTGACTGGCTTGTTGTGATTTCTTCAGATATATTTTCACATGCGGGCCCAGACCTTTTGCTGTAATGTCTACCACAGGCTTTTCAAAGGAAGGGGCTCGTTCCTGAAAGTGCCTGAGATTTGTGAGCGCACCTGGGTAGAATTAGTCTCCCTTACTGTAAATAACAATTGTTAAGTGGAATTATGGAGAGCCCTATTTGCCTAAACATTGATAAGTAAAAAAGGAAAAGGTCTAAGGTCTGATTTTTTTCTTCTCTCGTTATTGGCGGCAGACATTGTCACATGGAGCATTTTAATGATGTTCTTACTACCTTTCTGTGCTTTGACCATGGTAGGCTGTCTAAAGGAGGGTCAGAAAGCTCTATCTTAATGTGTGAAGATGAAAGAAGGTCTTACAGGTTTGGAACGACAAGAGGGTGAGAAATTAATAACAGAATTGTAACTTTAAAAAGCTTGTATGATATTCAATTCTTAAAAGCTTCAAAAAGTATGGAAAAGAACAATAAATGTGGTCTATATGACTCATGTGCTATTTTCTTCTATAGTCTTCCAAAGCTATGTAAGGAACAGACCAAGTTTGTTATTCACAGAATAGGACAGAGAAATTTCTCTTCAAAAAAGCTGTTGAGAACTTGAGAACTGCTACAATTTTTTGTGAAGCAGTTTTGTGAAGCAGATAAACCGATTCTTTGACAAGATTTAGACTTTGAGAACTACTTCTCTCATTAACTCATATTAGGAAAGCTCATCTCCAATGAATAATCACTAAAATTATGATCTGTTCCTTACAAAAAATAACATATGTCTACCAAAGACTAGAACTATAATGCATGTTGAATAGACAACTTTTTTGCATTCTTTTTGAAACCTGGAAGCGTCCATTTATGAGATTTTATGCTTCTGTTGAACACAAAATTATATATTTTGAAGAATGTTGGTAAGCAAACAGTTGACAGCATCCATTGGCTTCCACAGTATGGAAAAAAGTACTATTGAATTCAATGGTTATCGTCACCTGTTTGGTTACCAACATTCTTCAAAATATGTGACCTTGGACCACAAAACCAGTCATAAGGCTAGTTTTTTTTTTAATTGGGCTTTATAAGTCATCTATTGATGTATGATTTGTTAAGATAGGACAATATTTGGCTGAGATAAAACTATTTGAAAATCTAAAGGTGCACAACAAATCAAAATATTGAGAAAAATGCAAATTTGTCCACTTAATTTGTCCAAATGAAGTTCTTAACAATGCATATTACTAATCAAAAAATAAATTTGGATATATTTATGGTAAGAAATTTACAAAATATCTTCATGGAACATGATCTTTACTTAAAATCCTAATGA
This sequence comes from Garra rufa, assembly GCF_049309525.1. Lineage (NCBI taxonomy): Eukaryota > Metazoa > Chordata > Actinopteri > Cypriniformes > Cyprinidae > Garra > Garra rufa. Next base: position 20,201,188 of record NC_133366.1, read on the forward strand.
TTTTTGGCATAAAAGAAAAATCGATAATTTTGACCCATACGATGTATTTTTGGCTATTGCTACAATATACCTGTGTTACTTAAGACTGATTTTATGGTCCAGGGTCACTATTCTTTCATGCTCAACAAAGAAAGAAAGAAACTCATTCAGCTTTGGAACAACTTAAGGGAGAGTGAATGACGTCAGAAATTTCATTACTCCTTAAAGGAAACAAAGTAGTGTTGGGCGATATGCACAATTTTCATATCGTCCTATCGTCAGCCGGTGAGATCGCCGATACACGATACTATCGTGCTAATTTATTTAATGATATGTAAATATGTCAATATGTAATAAATTCCTTATTCGTTTTGTAAGGGTAGTGCATGGGACTTGTGACACAGTTGTGCGTGTACAGAGCGCTGACGGTAGTTCTGTTGGAGAGGTTCAAGTTTACTTTCGGTTTCATTCTCTGCTATCTTCAGTGAGTGGTGAATGTGCGTGCTTGAATGCAAATGAATGTATCTTTCTGTACCCATCATATTGCGATAATGTTACAGCTGTATGTCTGATCTTTATCATCAGTTCATGTTGTAGTTCAGTTCATATAGAAAGTGGAGAAGCAATGTGCGTGTAATTTACGTGCATGTTTAGCGCCATTTTATCGCATCTTAATTCTAGTTAAGGCATATAGGTGTTACTGAGGTGAATGTTTATGTTTACTATATACAGACGGATTCTCATATATCGTATTTAATTCAGCCTAAACCACATTTTACTACCTCTGTTATCCTAATGACTGTCTACACTTAATCTGTGTACACTGTATGATGAATAAATCTCTTACCCATTTTCACTGCACGTTTATACCACGGCAAGTTTCTGAGGCATCCTAAAACCGACTCTCCGCGCTGCATCGCTAAAGTTAGGTGCCTTTTTGACCCATAATAATAATAATCGTCTTACTATCGTCAAAGGCATTAGCAACAGGCGATATCTTTGACTATCGTCGATACACGATACTATCGTCTATCGGCACAACCCTAAAACAAAATACAAAAGACCAAAATAACAACTTTATTCAACAATTTCTCGTCTTTCATGTCAGTGTTCACTGTGCATCACGACATATGCGTGTGCATTCCTACATCAGAATGCATGCGTCATGGTACTCTCCTAACCGTGTGGTGAAAACTGGCATTGTTATCAGAAATTGTTGAATAAAGTCATTATTTTTGTTTTCTTTGCGCACAAAAAGTTTTCTCATAGCTTTGTAAAATTACGGTTGAACCACTGATGTCACATGGACTATTTTAACAATGTCCTTGCTACCTTTCTGGGCCTTGAAAGTGTCAGTTGCGTTTCTGTATATGCAAGCTCTCGGATTTCATCAAAACTATTTTAATTTGTGTTCTGAAAATGAACAAAGGTCTTACGGGTTTGGAACGACATGAGGGTGAATAACTAATGACAGAATTTACATTTTTGGGTGAACTATCCCTTTAATTGCTCACTTGTTCCTTTAGTTCCTTTGGTAAATTCAAATCTCTGACTCAGTGGAGTTGTGTGCTCATATATGTTTCAGGCACATTCAGGAACTCTCTGTCTAGATCATGCTTCTACTGTATGCAGCTCCACAGAGAGGTTACCCTGAAGCACTGATCGATGAACTTAACTCATTTATTTTGTGAATCCAGCCTGATCCTCGACCAATGCTCCGGGATAGACTCTGTTTAAAACATGGGCTGTGTCCTGTCTGAAGGGGTAGGGGCTGAGGTAGGGTGGGGGCGGGTTTTGTGAGGTTGTGGGGAGGCACGTGCTGTACTTGCTTTCCTTACTTGAGCCCTCCAGCGGGGACGGTGTGGCACTTCTTGTGCTCCAGGAGCTGCTCGGGTGTCTTCATGAACTTGTGGCAGACGTCGCACTCGAACATGCGCGTGATCAGGTGGATCTGTAGGTGCCGCTCGTACATAGGTCGTGTTTTACACACAAAGTTGCAGAAGACGCATTCAAAGCCTAAGGATTAGGTCAGAAAGAAAGAGAAAAATGTCGTTATCATCTTTATATATTATGTTGTTTTGCATGGGTTGGTTATAAGGAACTGGATTGTCAAAAATTAGACATTTAATTATATAGCTCAATGATTCTTTTAAATACTACTATATACACTACCAGTCTTTTTGGACAGTAAGATTTTTTTATGTTTTTTAAAGAAGTCTCTTTTGCTCACCAAGCCTGCTTATTTAATACAAAGTACAGTAAAATCAGTAATATTGTGAAATATTCAGCTTTGAAATTCAGCTTTGAAATCACAGGAATAAATTACATTTTAAAACATATTCAAATAGAAAACAGTTATTTTAAATAGTAAAAGTATTTCAAAATTGTACTGTTTTTGCTGTATGTTGGACCAAATCAATGCAGGCTTGGTGAGCAATAGAGACTTCTTTAAAAAACAGTAAAAATCTACTGTCCTTTGATGAATAGAAAGTTCAAAAATACATTTTTCTGGTAACAATGCAAAACTCTCTATGGTCACCTTCGATCAATTTAATACATCCTTGCTAAATAAAACTATAAATTTATTTTAAAAAAATACAATTTTTAAAAAACTTTTATAGAGTACTACATAAAAGCCTCACCTTTCTCTGCTTTTTCCTCTGTTCCTAGGCCTGAGCTTGATTGACTGCCGACAGAAGAAGGCGGGGCCAAAAGGCTTTTTAGTTCTTCGTTACCTTGGGCAACATCTCCACCTTCAGAGCTGTTGAGGGAGTCGCTGAGGGCTGAGAGAGAGGAGGAAGTGCTCTTGGTCTCACTGAGAGGGCTTCTAGAATTGAGACCTGTGTGGGTTAAAAAAAAAAGAAAGAAAGAGAGATATTATGGGTCACTTCCTGAATATAAGACAAACTCCGTATTTGAATGACATGATGGTATCAAAGACTCGGCTTAGCTTAAGCCATCAGAGAATTAGGTGGGAGCATCTCTCAGCGCTCAAGGTTTGATAATGAATTCTGTAATGAGTAAAGCAAAAGGCAGAAAAATCCTCCAATTGATCGAAATCCACCCAGTGAGCCGGGCTGGAATATGTATGCCTAGAGCAGTGCAATATTAAGCCTTAAAAGTCGGGAGGCGGGCTCTCTTCCCTAAGAGGCACTCTTGCGGGTTTAGCCTGACTTCTGTATCCAAGCAGCCAGAACACTCAAGCCTGCGCTCTTATTGATCTACGCTGTGCCTGAGAGCGGCAGGGAAGGGGGGCTGCCTAGGTCAGGGCTGCCACAGCTAAGATGGCGGGAGCATCTCAGGCCACGGCTCTCCCCTAGGGCTCTCAGAGCTCACGAAATGGCCGATACCAGCTCACACGCGCGCTTCGCTCACATGTTAAGACTGCCGTTTCTTTGAAAGAACGCATGCGGAATACAGAGTAGGTGGTCATGTTTAATCTTTTGTCAGCTGCAATGACATCTTTGAATACAGATGTGCTGTGTGACTCGTATGCGATATGAAGAGCAGGACTTCATCTCTGCGAGTGAACTTGACGGCCTCTATGAGGCTACTGTATGCGGTGGAGGTTGGACGAAATAGCAGGATGAATTAACGTCCAGCTTTAGCCGAACACCTGCAGTGTAAAGCAAAGCGCGTGTGTTGGAGAGAACAGCTGCCAGGCGGGCACCCTGGTGACAGCCACAACTCTCAGCCACCTTCCTAAGCAGGAGACAAAGAAGTGCGGGCTGGTAGGCGCTGACCTGAGGTCAGCCAATCTGCAGCAAGGGGTGTCTCTGGCAGGGCGCTAAATCGCAGTTGACAAACCAACTTGTTCTTTTGCTGTCACTCTCTGAGCTCACTGTTTTGCTGAAAGTGGACTCGAGCTCCGTGGCGTGAGGGTGAGTGTGGGAGACATGGCGGTGTTGGGCTACTTGGATGGTTAGTTGTGAGCGACTAGGGCTATCGATTTTTCAGCCTCCTTGGGTCTAATAACACAAGGCCTCGCAGTTAAATATAAACTCACACACCCACTCAAATGTGAACCCTCAGTCAGTTCCTCGACCGACTAAAAATGAACCCCACGCAGAACCTGAAGATTGAGGTGTTTGTCTATAATAACTCTGGTGAGTTTGTGTGTCAACAACATCCACCCAGTGATTCAGACCTTAAAGGGATAGTCCACCCAAAAATGAAAATTCTGTCATTAATTACTCACCATCATGTTGTTCCAAACCTGTAAGACCTTTGTTAATATTCGGAACACAAATTACGATGAAATCCAAGAGCTTTCTGACACTGCATAGACAGCAAAACAACTACCATGTTTAAGGGCTAGAAAGGTAGTAAGGACATCTAGGGCCGTCACAATTCCTTGATTCAATTCGAGTACTTAATTTTAAAAAAATCCTTGATTGATGTTGTGTAAAAAGTCTGGCAAAATATTGTAAGTGGCGCATTCCATGTACAAGAATCCATGAAACGCATTATTAGACCATTTTCCAAGGCTGCATGATATATTAAACCCATTTAAAAATCATAATGCTTAGAGCAGCTCTGTTCACATTAAATGTTGCTCCACACAAAGTTATCATTTAATTACATGTGTGGTGTGTCTCAAACTCCATCTTTGTATATTGTTGAGTTTGGGTCTATTATACTGTTCATCTGGGAACGCAACATCCGCCATTTCATCAGATCTATAGGGTAAATCATTTATAAACTTATGCAAACACAGGAGAATACTTCAATGCCTTTTTAAATATGCAAACTGTTCATTGCAATTTTAAAATAAAAGTTTAAAGGTGCCATAAAATGCATTGAAACAATATTTTAAATTGTTCTCTGATATCTACATAGAAGGTATATGGCATAGGAAAGGGCAAAAAATCTCCAGAAATGGTCAATTTACAACCCTAGGATTTGTCCCTAGAATGAAATGGTATGTTATTGCCTTATTTGGAAGGTTTGTGAATATTAATGATGAGCTCTGCTCTGATTGGCTGTTTCACAGAGCTGCTCATCTCAATAGCTTGCACATGGAGGAAATATGGATTGGGCTATGCAAATGTTGGGGGCGTAACTATTAACGATCGTGACTATTGCGTAATAGTCTGTGTTATGTTGGAATTGACCTATTTTTCAGTGTCTTCAGTGTCAGTCTTTTGCAAACACCAGAATTATATAAGAAGGAGGAAATGGTGGTGTTTGAGACTCATGGTATGTCATGTCCATGTCCATGTACTGAACTGCTATTATTCAACTATGCCAAGGTAAATACGGTTTTCCATTCTATGGCACCTTTAAACCCTTGCTTGTAGTTTACATGTTTTGATGTCCACATATTCAAGAAATTACAGTGGCTGTAGCATTTCTGTTGTAAAGAGTTGGCAAGCTATTAAAGATTAAGTGGACATTTTAATTAATGTTGTTTGGTCAATATTAAACAAGAATTAGATCAAGCAGTAAAGTACAGTACTTCGATTATGGTTAATCGTCAGAATAATCTACTGATTGATTGTATACTTGATTACCAATATAATTGTTAGTGACAGCCCTAAGGACATCATTGAAATAGTCCATGTGACATCAGTGGTTCAACTGTAATGTTTTGAAGCTATGAGAATAATTTCTGTATGCAAAGAAAACAAAAATAACTACTGTATTCAACTATTTCTTCTCGTGGTAGTTGCGTTGCTGTCTAAAAGCTCTCGGATTTCATCAAAAATATCTTCATTTGTGTTCTGAAGGTGAACAAAGGTCTTACAGGTTAGGAACGTCATGAGGGCAAGCAATTAATGACAGAATTTTCATTTTTGGGTGAACTATCCCTTTAATGGTGTAATTTCTACATCACCAGTGCCACCAAATGGAACTTAAAAAAAAAAAATACACTTATTAAACAAGTCGACATTGTGTTTGCGACTTTTCAGACCCCTTTAGCAAAAATTACCTAGTGACACACATCTAGCAAATCTGACAAAAATCTGACAAATCTGATTTCTTTGACAAGCCAGTTACCTTACCTAGTTTTCAAGACTCATTTACTCATTTACTTCACGCCATGTTCATTGTTTGGTCAATGGGATGCCCTGCCTCAACTCAACTTCTTGCAAGCTGACATGCAGACTTTAAGATTATTTATGCTAAAAGGCCATAACCTTGTAAAACAGAGTAAATATAAATACAATAGAATATATAATGTAATATAAAATGCTCCTGACAGTCCAGGTCTAAAGAGTACACTCAAGTTGTGCGACCAAAATATAGTTCCATTGGCAATAGTTGGGAAAATGCTTGCGGTTGTGCATTTTGCGAGGTGGCAATAATTAATTATCTCTAATTACGCAATCTGTACACACTAATTACATTAATCACAACAACGAATAAACAAATAAATAAACCATTTATTGTGAGTCCGACAACACACTGAAAACAGTTGGGTGTGTCCCATTCAAAATTTGTCATTTGTCTACTAAAAATAATTCTAGTTCCAAGTTTTGAGTTCCAAACTCTTTCGTTTTAGAAAATCATGACTCAAGCATTTTTTTAGTCTGGAGTTCTGCACTCAGAACTCACCTAATTACAACTTCAGCAGAAGCAGTTTGAGTTTCAAAAGAAAAATGCAAATATTATGATGGACTTGCGCCAAGGTTGACCAAGTGTTTAAAACAAGATCAGAAGGTATGTTAGGCATCGGCTAAAAAGACCAGGCTGGTTTGTACTGGTTAGATGCTAGTCTAGCTGGAGAACCAGCACTGGCTTGATGTACCCACAAAATTTAACCAGCTTGGAAAAGCTGGTTGACCAAGATAGTCATGCTAGTTGAACTAGTTAAGTGCACACACTAGCATCTAGGGGCCGGATTTACTAAACAGGGAAAAATTAGCATTAGAGCCATTGCTCAAAAACCCAAGATTTCAACATGTAATGTGTTAAATGTAAGAACAGTGAAGTGAGATCTTACCTGTGTGTCCTGCACTGATGTGAGCCTTCATCTCAGCCTCGTCCACTCCCACATACTCACAGGTGCTACAGCAAAGAGAGAACATCCACTGCTCTTTGTCTACATGAAGAGACATATGACTGACAAACTGAGCATTCAACTCTGTCTGAAAGCCGCAGACGTGGCAGCTGTAGTAGTAGGGGCAGTTTTTGAGCTCTGGGCCTTCGTTGGTAACAGCAGTAACGATCTGCTCGGCATCTGTGTTCACCAGTTTGACCGAGTGGATTGTGAGGTGCTGGTTGAGGTTGGCTCGGCACTTAGCCGCGTACGGACACAAATGACACTTATATTTCCTTTCTTCTGCGGAGACAAACAAGAAAGCATTTAGAAAGCAAACAAACAACATATACTCTTTTGTCAATAGATGATGTTTAGAAGGTGTCCCGTCTCCTATTCTGAGATCTTGCCTACTCTTGAGGCTTGTTGTTCCCACTGGACTTTGTATTTATATATTTATTTATTTTGTAGCCCAGACTGAGATGTATTTGAATGGACTGTGATCAGACGGCTCATTGATGCTCCTCAGGGACCTGCGGGACGCGATTGTTCAAGGATCAGGCAAGGCTGGTCATGGTTGTGCTGTGCTCCAGGGGAGCTTAGCGCTTGGGGAGACTTCTTTACAGCTTAGTAATTACTTAGGTACTTTTCCCACCAGGACTAATCAGTAGCCTAATCTCTTTAAAAGAAGGGTAATCTAGTCCAGTGAACCTTATTTACTTACTTAGGGAATTACTCGTCCTAATGACAACATACAACGTTGTTGGACATGTATGTGTACATGTGAAAATATAACATTCTACAAAGCTTGTTGTTTTCATTAACACTGTCTAACTGTTGTTTGTGAGCCAGCAGTCCTTAACCTGGTCTTTGTTTCCTCAGTCGCAATTCCGAAGTTCAGAACTTCAGAAGTTTTCTTCTCCATATAGTGCACTTCAAAGGTGACCAATGGGGTGACTGTTACAAGTACTTTAATTTTTTTAGAAAATGACTGATGGTTTCTCTAGATAAGATCCTTATTTTTCGTCTGGGATTGTGTAGAGCCCTTTGAAGCTGCACTGAAACTGCAATTTGGACCTTCAACCCTCATTTCAACCCCATTGAAGTCCACTATATGGAGAAAAATCATGGAATGTTTTCTTCAAAAACCTTACCCAAGTAATTTAAATGGGACATCGGATGCAAAATTTACTTTTACATGGTGTTCCGATATAAATGTGTCACAACCATGCTACAATGATAAAAAAAAAAAAAAAAAAAAATCCATTCATATTTTTTTAAATCCCCTCAAAAAAAAAAATTTTTGATTTTCTGAGCAGTATGACATGATACTGCTCAGGCTCCGCCCACGACCACTGACGGACTGTCCCGTATTTGCATATTTCCACTCTCAGCCAGTTGTCAGCGTTGTCCGCCATTTTCAAAACAAACAATGTCTCGTAAGCAATGCAGGTGTTTTGTATTTGGATGTAAAAGTGAACATAAGAGTCTTAATTTTCTTCCGCCACTGAGGACGCAGTGAACTAGTTTTGTTTTTGATGGTAATGTGTCATCGAATACATCTAAATTTGTCTGCACAAATCATTTTACTTTAGACTGCTTTCTAAAAGAGGGACAATTCAAGGCAGGTTTTGTTATGAAGTTAAAACTCAAGGATGGATCAGTACTCATTTTTCGTGATCCAGCTGCACCTCCAGAAGAAGCAAGTTCCAGACTTTATATTTTTTTTACGATTATTTGCAAATCGCCTTTCCTCTTCCTCTAAAAAGACAGGGGTGGGGTGAGCAGAGCTTATTAGCATTTAAAGAGACATACACTGAAATGGCTTGCTGTGAACAGAGCTGTTTTTGACAAGGTAAAAAGGGTGTTATTTTACATGAACATTGAGGAATTTTAACCAAAGTATGTTGCAGACATTTCATGAAGATCTTAGAATCATACCAACGTGGAAAATAGGCATCTGATGTCCCTTTTAACATTGTAGTTGTGATAACTTGTGATAACGTATGTATAAATGAAATACTATAATGGTCGATGGTCGACTGGTTTTTGTGAGCATGTATTCTCACCTGTATGTAGGGAGAGATGTCTGGATAGAGTCTGTTGGCGACCAAACACTTTGCCACAAACAGGGCAGGGAAAGAGCTGTTCGTTGAGTCTCCATTGGGCGAGTCCATTTCCTGGCTCACTACACACCTTCTCTGGATCTGGACACATTAGAAATCAGATATTATACAACAGTTAGTTCTGATTCTCTAATCTAGTCCAACAGCAATGGAATGTTTCACTGTTTGTATCGCTCTACTTGTCACTTTTCAGTGCTTCAGACCAGACTATTGCTCTTGTGACAGTTCTTAAGGAATAGTTCACCCAAACAAACCAAAAAACCCTGTCATCACCCACCCTCATGATGTTTCAAACCCGTAAGACCTTCATTCATCTTCAAAACACAAATTAAGATATTTTAGTGTTTGTGATTTAATTCCGAAGATGAACGAAGGTCTTACTGGTTTGGAACAACATGAGGCCGAGTAATTAATGACGGAATTTTCATTTTTGGGTGAACTATCCTTTTAAGTGATTCACATTTTCTCTCATTCCAGTTTGAAATCTTGAAATATTATAGCTAAAAATTCTTCGTGTGATTGCTCTAGACATCCTTGAGATCACAATTACATTTACTTCCTTAGATGAATTTGTCTGAGTTCTTGACATATCATATTCTTGTGAGACATGAGGACTACTAATTGCAGGTACAACCGGGAAACCAAGAGACACGGAGGTTGGGAAGAGGTCAGTGTGTGTTCTGTCCCTGTGTTGGATAATATGTTGATGAGTCTATACATCCAGATCAGGGAGCCAACAAGGTGTTTTTTATCTTGACATTGGACTGTGTGCTCCTTTTTCACCTTTCATTAGAAGAGCGAGAGAGGGGGAGAAAGAGAGAGAGAGAGAGAGAGAGAGAGAGAGAGAGAGACAGCATGCCACACAAGTGGAGGAGACCGGCTGAATTAACCTTCTGATGAAGGTGGTTGGCTCGGCATCAAATTAAAATGCAGCGCCACGCCTTTTCTCTCTCCGGAAGGAGGCAGAGAGAGATAAATAAATGAATAGATAAATAAATATATAAACCGAAGAGAAATTCCGTCATCATGCAACACAGCCCCTTCAAATAGATGTCTGGTGCAATATGAACGCCTGGCCATAATTCTGTAGAAAACAAGAGGCAGAGAAGTTGCCAAATGTTAAGCAATGTTTCTTTACGAGCCAAAACGGAACAGAAATATGTATACTTATTAAACAACCCCCAAATAAAAGCCTGCGGTTTAAAACTGAAAGGGTCTTTAATCATGTCAAGGCATTCAGAGATGCATGTTTTGGGTTTGTAGGTCATATCAATGACTTGAGTTTTTTTTTTTTTTTTTTCTTGTGCATGTACCGATGCATTCTGATCCGTTCAATAAACATTCAAGGGGCTTTTTGGATATGCAGCGGGTGTGTGCCCGTCCCTTTGGACTTGTGGTTTGCTCATAAATAGGCACATTTTTTTTACAAATGCTGTCATAAGCAATGCAGCCTCAGGATTGATGGGGGCATGGCAAGGAAAAGGGGGGCAAGTGGTTAGGGAGAAACAGCATTTTTTTGGCATATCAGAGAGGATTTAATGGTGGCAATTAAAGAGCAGATGCACTGGCCTTGGACGCAAGACCTGAAGGACATTTTCATGAGGCTGCTCGTATCTTCTGCCAGAGACAAAACGCAAAAGTCCTGACGGGAATAGTGTCTCAAAGTGGCCCAGTGGGAGGGGTTGTCTGACTTGACGGCACGCTTCCTCAAGGAGTCATAGGGAACGATGCTAAAAGTGCCCCTTTACTCCTCACACTGATCTTGGATGGAAGACGCTTCTAAGTTAAATATATACGTCTACAGGGCAATCTAATGTCAGGGTGTCAATTTCATTGTTATCATGCACAGAGATGCCAAGGTTTTTATTGGTCCTAAAGCACCCGTTAAAACTAATGTAAGCCATCTATCCTGTGGTAAGTTCTCAAATCCATCATTATTTTAAGAGACATAAGGATAAGTGATGTCTTGCTTGCCTGCTCGTTTTTACTGCTGATGTATTACTTACTTCAGAAAAACGAGGCACATTACTTCGGTTTTAAGCCAACGGGGAAAAAGTAGGGAAATTATGACCCAGAAGAAAGGTTTATTGCTCAGACGCTACTCTTTTATAGATCAATGGAGTTCTCGGCTATGTTTTAAATAAGTAACAACTTTTTCTCAGATTTTTCTTTAAAATTCCTTAGGTGAAATAAAAACAAACTACACTATCGTTCTGTTCGCATTCCAGAATAAACATTCCCTGAGCATTTTACTCACCCCTATCTCATCCAAGATGTTCATGTCTTTCTTTCTTCAGTTAAAAAGAAATAAAGGTTTTTGAGGAAAACATTTCAGGATTTTTCTCCAAATAGTGGCCTTCAATGGTGGCCAATAGTAGTAGACATAAAAGTGACATAAAAGGCCATCCGCCACTTTGACAGATTACACTGAGGGTGATCTATTGTAACTTGTAACTGTAATTCCAACCCCTGTCCAGTTGGTGGTGAGTGCGCTCCTGTGTGGCAGAGCACGGGATCCAGAACAAAAATGAAACTGTCACAAATCTTTTGCTATGCGTTTGATTACACACAGGCCAGTTTAAGCTATAGCAATCTATCACACCACATTGAAAAGCATCAAAACGTCAGCGCCGATAGCCTTATGGGCAGCGCGTCAACATACAGCGCCGTTGCGCTCCGGGCGTCCCGTGTTCGAATCCCGACTCCAGGATCTTTCCCGATCCCGCCCCCCATCTCTCTCCCACTTTGCCGTCTGATCTGTCCTATTGTAATAAAGGCAAAAAAATAAATCTTTTTGAAAAAAAAAAATTTTTTTAATTCATTTAAAAAAAGCATCAAAACTGTATTTATTGCTTGAATTTCATAATGAAATGGACAGAATTTTTTATATCAAAAGTAATAAAGCACAGAGCTTAGATATCTTAAGATATCTTAAAATTAATTTAAATATTGTTCTATAACTGTTTAATTTCATTATTAATATGCTAAATGAAATTATAAAAGCACAGCCTCTCTCCTGTTCTGTGATTGATTGCTTCAGACTCAGCGCAGCAAGCCTCATCGCACTGATTAATACAGACTGAATGGCGGCTCAAAACTTCCAAACGCTGTACGCAAACTAATGTTACGTCTCTCGGCTGCATGCATGAAGCAAACCGTGGCGTTAATGTAAAGGTAAAAATGATTAGTGTAATAATAACGAACTTGCGCGTGCCTAATGTATAACACTCGCGTATATCAGAGTCGTACATTAGGCACGCGTAAGTTCGCTATTGATTCACAAACTATGCGCGCTCTCGGGGCTCTGATCCCTATCATATTTTTGTGTGAAATTTCACAACATTTGCCTAGTTGTCCTAATTATTGTCCTGTGAGTGTTTTATAATGAATGCTCACCCATAGAAGAGGAGTGAGGCTCGGTGTTTATGAGCATCAGGCGCGCACTGACAGAGTTCACTGATCCCGTCTTCGTCGAACCTTCACATCGATGTGTTTCAACAGATTTAGAATGTATTTGCTGTATTTTGAATTCATGTATTAATTTTTTATTCAGTCAGTCAAGTTCAAAGGGATAGGTTTAGTGGTCTTTTGGTATCTCCCTGTTGTATGGCAGGTGCACTTATTTAAGAAAAAGTACTCTGAAGTTGCAAAGAATGTCTGAAGTATATATATATACATACATACATACATTTTTTTTAAAAGTTAGAATTGAGCAGAGGGTTTCTTTTAAAGATTATAAGGTACATTTGAAGTTTTAATTTAAAGTTTGTTTGAATTTTGAGTTTTTTTTATAACATGCAGTAGAAGAATAATAAGGCAAAACAAATGTTTTGGTTAATTAAAAAGGTTTAAAAATGAATACTTTTCATGTCAGGCATAGGGGGGCCTTGCAAAATTGACCGGAGAAGGAGGGGGGCCGCGGAGTAAAAAAGGTTGGGAACCCCTGCTCTACACGATCACAGCCGAGGAATAAGGGTCTTATGGAGTTAAAGAGTATAGTTAAAGGTTGTATCAGCGATTTCTAGCCTAAAACATAAAGTGTCAATTTCAGCTGACCTTTCTTCACGATCCGCTCGCTGCTTGCCCCATAAATTGTCTGTGAAAAAACCGCGTCTCTCTGGTCAGCCTAGGGTCCGAGATATGCCAAAAAAACAATCGGCACTACCAACCTTTCCACAGATAAACAAACAGTGTTCCAACCAATCAGCGTCAGGGGTTTGGTGTTGTTTGGTGTTATTTTTTTTTTTACAAAATGACAGATCATTTTGCTAGAGTAGACCCTTATCCCTCAGCTGGGATCGTGTAGAGCCCTTTCAAGCTGCATTGAAACTTGGACCTTCAAGCCGTTGGTTCCCATCAAAGTCCACTATATGGAGAAAAATCTTGGAATGTTTTCCTCAAAATCCTTAGTTTCTTTTCGAAGAAGAAAGAAAGATAAGAACATCCTGGATGACATGAGTAAATTATCAAGAAATATTTATTCTGGATGTGAACTAATCGTTTAATGTTAATATTATATTAGATCATTTGGGCTTAAATGAATCTAATGAGACAAAAATCATGTCACAAAATCATGTCGGTGGAGAAAACAGGTGAAAGCGGGACACTCTGAAAAAAAAAAAAAAGAGCATGCCAGTGTGTAATTTTTTTGGCATTCCATAAAAAAAGCAGGACGTTAGACATCCCAGTTTGCAGGAAGTGCAAAAAAGCGCTATTTGTACAGTTATGATTGAAAAACTCTCTCTGCCTCCCTACACTGGTGTTTGCGATTCATTTGCCAAAAATGAGAAAATGCAAGATAAACAAGTTAAAGATGAATTTGACTGACAGCTTTATTTAGTTTCACCACGTTTAACCATGATAATCATGTAGGGGAATTCTGATATTGTCACAGCAAATCTCTACAGTAACAACAGAGAATCTTGCCCTCATTTGACTTAAAGGGTTAGTTCACCCAAAAAATAAAAATTCTGTCATTAATTTCTCACTCTCATGTGGTTCCAAACCCGTAAGACCTTCAGAACAAAATTAAGATATTTTTGATAAAAATTCAAGAACTCTCTAACCCTCCATAGACAGCAAGGGTACATCAACAAAATAGTCCATGTTGAAAAACAATTGGTTCAATCATAATTTTATCAAGCTACGATAATACTTTTTGTGCGCAAAGAAAACAAAAAACAACTACTGATGTCACTGTGTACTTTTTTGCCGATGTTCTTGGTACCTTTCTGGGCCTTGAACGTGGTAGTACTGTTGCTGTCTATGGAGGGTCAGAGAGCTCTTATAAAAAATCTTTGTGTTCTGAAGATGAACAAAGGTCTTACGGGATTGGAACGAGGGTGAATAGTTAATGACAGAATTTTCATTTTTGGGTGAACTAACCAATCAAAGGAAAGTTCAAAATCAATCTATCAATCAGTAAAAACCTTCAAGTTGTTCCAAATTTAGAAAATCAGCAGAGGTCACAGATATTTTTCAGAATATCTTTTTTTGTGTTCCACAAATGAAAGAAAATAATACAGGTTTGGATCAACATGAGGATGAGTAAATTACACCAGAATTATCATTTCTGTGCAAAACTATTTCTTTATCCCCAAGCACGGTCACCTTATACCACTGACACCTTTAAGCGCCTGTTGATATCAGACTTCATATTATTGGCTGATGTTTTGACCATATTTGAATCTTAAAGACTCAACTTGATTAGTAGTGCCACACTACCAGCATGAATTAGCATCGCTAAAGCGCATAATTAAACAAGGGTGCCATGTGTGTGCCGTCTCCCAGCCGTCCCCCGCGTTGACCTGCGCTGCATAAGAGCTTTAATTAAAACTACGGTGGGTGTTTTGCCCTCTGCTTCAATCTATGAGCGAGTTTAGAAAAGGCAACACACAATCAGACACAGAGCCCTGAATCAGCCTCGTCACCCCGGGGCCCACGGTTCCACTGAGTCACAGCGCTCATCCGAACCTGTGCGTCTGACTCACGTCCCACCGAGCGGCAGTGCGGCGCGATGTGGTGCTGACAGTTCTGGTGTGACACAGAGCCTAGGGACTGCCAGGGAAAAGATGGCACCTTCCCACAATGCCTCAGTGGGGGGACGAGAGCGAACGAATGCCTGTGCAACGCTTATCACTCTCACCTAATACCTTCGTTTTCTCAATACTGATACATATTTCTCAGTCTCTCTCTCTGTTGAAAAGACTGCCATTGCTGGGAACCAATATATGTTCTGTGCAGTTTAATAGATACTTCTGTCATCATTTTTTTTCTACTGAAAACAAAAAAGATACACTACTGTTTAAAATGTTGGGGTCAGTAAGATTTTTAGGTTTTTTTTGAAAGAAATTAAGTTTTATTTTATTTATTTTTTAATTGATCATTTAAAATGTTACTAACATTTCCTATTTTAAATAAATGCTCTTTCCTTTTCTTAAAAAAAAAAAAAATCCTAAAATCTTAAAATAATTCCACAAAATAATTGAAGTAGCTCAGCTGATTTCAACACTGATAATAATTTTTTTTTACGCATATTAGACTGATTTTTTAAGGATCATATGACACGGAAGACTGATTGTAATTGCTTTGCCATCACAGAAATACATTTTAAAATAAATACAAATATAAAACAGCAATTTAAAACTGTAAACACATTTTTACAATATTATCTTTTCTGTATTTTTGATCAAATAAATGCAGCCTTGGTAAGCATAAGATACTTCAGAAATAAAATGTATAAAAGAAAACAGTTATTTGTAATTACAAACATATTTTAACAAAATTGTTATTATTATTATTTTGTATTTTTGATAAAAGAAATGCTGCTTTGGCAAAAAAAAAAAAAAAAAAAAAAAAAAAAAAAATATATATATATATATATATATATATATATATATATATATATATATATATAAATGTTTACAATTCGAAATAACAGTTTTCTTTATATATATATAAAATGTATATATAAAATAATAATAATAATAAAAATGTTTATAATAACTGTTTATATATATATATATATATATATATATATATATATATATATAATAAAACAGTTATTTTATTATTATTTTATTTAGTATTTTTGATAAAATAGATGCAACTTTGTTAAGATAAGAGACTTCAAAACTAATATATATATATATATATATATATAAATATAAATAAAAATATAAATAAATATATATAAAAAGAAAACAGTTATTTCAAATTGTAAACATTTTAAATTACAAACATATTTTAATAATATTGTTATTATTATTATTTTGTATTTTTGATCAAATAAATGCAACTTTGGTAAATCAATTTATAAGGCTTTTATTCTTACCAAAGCTATAATAATTATATTCTATAATAACTGTTTTATTATATATATATATATATATATAATAAAACAGTTATTATAGAATATAATTATTATAGCTTTGGTAAGAATAAAAGCCTTCAGAAATAAATTTTAAATATATATAAACATAGAAAACAGTTATTTTAAATTGTAAACATTTGTACAATATTATTTTTTTCTGTATTTTTCATTAAATAAAAGCAGCCTTGATAAGCATAAGAGGCTTTCAAAAACATTTTTGAATGGTAGTGTAATTAAAAATAAAAAAATAAAAAAAATGTGTCCATACAATAAAGTCAATTGTTTTTTGGACTCCACTGACTTTAATAGAACAGTCTAAAAAGTTATGAAAAGTATAATATTCCAGGTGAGTTAATGACATAATTTGTAGTTTTACTAAAACTATTTACTTCCTTGTTCAGTCAGCTGGATACAGGTTAACTATCCAGCAGACACAGCTACATTTGGGGTCAAAATATACAGAATTCATGACTCTGCAATAAAAAATAAGGCAATCCTGACACTTAATTGAGACACTAGAGCATCTACATCAATGCCTTGAAGTGGTTAATGGTTTAATTAATGTTATTAGAGAGAGAAGAGTCAGCCTCCGCAGTGATGCTGAAGATGACTCGGGGCAAGAGGCAAGGATAGAAGAGGAGTGTCACACACACACACACACACACACACACACACACTGAACACACAAAGGATGACACAGATCCAATAAGTATACTCATGCAATTAAGTGAAAAATACAAAAGTAAGATGTAAAAGCAGACAATGCCATTCATCTGATGCAGCCAAGAGCAACATAAAGGAAATTTTCACAGAAATGATCAAATTGGCCATACAGACACACACACAAACAAACACTGATTCAGTTTATCTTTTTGGCATCAATACAAAACTATTTTAGAGCAATTCATTATTTTTCAACCACTGATTGTGCTGTTAAAAATAAAAAATTA
This sequence comes from Garra rufa, assembly GCF_049309525.1. Classification (NCBI taxonomy): domain Eukaryota; kingdom Metazoa; phylum Chordata; class Actinopteri; order Cypriniformes; family Cyprinidae; genus Garra; species Garra rufa. The sequence goes on from NC_133366.1 coordinate 20,218,597, forward strand.
GAGCTCTTTGTCTTAACTAAGGAGTGGGAGTTACTACCCACACCAGGTCAGAAGATGTTAGACACTTAGCATTGAAGTGCCAAAAACATGAAGCAAGAGACAGACTTTGAAAGAGAAAGAGAGAAAGAGATGAAAAGGTAGACAAGGGTCATGGCCGGCTCTTATGTGATTTGTGTACGTCCGCTTTGTGTCTGTGCGCAAGAACGAACGCATGTCTGAGTGTGTAGTGAATTAACTTTCACGCACCCTGGACACGAAAAACCCAATCATTTTTTCATTAACTGGTGTAGGGAATCGGGCCAGGCGAGCGCAAACTAATTACCCTTTGCCAGAGGGGCCAGTAGAGGGAGGCAGGGAGTGCCAGCTGCCCAGTGCAGCGGTCTCAAAGCTGGGTGGGAGCACGAGGGGCCTCTGTAGCCTCGCATTAGATGAGAGGGGCAGCTTGTATGCATAGATCTATGTAGATGTGAGCAGGGTCCAAAATGAACACCAAATCCGCATAAAAATGACTTGTACCATTGAAAGGAACATAATACAGTGTCTACAACGAATTGTACAAAGTGTCATCTGACCATCAGTGACGTCAGAGACATACGAGTGTCTAATAAACACAGATGTTGCAATTCCTCATGTGTTCATTTTTTTTCTCCCGCAGAAATGTATGTGGGATATTCCTCACATTAAAGCGCTAAACTATATGTTAGGAGCAAATGTCATATCAAGTGATGTTTTTTTTTTAAAGGGGACATCAGATGCAAAATGTACTTTTACCTGGTGTTTGCATATACATGTCTTAGCAGTGTAAAAACATAAAAAAACAATTCACTTATTTTTTTATCGCAAAAACAAACCTAAACAGTCAACGTTATCAAGCCGTTTAGATTTTCTGAGCAGTATGATGTCGTACTGCTCAGGCCCCGCCCACAACTGTTGGCAGACTGTCCTGTATTAGCATATTTCCGCCCTCAGCTGTGCGCTGGATTAGTTTTGTTTTTGATGGAAAAGCGCTATGGAATACACAAAAAAACAGAGCAGTAGCTCATTATCATTTAAAGAGACATGGACTGAAACCAGCTCGCTGTGAACAGAGCTGTTTTTGACAAGGTAAAAGGGGTGTTGTTTTACATCACCACTGAGGAATTTTAATCAAAGTATGTTGAAGACATTTCACAAAGACCCTAAAGTATCAAACCAACTTGTAAAATGTTCATCCAATGTCCCCTTTAAATAGTACAAATAATGAAATATACAGTTTCTTGAACGGTAACTTACTCTGCATTAGCAGGTGTGACATAATGCCAATTTTGGATGCTGAATGTGAGTAAGTAAAAGGTCTGAGCTGGTGAAAAGGAGGTAGTCCTACCTTGCTGGGCAACCCTGCTTGAAGATCCGGCTTCAGCTGGGGAAGAGCTCTTGGAGCGCGTGCTGAAAGGTGATTGTCTAAAGCGGTCATCTAGGAAGGGGCTGGAAAATCATAAGCTACTATTAGATTGGATAAATGTGATTTCATTCAATTCTGGCAGTGTAATAGTTGCACAACAGTAAACCTACCTGTGTATACCGAATGATGCATTGTCTTTGTTTTCGTTAGCTTTACTTACTTTTTCTGAAAAAGAAAAACACAATTAAGTTAAAAATAGGCTTGTTTTTGTGTTGTACTTTGAAAATTCATATGCCACCAGTAGGTGTAAATAAGGCAACTTTTTGTTAGTAGAACTATTCATTAAAGGGTTAGTTCACTCAAAAATGAAAATTAGCCCATTATTTACTCACCCTCAAGGCATCCTAGGTGCATATGGCGTCCTTCTTTCAGATGAATCCACTTGGCAGTAGGTTGGTGTTTCTTTTTTTAACAGTCCAAAACAAGTCCAATAAAGCGCATCCAACCGTAATAAAAAGTACAGTCTTTAAAACATATTAATCACTTTAATCAAGCTTGCGCTAACTGTTGTACACGGAATCCGTTCCGGCGATTGATGTAGCACATTACATCATTGTAGGACACGTTGCACATGCACCTATGAGTCTTGTGAAAACCAACGTTTGTTTACAGGAGCAAAGGAAGAAAAGTTTCCTTACTTTAGCAAAGGAAGACCAGTTTCCTCTTGGCTTGTATCAAACTTCTCCAACATTTTTCTTTACAAATCCTCTTTTGTACTTCTAATTTGTGACTGTTGTTTTGTTTTGCTCTCTCCACTTTGCGTCCACGTTTGTCACTTCGTTAGTCATCGGCGCATGTGCAACTTTCTTAGTACAACAGTAAGCGCAAGCTGAAGAATTTTTACGTTTTAAATATGGATATTTTTCTTACAAAAATGCGTTGATTCACCACAGGAGGCCTTTATTTTTTTCCCCCGGAGCCGTGTGAGGCACTTTTTTATTAAGGATGCATGCACTTTATTGGACTTGTTTTGGACTGTTGATAGTAATATTCGCCCACTGCCATTAAAAAGCTTGGAAGAGCAGGGACAATTTTAATATAACTCCAACTGCATTCGTCTGAAAGAAGGAAGTACACCTAGGATGCCTTTAGGGTTGAGTAAATAATGGGCTATTTTTTTATTTTTGTGTGAACTAACCCTTTAATAAAGCTGACCATTAATTCATCCCTGATAAAAAGACAATCATTGCTGGTCTCCATGTTTCATTTTTGGGTATGATTTAGATGGTGGTATAAGAGAATGCAGTTTTTCTGGTAATGCAAGATGTAGTTTTACAAAAATTGTCATAGAACTGTTTTTCGCCATTTAAAATTCATTCGTCAAACAATAATAAAACTATTTTTTAGTAATAAAATTAACCAGTTTCAGTTAATAAAACGATTGTGCTTGTACACCAGCATAAACCAGCCAGGATGGAATTACCAGAATTTAATTCTTGCTTTCCAGTAAAAATATAAACATGAAATTGTTGGCATGGCTGTGATTCAGCTCTGATATACAGTATTAAATTTACATAAAATATAACATAATTAGATTTTGCCCTTAGCCAAATCTATTCACTCTGGAACAAATAATAGATTAATGAGACCAAAGACTGCTCTTTAGATTTACCCAAAAGAAATTATATCTTATGTTTAACCACTATAGAGACATCAGAGCCAGTGGAAATTTTCAGAAGATCTGGCCAGGGTAAGGCTGCTCTCGGCGGGTTCACAAGCACTGAACTTCCACTGATGCCCTGGAGCTCACATGTCCACTTCCAGAATGAACATTTTTGGATAATTTACTCACCAAATGTTCATTTCTTTCTTTCTTCAGTCGCAAAGAAATTAAGTTTTTTGAGAAAAACATTCCAGGATCTTTATCCATTTAGTGGACTTCAATGGAGCTCAACAGATTGAAGGTTAAAAATGCAGTTTCAATGCAGCTTCAAAGGGCTCTACAAGATCTCAGCTAATAAATAAGGGTCTTATCTAGCAAAACGATGTTGTGCTAGCTCTGCGATGCACATGCATACTCTGTGCACCCCGGTTCAAAACAGTTAGGGTAGGTCGAAAAACTTCAAAATCGTATGGCACTGTCGGTGGAAGTACCGACCCAGACCCAAAAAAAGGTAAAACAACGATGACGGACGATTTAGAAAAAATAAGGCTGGAGTTTTTTGACCTACCCTAATTGTTTTGAACCAGAGTGCATAGAGTACACATGCGCATCACAGAGCTAGCACATGACAAGCATTTGAGGTTAAAAAGTATTTTTAAGGAAATAACTGATCATGTTACTAGATAAGACCCTTATTCCTCGGCTGGGATTGTGTAGAGCCTTTTGAAGCTGCATTGAAACTGCATTTTTATCCTTTAATCCGTTGAGCACCATTGAAGTCCACTATATGGAGAAAAAATCCTGTAATGTTTTCCTCAAAAAACTTAATTTCTTTGCGACTGAATAAAGAAAGACATAAACATCTTTGATGACACAGGGGGGTGAGCAAATTATCAGGAAATTTCAATTTGAAGTGGACTAATCCTTTAATAATATTAAACAGTTTTACTCAAGTAAATTTCTGTTAGATATTTCTACTGGAAAAACAGGACAAAAATACTAAATAAAGGAAATAATTCTGCCATGCATGCTGATTTAAGACAGTCTTTTCAGCAGGGATTGCAGTGGTTAGATTTTTTTTCAACCATGTTTTGCCATACTGCTTTTAAAATCTCAAAAAACAGAGGGCAAAAGAGAACAGTGTCTTGTGTCTGTCTGTCTATCTGCCTGTCTTTCTCTCTTCTGGTGGTCTGGTAATGACCTTGCTCCCTGGGTGGCACTTCCTAAGCCCCCTCTCCCTGACACCCTCTCGGTCACACAGCTCACAGAGGATGGAAGGGCTCTCTGCGTTGCCATGACGATGCTGCACAGGAGCAAGAGGGAGAGAAAGAGAGAAAGAGAGAGAGAAAGAGAGAGACAAGGGAAGTGTGTGCAACCGAGTGTGCTTGAGCCAGAATGTTTGAGAACAATCTGAGGGAGTCGAGGGTTGAGGGGTTATACATACACACTGTGCAGCTACACACCACTCCCATGGGGTAGGGGGGGGAGGTGGGTGGGTGCGAATGGTGTGCGTGTGAGGTTCGTGTATAGACATATATACATGTGTGTGTGGGGGGAGGTTTTTTATGATCGGCTTCCGAGGTGCTAGATGGCATTTAAAGAGAGCCGTAGCTGGCAGCGAGGAGCGCTGGGGGCAGGTTTGTCTCTGCTAATCCTCAGAACGCTCTTGGAAGAAAAGCTCAATCCTGCCATCATTTAACACCACAAATATCCCTCTACTCTCTAGTGTGTCAGTGCAGCAATCAGAGAAGACGATGAAGAACAAAACCTGAAGACTGTTGCTGCGGAGAGCTTTTTTTTTTTAAAACGACAGTCCGCCTTTTGTTTCTTCTGTCATAGAGACTTACCAGACAATTTGAAAAGCAGCTCGGAGGCCATTTTGACAGATATGTCCTGGGAGAAGAGGTCATTTTGGGGGCGGGGCAAAGGATCTGGGAGGTTGACCATTGATTCCTTCTTCTCACATGCCCCTGAAGTGCTGAAGCCCAGTAGATGGGAGGAGGGAGGGGCCAATTCTAGGGGCGGATCCACTTCCATAGGCTCCGCCTTCACTATGACGTTCTGGTGGCAAGCTTCTTTGTTATTCTCTGAAAATGCAAATTAAAGTGAATGTTAATTCATTTGGAAATCTCTATTATAAGATTGATTCTAATTAGCAGTGCACGCTAAGGATAGAGATTTCAACAAACTTCTAAACCTAAATGTTAAACTTCTGCTTCAGGCAAAGATTTCAAGTAATGAAAGCTTTTTGCAGAAGTGGCCATTGCCATAAGTATATTTGGTAACTGTCTCGATGGTTTAAACATGTCTGACTCAAGACTAAAGTGGTGTCATTTGTTTATGTGATAGTCAGTGGCAGTCCTGAGGCAAAATTGGCATAAGGTGCTCGGATGCCTCTGGATTCTTCTTGGAAAAAGTTACTGCTCTGAATAAAAGTGAAACAGAGCAGCACAATCCCTTTGTAATTGCCACAGATCTGCCACAGGGGATATTTAATTTGTTTAGTTTTTTTTACGTTAAAAAAGTAATTCTGTTTATAATCCTTATTTTTACATATTATAATTGATGTAATGTAAGTGTAATCTATTGGAGTATTTACATGTACCCTTTTTATAACCTACTGATTATGCTTTTTATTCAGTTTTTTTTACCAAGCCTGGAAATAAATTACTTTAAATTATTACTTTAAATTCTTTCTTTCGTTCTCTCTTTCTTTTTATCTATCTACCACTGCTTAAAAGTTTTGGATCGGTATGATTCATTTTTTTTTTTAAATAAGTCTCTTATGCTCACCAAGGTTACATTTATTCAATCAAGAATACAGTAAAAAGAGTAATATTGTGAAATATTATTACTGATATGATTTCTTTGTGAATATATTTAAAGTGCCCCTATTATGGATTTGAAAAAAAATGACCTTTCATGCAGTGTGTAACACAGCTCTACGTGAATAAAAACATCCTGCAAAGTTAAATCTGAAAGTGCACCATGTATAAAGTCATTGTTTCTTAAAAGAAAGAGTCAACGTTGAATGACTCTGACTCTGAGGATGAAATCCCAAGCTGTTTTATATTGACGTCAACATGAAATATTAGCATATTGCCTGCCCACTTGTTGCGCACACAGACCTGGGAAAACTTCAACCTCCCCTACCTCAAACACTGTAGCTGATTCTTGTGGATAGCATCATGTCAAGACGACGCTGTGAGAGTAATTCCGTTAGGGTACAGTTAGGGTATGTCAAAAAACTCCATCCCAAATTCATCCCTACATTACAGTAGAAGTACCAACCCATTTTTACAAAGTGAATGTGCAAGGAGGGTCAAACACACTATACAAAGAAGTGTAAAACGTCGATGTAGGATGATTTTGAGGAGAAAATGAGATGGGAGTTTTTTTCGACATACCCTAACTGTCTTGAACTGGAGTGCACAGAGTACACATGTGCATCACAGAGCTAGACAAGTCGGGCATTTGTGGTTAAAAAGTGTATAAATATTATTTATTTTTAAGAAAATGACTGATAGTTTAGCTAGATAAGACCCTTATTTTTCGGCTGGGATCGTTTAGAGCCCTTTGAAGGTTTTTAACCTTCAATCTGTTGAGCACCATTGAAGAAAGAATGGAGAAAAAAGCTGAAATGTTTTCTTCAAAAAACTTAATTTCTTTGTGACTGAAGGAAGACATAAAGACAAGAATATCTTGGATGACATGAAAGTAAATTATCATATTTTTTTTTTCAGAAAATTTGAGTTATCCTTTAAAAATTGCTGCTCTCATGTACTCTGTAGCATGCAAAATGTGTATTTAGTTGTGTGTGTGTTGTGTTCGCTCCACGCAGCTTGTAAGTCTCTGGCTAACCGGCTGTTCACTCGCAAATGTGTCGATGAATGGTGAATGTTTGTAGTTGGAGTTATGATAAAAAATAAAGCAATACATTGGTGTACAAACTGCAGTGCTTTATCAATACGTTTCTGCGTTGGGCTAACGCATATACCATGGCTGTTTGGGTGTTTAATGTAATGATGATTAGCGTTTTGTTTTCGATATGCGCTGCACACAGTCGACCAATCACAACAGAATGGGTCATAGGACCAATCACCGCAGATTAGCATCACGCAAAGGAGGGGTTTGGAAAAATTAATCGTTAAGCGAATCGTGTTGGAGTTGTTGAGCAAATAATGTAAAAATAAATGCGTATTATAAAAAAATGAAAGTGTTTTTTAACATTGCATGTAAGTCAACCTGTTGTTGGGGACTCCCAAAACCAAAATATGAACCTTTCATAATCCACTTTAAAATTGTCATTTGTTTCTGTGATGCAAAGCTGAATTTTCAGCAGCCATTACTCCAGTCTTCAGTGTCACATGACCCTTTAAAAAGCATTCTAATATGCTGATTTGCTTTTTTTAACATTAAAACATTAAAAAAGCCTTTACCGTCACTTTTGATCAATTTCATGTAATGTTACTGAACAGAAAAAAAATCGTATTGACCCAAAAGTGTTGAATGGTAGTGGGTATCCTATTTTTATATGTGACCCTGGACCACAAAACCAGTCTTAAGTCGCTGGGGTATATTTGTAGCAATAGCCAATAATACATTGCATGGGTCAAAATTTTGGATTTTTCTTTTATGCCAAAAATCATTAGGAAATTAAGTAAAGATCATGTTCCATGAAGATTTTTTGTAAAATTCCTACTGTAAATATATCAAAATGTAATGTTTGATTTGTAATATGCATTGTTAAGAACCTAATTTGGACAACTTTAAAGGTGATTTTCTCAGTATTTAGATTTTTTCTGCACCCTCAGATCCTGATTTTCAAATAGATGTATCTCGGTCAAATATTGTCATATCCTAACAACAATAGAAAGCTTATTTATTGTGCTTTCATATAATGTATAAACCTCAGTTTTGTAAAATTTAACCTTATGACTGGTTTTGTGGTCTAGGGTCACATATTTAGAGTACTTCATGTATATTACATAACAATAATCAATAATAAATATAAGTAGCAATCGCATTCTAATGACCTGGAAATCACCCATATTTTCCGCAATGTACAAAACCAAGCAGCAGATTTTGTAACCCATAAGCCCCCCCGGTCAAAGGAAGCACAAACGTTAACACACTGTCATGTGCAACATATTTAAATTTGAGCCTTGTTGACTCATTTCGGTTTTAAACTGCTACAGAGACAAGGGCATCATTGAGATAAGGCTTTTACCAAAGGCGGTTAAAGCTGAAGCAGATGTCTATAATTTGGCTTAAAAAAGGGAGTTTGAAATCTGGTCAAAATGACTCAGAATGTTTTTTTTTTCTTACTCACTGCTCTAGGCCAAGCCAAAGTCACAAAGAAAGAGTATAAAAACGAAAGACCTCTTCCCAATACAAACATTTCCTAGTCCATGTCTTAAAAAAAGTAGACCAGAAGATCTAATTTGTGCCAATCGTACAAATGCCAAACTTTGGCACGAATTAAGCCACATACCTGGCGAGTTTATGTTTCGTTTTTTGTGCATTTGCAGTTATAAAGTGCTGTGGTGTAAAGCAAAACAAAACAATAAGAGTTGAACTTGACAGTACGTTAAGAAACTTCTAAAAGTTTCAAGAACTTTCTACGGTTAGCCTAAGCGCCACGACAAGACAAAAAAGACAGACAGTCAGTGAGCTCATAGGAACGCCACAGTTCTTTTAATGAAAACCAGCTCTTGTAAACTCACTCAGCCTTTCTGATATAGAAAAACAAAGGTCTGCTCCCTAGTTTAGATTGGAGGAAAAAAAGAAGGGGAGAAAAACGTTTAGCCTGTTCCTCTTATCAGATCAGACGTCTGACAGTATGTACAGCTGAGCGGTAGATGGCATATGTTTCTCAGGGGTGACCACGCTTGATCAGACAGCTGGGGAGGGAGGCCAAGGGGGCGTAATCATATGAATTTAGTCTGGCCGGAGACGAGGGAGCAAGAGATTGTGGGTAGGCCGGGTGACCTCCACCCCTCCCGTTAACAGCGAGCGTTATTGGGCAGGGTCTGTTGGAGTGTTGTTGTCTGGCTCTGACCTAGATTGTGTGTGAGTACAGTGTATGTTTACAGTGTCTGAGTGTGTGCGTGTGTGTGTGTGTGTGTGTGGGGGGGGGGTCAGTAGTGTGCCCAGGTGTCAGGAGCTGGAGGAGGCAATGGCACACGGGGACACTGACAACCACTAGCCCCGTTAATCCCTTAATAAAGTGCCTGGAGCCAGATTGAGGGACGGGGTCATTTAGGGGACACACAGTCTCACAACACACACTCACAGAGCAATGCACTCTCGCCTTGGGTTCAGTGACGTCAGTAACTGCTTTCAAATGCATTTGTACACACGTATGTAAAAAAAAAAAAGAGTGATGTACAGTGCGGGTCACTATGAGGAAGAGAGCGCAACCCTAATCAGCAGTGTTTTGAAAGCATCTAAAATAGCCAGTGTGTTAGATATGCAAATTATCATGAGTAAATAAATGTGCAAATACAGAAAGGAAAATACAAACAAACACACTGAAAGTGCAGGGAGGTTAAACCGAGGCTGACCAGTGGCAACTATCTGTTTAGCCATCTGGTCTATTAAAGATTCCTGCCTGTTAAACCTCTCGTGAGCTCTGAGAGTTGTACACCAGTGCAGATTTACGGCAAACAAATAGAAAACATAGGCAAAGCGAAGCTGTGGCTTAGTGATTGACGCATGTGCTACAGACAAGCTTTCAAGCTTTGGTGCTCATGTGGGAAATGCATGTTCGATGTGCATTGTGTCCTGACTTTCACTATTTCTTACCAGTGAGCATGTTTACATGCACACCAATATGCTGATAACTATCCAAAATCAGCTTATAACATTGGATTACATGTGAATCAATAACCCAATAATGCTAGAAACTGCATTTTTTTTGCCCAGCCTTACTTATTTGAACCAGAATATACAGAAGATGAACTAAGAGAGACGCGTGCGTCGTGATGCTCTCATGAACGCTTGTCGAAGACTGACATGGAAGAGAAGAAAATGTTGAACAAAGTTATTTTTGTTTTCTTTGTGCACAAACAGTATTCTCGTAGTTTTATAACATTACGGTTGAACCACTGATGGCACATGGATTATTTAACAATGTCCTTACTAACTTTCTGGGCCTTGAAAGTAGTAGTTGCGTTGGAACAACTTGAGACTGAGTAATTATTAAATTTTCCTTTTTGGGTGAACTATCCTTTTAAAATGGAAGCCCATTTCTGCCTTGGAAGAAAGAAAAAGTTGAAATCATGACAAACTTAAGTCATAATTACAAGACAAAAAGTCGAAATTATGACTTAAAAAACTGAAATGATGACTTACGTCATGATTATAAGATAAAAGTCATAATTACAAGATAAAAAGTCAAAATTATGACGTATAAAGTCAAAATGATGACTTAAGCCATAATTACTAGATAAAAAGTCGAAATGATGACACATAAAGGCAAAATTATGACTTTTGTGTCAATTACGAGATAAAGTCAAAATTATGACTTCAATTATGACTTACTTAAGATAAAAAGTCGAAATTACGAGATAAAAAGTAAAAATTATGACTTATAAAGTCGAAATCACTCGATACCTAAGTATAAAGTCGAAATTATGAAGTTAAAATTATGACTTAAGTCATAATTACGAGATAAAAAGTCAAAATTATGACATATAAAGTTTAAGTTAAAAAGATAAGTCAATTATGACTTTAAAAAATTGAAATTATGACTTTACAAGTTGAAATTATGACTTAAGTTGAAATTGACTTAATGACTAAAAAAAACACATTTGTCACAGGATAATGCTCTAATGATAAATGGGACATTCTAAAACAAATGAACTTGGCTTAAAACAGTTTGGAGGACCAAGTTCAATACACACCTTATTAATAAAGCATATACCATTTACAGACAAGCAGAATATACCCCAGAATATGAAAGCAACGCGCTAAATTCCATGCTAAGCGTTTTCTTAGAGTGGAACGTGGCTTATGGAAGAAGATGGTGAAATGAATAAAAATGAACAAGACCAAATCTGGTATACAGTTTATTATATATATATATATATATATATATATATATATATATATATATATATATATATATATATATATATATGTGTGTGTGTGTGTGTGTGTGTGTGTGTATGTATGTACCTGGTATTCATCACGTTGTGGGGACCAAATGTCCCCACAAGGATAGGAATACCAGTAGATTTTGACCTTGTGGGGACATTTCTCAGGTCCCCATGAGGAAACAGGCTTATAAATCATGCACAATGAGTTTTTTTGATGAAGTAAAAGTGTGCACAATCTCCTGTGAGGGCTAGGTTTAGGTGTAGGGTAGGTGTAGGGCGATAGAAAGTACGGTTTGTACAGTATAAAAACCATTACGCCTATGGAATGTCCCCATAAAACATGTAAACCAGTGTGTGTGTGTGTGTGTGTGTGTGTACAGCCAAGCAGATGTGGCCTGAATATGAATAGATTTTGTAGGAGGAAAGCATTCATATTCTGGGTTCATCCGCTTAATAAATAATTTTTGTTTAACATGTCTTTATTGAGTTTTCACATTTTTAGGACAAAAACGTTTCAATCCCCAACCAAACCCCAGGCAGGCATACAGAAATACAAAATAGTAAGTTACAAAATTAGCTAGATTCTTCCTACATATAAAACTTCACACATCTAATGCATCTTCAATATTTCCACTTTTAAGAAAATTCAGAAACACCTCCCAGATGTTCGAAAATTCAGATGATTTCTTCTTTGTTATACATGTAAGCTTTTCAAGAGCCAAACAAGATGACAGGTTTCTCAGCCATAGTCCAAGAGAGGGGCAATCAGCCTTTTTCCAATATAAAGCAATAGACCGTCTGGCTTGCAGTAAACACAAATCCACCATTTTTTTTCTCTTTTACAGACAAGGAACAATTTTCTGCATATAAATTCAATACACATAACAGAGGACATCTCGTGACTTGAGAAGAAGTAAATTGAGAAATGCATTGGGTCACCCCATCCCAAAATTTCTGAATCTCCTCACATTCCCAAACACAGTGAAAAAATGTACCAGGGAATTTATTGCATTTAAAACAAAGATCTGGGATATTTGGGTTAAATTTATTTAATCTTACAGGGGTTATATAGGTCCTCATTATCCAATTATATTGTAAAAGTCTAAGACGAGTATTTATGGTTTGTGTTTGCGACTTTAAGCAAATTGTACTCCACTCTTCTAATGAGATACTGTATCGCTTTTTACATCCTGAATCCAAGCTTGTCTTTTATTTTCACAGCTTTCTTTATTATTTTCTCTTAATATTTCATATAACTGAGTAATCCATCCTTTATTGTTGCAGTTTTGTAATGTCAGCTGTTCTAATGTTGACATTGGGGGAATTTTACCCAAATTCTTTGAATAGGAGAAAATAAAACTTCTAAGTTGCAAATATTTAAAAAACTGTTTCTGGGGTATGTGAAATTTTGCTACAAGTTTATCAAATGACATCAAGATATCATCTTCATATAAATCTGACAATCTAGAGACACCCTTATTCATCCATAATTTAAAAATAAATAATTTTTAATAATCTGAATACTAGTAATTAATATGCTTTAGAATGTGCAGTTTATCATTAGACCACTTTCCTGTGACAAATGTTTATAAAGTCATTAAGTCAATTTCAACTTGTAAAGTCATAATTTCAACTTTTTATCTCATAGTTTTTACTTTTTAAGTCATAATTTTTACTTTTTAAGTAATAATTTCAATTTTTATCTTGTAATTATGACTTGTCATAATTTAGATTTTTTTTAATCTCGTAATTATGACTTAGGTATGTCATAATTTCGACTTTTTATCTTGTAACTACGACTTTTAAAGTAATAATTTTGATTTATTAAGTCATAATTTCGACTTTTATCTCATAAGTATGACTTAAGTATGTCATAATTTCGACTTTTTAAAGCATTATTTTTTTTCTTACATGGCGGAAATGGCCTTCCATACTTTAAGATGGTTCAGCACAAAGGTAAACAGAGATAATAACTCCAGTGTATGAACAACTGTAAATTAAAAAGATTTGATTATTCAAATTCTGTAGTATTAATAGTAATGCTACTGTCATAACCAGTGGACCTGAAAAACTGTACTGTGTTTCATTTAATTTGTAATTTACTTCTTTGTTCTTATTTTTTAAAACAAAGAAATTAACAAAAAATGTCTATTTTGTGATGTAAATTGTTATCATGAAATAACATTTTTAATATTACCCACCTTTACAATCAACATCAAGATTTTAGATGAAAATTACCATTCTTTTTTAGTCACCTTTTTGCTTTCACTCTTCATTGTAAATAGTCTTCCGTTGTGACGGATTAATTTTTAAAAGCGTAAATATTACATGCAGTTTCTCAATTAATTTGGGTTCAAACAAACTGCATGTATAATAAAAGTTATCTATAAAATTAGGAAAACTAGAAAATTGCTGCTAAAAATAGCTTCAGACAGCGTAAAGCATGTCACACCGCACGACGTGCCAGCTTGACAAAAGAATGTCATGTCAACTACCTATAATTATATTATGTGACTGCATTCACCCACCAGTATTTCTACGTCAAACATTTAAGAGGCGTCATATAAGAAGCTGCTGAAGGCTGGTGACAAAGACAAGCGCTGCAAACTTCACCCTCATTTAGACAATAAAGGCATGAATCAACCATCGTTCCCACCGCATCCGCTTGGCATACTAAACAATCTGACAGCCTTAGAGCATTAGTCATTCAACACATGCAAACCCCACTTGTCACATGCACTTTGATGCACTGTACAGTAGCCTGAGAATGTGAATTTGGAGGTGAGAAAGTGAGAGAGAGAGAGGAAGAGGGAGAAAGGAAACCGATGCACAGAAAAGATGCAAATAGGAAAGAGGAGGGGGAAGGAGAAAAATGAGGAAGAGAAAATAAAGACATTTTTATATATTTATTAAAATATTAATTCATTTTATTATTTAATATTTATTTTATTTTTAATTGTGTATACTGTATATTAATAGTATATAGATTTTTTAATAAAAAAAGATTCAAATAAGATTTTAACGTAAAAAAAGACATGCATCAGAGGGGCAGACACATTGGAGGAAAAGCTAAGGTGAAGAGGAAGAAAAAAAAGAGAGGGTGAGATGGAGGTGGATGAGAACGATAGAGAACGAGGTTGTCATTCTGCACTACGTCTCCTCTGGCCCGACGGAAAGGATGACCCGCTTAGACACGAGGTGAAGAGTTCAGCCGCTTCAAAGAGGTCCAGAGCAACCGCAGCCCACAAAGAGACAAGGGAGAGCTGATCCCAGACCAGCGGCCGAACAGCCTCTCAATAATTCATCACATCATGATGCAATGCTCACCTCAGTTGGAGAGCGGAAGCGAGAGAGAATCAGTGCTCCACATGCCCCTGAAGAGGCTACTGGAGGGATGCTGGGTTGTGTGTGATGCAGGAAATGGTCAAATGGCTGTGCAGGCTTCACAGTGGTTTCATTTCATGGGGAGGAGTATCTGCACTCTAGATTGGTGAAAAGGCTGTCTTTTTGCAGTTGTAAAATACACGTGGGGAAAATCGGGGATGGGTGAGGATGGTCTACTTGCCCAAAATCCTTGTTTGGGAGTTTTCTTCCTTTTTTGGTTTGTATATTTTCAACAGGCATGGCAATGAATTGAAAAATTTGAGCTTTCTGAGAAGGTTAGTGTGATAGTGTGCTAGTTTTTTACATTAAATCCTTCTTTAGAGTGCCCCTTATTATGCCATTTCCAATATTGCCTTTCATACAGTGTATAATATAGCTTTATAATATAGCATAATGTGAATGTAAATTATCTGCATAAGTTGTAAAGCCGAAAGAGCATGATAAATAAAGCTATTGTCTCTCAAAATATAAAAAATCAACTTTGTACATCCAAAATGAGTTTTGACCAATCACAACAGACTGGGCCATCTGACCAATCAGAGCTGAGTAGGCTCATGGAAAGGAGGGGTTTAGAGAGACTGAATCTTTGAACTGCTTTGAATGAATTGTTTGAGAATCGTTGGAAACTGAGGTGATATTAAATGCATATTTTGAGAAAACCAAAGCGTTTTTTGATCTTGCATGGTCTATTTGCCCAACATCCTTGTTTGGGGGCTTTCTTCCTTTTTTGGTTTGGATATTTTCAACAGGAATGGCGATGGATTGAGAAATGCAAGCTCTTGTTTGAAAATTTGTATGTTAAAATCTTCTTTAAAGTGCCCCTATTATGCCATTTCCAATACTGCCTTTCATGCAATGTGTAATGTAGCTGTATGTGAATGTCAACAATCTGCAAAGTTGTAAAGACGAAAGTGCATGGTAAGTTGTTTCTCAAAATAAGAAAAATCGACTCTGTACAGCTAAAACAAGTCATTAGTAATTCGAATACCACTTTCGTGACATGGGTACCACATCTGCATAATGCCCGCCTATGTTCTACGTTGTCCGGTCGTGAACAATTTGACCCATTCTCAAACAAGTAACTTTACTGACGACTGCTTCTGTAATATCGGGGAGTTCATCGCGGGATTCACATAACACTTGCTCTTGAAAGATGGCTCAGTAAACAGTTTATTTACCAGGCTTTAGCCAATTAGATCACCTTATGCAAATACCCTGGTGCTGACACTATCCAATCGCGTTCATGCAACACCAGAAAACTAATGTGATTTGCTTTTGTCACTCTGATGGTCGCGTCAACAGCAAGCTTTAGACACGAACTCCATCAAGCATTGACGCCGACACCCTGTGAGAATGTATGTAAAAGATGTTTATATTTTGTATCGAGCATTCAAAATACAGAACTATGCCAATGGGCGTATCGTTTCTGACAGGCGCTGTGACCAATCAGAGCAGAGAGACTGAATCTTAGAACTGCTTTGATTTGATATTAAATGCACGTATTGTGGGAAACTCCCAAAACAACATTAGGAACCCTAAAAATGGCATAATAGGGGAACTTTAAGACATTGCGTCATTAAATTAATCTTTTTTTTTTACAGCTGAAAGGAAGTCAAATACACTTAGGTTGGCTTGAAGCTGTCTAAATCATTGAGTAATTTTAATTTTTAGGTTACTTACCCCACCCTCAAAAATGCCATTTTACTGACGACTGCTTCTCTGATTTCGGAATTCATTGTGGGATTCACAAAACGCTTATTCTTGAAAGATGGCTCAGTACCCAGTTTATTTGACTCAGCTGGCTCCACTAAATCACAACTTGTAAGTATGATGAATAATAGATGTTTATATTTTTTATTGAACATTCAAAATATGGAATTATGGCAATGGGTGTACCATTTTCGACAAGCACTATACGCGGTAGACCAATCACAACAGACTGAATTGAGAAATGCTCTAATCTCAGGAAGTTCATCTCAAGATTCACAAAACACTGTTCTTGAAAGATAGCTCAGTAAACGGTTTATTTAAACCACCTGGTTCCACTGAATCACAGCATGTAAGTATGATTCGAGTGACGTCAAGCATTGCCCAACTGAATTGTGGGTTCGTTGTGTCAGCAGAAGTTGAAACTATTCAATTTAAGTCCCAAAACAGGCGTCAGCCAATCAGATCGCCTTATGCAAATACCCTGCTGCAGATGCTAACCAATTGCATTCATGCAACACCAGAAAACTATGTGACTGGCTGTTATATTTTGTATCGAGCATTCAAAATAAAGAATTCTGGCAATGGGCGTATCGTTTCAACATGTGCTGTACGTGGTAGACCGATCACAACAGACTGGGCCATCTGGCCAATCAGAGCAGAGTAGGCTCACGGAAAGGAGGGGTTTCGAGAGACTGAATCTTAGAACCGCTTCCAATAATTAGTTTGAGAAGTTGGAAAATGAGGTGATATTAAATGCATATTTTGAGAAAACTAAAGCGTTTAAAGCATTTACAATTATTGTAGGAGACTCCCAAGACAATATTAGGAACCTTAAAAATGGCATAATGGGGCACTTTAACTTTAACTTTTGTAATGAATCCACAATCAACAAATCCAACCTTCATCAACATAATTGCTGTGGCACTTACAATGTTCCTGTTATTATTCGTAATCCATGGGTTCATTTTTCGAGAGAACTATTATGGGCTAAATCTAGCCCATTTGTAAAGAATATCTGTCAGTTACTCTGTTGAAGGGTTATTAAATGTTCTTGCATTCAAACTGTGCCATTTCTTAATAATTATTGCACTATGCACACATGCAAATGAATGTCTTTGGCCAATGCTTCACATTTCTGAGCTTCACCTAAAAAATACAGGACTTCCTCAAGTCCAGAGGGTTGTGTTCCAAGTATTTCCATTCAGGTGATGATTATTAATGATTTCAGGGACAATAAGCAACATACTCATAACGCCATATTCTGATTCATATAATTATTTCTGACAAATAATGCTGCTGCCTCAACGCTTGACTGGTCTTTGCAGTACAAGAGCCCTTGAAAAGCTTATTTATAGGTTTTGCACTCAAATTCCAAATTGCTAATACTTAATAAATAAATATATTTATTAATTTAAAGCGATGCAATCGTAAAACCTCTCCAGTCTGTTTAGAAGTACTTGAACTTCTAAAACAGGCTGCTCACCAGGTCACAGACTTTGAGGGCAAATGTTAATACCTCTCCTTTTTGTCGATGGCCTCAGTTTTGGCCATTTCTTAATATTGCACAGGAATAAAATAGACATATAAGTGCGTTCAGACCATCATCTATTCACATGGTAATAAAATAACTTAAAGGGATAGTTCACCCAAAAATTTAAGTTACCCCAGCCATTCACTGCCATTATAAAGCTTGGAATATTTTTTAAATATAATTCAGGTTGTATTTGTCTGAAAACAGAAACAGAAAACAGTCATACACCTAGGATGGCTTGAAGGTGAGTAAATCATGGGGTCATTTTCATTTTTAGGTAAACTATCCCTTTAAGTATACAAATACATTTTTTTTAAGTGCAAATGTTCAGGGTCATGCTCTGTACCACCTAAAGGAATTCCACCATCTGAGAACCACTGCACTAGTCAGTAAGAAGTTTTTCATATTCCTTTTCACTGAAAAAAAATTGTCATTGCTCTTCTATTGAAGGCCATCCACTGTCAAAACTAATTTCTTGAGTAATCAGTTCTAAATTTCAAACTAATTTCTGCTCATTGGAGTTAGATTCTGAGGTGGGATTTTTGAGGTCACGGCCACCCAGAGGTCTGCCGCAGCATCTCTGGCTGGCATGGCTCATGTTGTCTTACTGCTGAGCTATGTGATGATGCCTCTAATTGGCTTTGGGTATAACAGAAAAAGACCAAGAACCTGGCAGAGAAGAGGGAGAGATGACCAGGTCAAGAAACAATCCCCCTGAGAAAAAGCTGCAATTGGATGTATCTCTATCTGTAGGGACAAACACAGGTTGCGCTGTGGAGGATGAGAGGATGGCAGTCCTCTCTTAGGTCCTGTGTGCCCCCTGGTGCAGCGCCGCATCAGGGTCCATCTGTTGAAGCCCAGGAACCATCAGTGCGGAGGGACTAACACAGCAGTGGTAATTAGCCCCAGGATGCAAACAGCTACCATCAAACAGATGTGGGGGAAGTCGACACATTGTTAACTGGTTTGATGGGGGGTGGGTGGGGGAGGTGACCTACTTTAAATTGTGTGATGCAACACCTCAAAACGGGAAAGCTGCTATCCCCACCATGAAACAAACTTACTGATGTCTTGTCAATGCTTAAGACCAAATCGCTACAAGCCAACCAGAGCCAGTGGTCAGGTATATCATTTTTCGGTAACTTTCACACAATGGTACCATGAACTTGGTACCATTAATCACATGGGCAATCCCTCGGGAGCAACCTGGAGATAAGTGTTGTGAAGGTACATAAACTGATGCAGTTGTATTTCTGTGGAAGGACTAGTGTAAACAACAATTTGGAGTTGAGTATACGCAGGACCGGTGCGTAGTGATTTTTTTAAAGCTTTATCAAACACAAGTTTAACAAGTATAAAAACGTATAAAATCTCTAAATGGGACAGGCCGAAAGGTTCTAACTCAATCTGATATAATTACATCATCCACACAAGGTGCAGCTGATTGGTTTCTTTTCGTATCTTTAGCCAATGAATATGCTGCTCAACATTTAAGTACTTGGCCGTAGCAATTGCAGCACGCTTCAGAAACCCTCCACCTTCCCCAGCTCCACCTGTATAGATCTGCTATGGGGTGATTTCATGTATGTTATATATGGGGGTTATTTCATTTATGTTATATGTTGAGCAGCTGTATTTCCAACATGCTCACAACAGCATGCTATGTTTTGGTTACCTAAACATTCAATGGAGCAAGGGAAACATTACAAATATCTTAAAGAGATAGTAGGAGAGTTCACCCCAAAATGAAAAATATGTCATATTTAAATACTCACCTGTAAGATGTTTGTTCATTTTAGGCACACAAATTAAGATATTTTTGATGAAATTTTGAGAGCTTTCTGACAAAGCAATAAACAGGCAACTGACACGTTCCAAGGTCCAGAAATCTAGTAAGAACTAGGGCTGCCCTCGACTACAGGTTTTTCTGGTCGACTAGTAGTCGTTAATTTTAAGCATTAGTTGACTATTAGTCACATGTTTAATAATAAAACCATATACATCATAATAATAAGCCTTTAAATTCCTACATAGTCTAATAAGCGTTCAAGCGCTAAAAAAGCTTGCCACAGCACACCGGAAGATATAATAATAATGAATGTGTCACTGAAAAACAACAAGGAGACTGAATTAATGTTTTAATAATTAAAAAAAAATAGTGTTTTCTGTTTTTAAACTTAAGTTTAACTCGTCATCTCCGCAGTAGTGATTTTTCATATGCGTTACGTAATCTGAGAATATTTGTTTTCTATTTTAATTGGTCCATTTAAAAGTACAAATTTCACTCTCTATAGATATATTATTCATGTCTGTGAGGCAAGTATACACAAAGTTTCGCCCTCAAGTTCACAGAGACCCAGACAGCAGAAAGTGCATTCTGTTTGCTTAAATTTTTTTACAAAAGTGCAATGTTTCGTTGTTATTCTGAGTACACACAAATACAAAGAGTCTTTACAGGTCCGAAAGATGTATTGCTTTTATCTGCATGACCAAAAATGAATTTGCAAGTGACCGCATCAACAGTAAGCATTCTGCTATTCATATTCCACACTCGCACAGACACTTCAATAGCGCACATTTTTCTAAAATTACTACTACTTACATCTTTCAGATGAAAAGCCACAGTTTAACTGTTAGTCGACTATTAGGGGGTGGCCCTAGTAAGAACATCGATAAAATAGTCCATGTAACATCTGTGGTTCAACCGTAATGTTATGAAGCTACAAGAATTAGTAGCTTCATACATTCTTAAGATTATAATTGAACCACTGATGTCACAGGGACTATTTTATCTATGTCCTTACTACTTACTTACTTACTTACTTACTTATTTTCTGGGCAAATAAAACGTTTCAGTTACAGGGTCAAAAATATCTTACGAGTTTGGAACGACATGAAGGTGAGTAATTAATGACAGAATTTTCATTCTTAGGTGAACTAGCCAATTTTTGAAGATGAATCAAAGTCTTATGGGTTTGGAATGACATAAGTGGGACAGAATTGACATTTTTGAATAAATGTCTTCCCCTTAAAATAATTGCCATGTGGGAATGATGTAATACAATGTGGCCACAATTTAACTAAAACAAAATAACAAATTATTTGTGGGAACAAGTTCTCAATTTATGGCCACTAACTTGTTTTTCTTTCCTTCTGTCATGTGCAGGGCTCTATAATGTGCAGGATTTCAACAGGATTGACTGACAGTTATGGCAGATAAACTGTTCGACTGTGCCAGGCAAGTTAGTAAGAATAATTATTATTGCATGTTAATAATGTGTTATAGCTAACATCATCTTGACTTGAACTTCATTGCTAAAGTGCACAGTCAGTGTAGAAACTGGTTTCATATGGACAACATCCACTGAACAGGAACCATTAATGTCATACCCGAGAAGCTAAAAGTAAAGTTCTACTTCTTCTCGCTGCCGTTTCAGCCGATATTCTGCATCGCCGCCTGCTGTTCTTAAAAACAACGCAATGGTGAGCATGTCAAGTATAAACACTGAGCGCAGTGAGTTTGCATACACAGCCTGCGGAGGTTCACACAACAGTGCCAAACGTCACTATAAACAACCACTATGGTACACAACCCACATTGCATGTCATGTAAAGCCATGTTAGAAGGCCTTAAGAAGAGCGAGAGGGTTGTCAAGACATCCCCGGTCAGCAGGGCAGTGCGCAGTGAGCATATGAGGCAGACGAAGATGACCTTCCCTCAAATGACCTCTCAAGACTGCACCACTGCATCACACACACAAGACCACAGACGATGTCATTGTTTCCATGGCACTGATCCCCAGCCTGCAACTAGCAGAGCGCGGCTCTTTAGATCCACTTGGTTGCATGTCTGCACGCCGCGGTGGCCGCGCTGAGACGGATCTGCGAGGCCATGTCGTGTAAAACTGCTTCAGCTTGACAACAAACAGGCTAATTGGTCCCTGTTCCTGGCCTCTGGAGACGGAGGGAGAGAGAGAGGCTGAAGAAACACATCCTGGAGGTGGGGTGAGCGGGAAAGAGGCTCTCGCTCGTAGTAGCACATGGAGAGTTTTGATGTGGGAAGTCACGGAGACCTCTCATTGAGCTTTACGCACACACATAACACTCAACAACAACGTGAGTGAAGCGTACTTGGTCCTTTTCTCGCGTCTTTCCGTACTCGTATACGCAAGGACTTGGTTCTCCAGTTCATGCGCACACTTTCACTCACTCTCTGGGGAAACGTGACCTGGGGCTGTGCAGTCAGGAAGCACACGTGTTAAAACCAGCTCTCTCTTAGTGCGGCTGAGTCACGCTGAAGTGTAAGGCATCATGGGGAGGGAGCAGCAGCAGCTGGTGTGTGGTGCCCGTCAAATACGCTGCTTTAGAGTGAATCACTCCCTATCATCCTCTATAATGGACTACTCTAGATCTTGCTCTCTCTGCCTTCCACAAGTACTTTTCTCACTCATTTTCTGTTTGTCTGTCTCTTTCTTCAGCTCTTTTATTACCTTGCAAGCACATCTAAAATCCCACCTGTGATCTTAAAATTATTTTCTCAAGACTGGATGCATAAAGGACTGTGGCATTACACAAAAAGGAAAATGTGGTTATTTTATCGCAGTTACTTTAAAATGGATTAATTACTTTGCTTTAAATGTAGTGTTTTTCAAAGTACAAAGTTCAAAGTATACTTCAGCCATCCACATTCCGTTATGTAATTTTCTTCAGTAAGGTCCGCGGACACAAACGTCTGCGTGGAACCCAATTTTTCTGTCTGCGCAGATGGTGCGCATACAACAGCACTTTCACAAGAAGAATGTTTCTAAGACAGGAGAGTCCACTAGGTGTCAAACTCGTCCATTCGCGCTCATCCGTGGTTGAATACACTTTCAAAAGCTGCGCAGACACAGCTGTGCGCGAGGCGGAGCAGAACGCAGAAAATTAAACCTGTCACTTAAACAGTCACCACAATTAGCAAATTACCAAATGGACAAAATCAAGTCCTGTCTATTTTTCTTATTGGTTCACTTTGTTTCTTGTAGTTTCACATAGGGCTGGGCGATTTATCGAAATGTAATCGAAACCGAAACTGACGTAATTTTCCCTTGTTGGTTATTCAGTTTTTAATCCAGTTAATACTTTTCATTAAAAACATACTACCAAGTGTGTAGTCGGCACTTTACGAACGTGTATGACTGTTGTGCTTTTTCTTTTTCAGCGTTTCGAACGTAAGTGGTGTGTTTTAGGGTGTACTCACACTTGTAGTTTAGTTTGTTTGGTTCATTTGGTCCGGATAAAAAAGGGAAATGATACATTTGGTCCTGGTGCGCTTAGCGTTCACACTGGCATTTTTGACAGCAAACCTAAAGATACCGAACCTAAAGGCATAGTGATACGTCCACAACCTGATTGGTCTGGTTGAATGACATGTATTTTGTGATAGAACTCATCGAACACTTAAACAAAAGGAAAAGGTGCATGTGATGCATATGATTTTATTTTCACCACCTGCGAGCTCACAAAGAGCTCATAAAAGGCACTTTACCTCCTCTTGCTCCACGTTGGCTCTCTGCTCATTTTGTTTTGGATACACCGCTTGGTCCCTCGTGAAATCATGACGCAAAGCATTGCTTCTTGTCATTACTTTCTGTTTTTGGTTTGTTTAGAACTATTTGGTCCGTGTTGCGTTTATATTTCATTCGAACCGCACCAGAGTTTGTTTGGAAGTGGACCAAACATGACAATTGTGAACACTTAGACACTGTGTCAAGTTAACAGAATTTAAACTTTAACATGAAGGGCTGCTCAATAATATCAGTTCCAAAACAGTGGACCAATCAGAAGACCATGGAGGCAGGGCAAGGGTTGCAAGCTTTTGCTTACAGTAGCAGGTTGGCATGGCAAATTTTGAATGGCGGAGTAGGCATTCTGCGCTGCCTTTTTTTAAAACCACGTTTTAGGCACAAAGACATGTTCTGCGTGAATGGCCAGTAAGAATAGAGCTGCACATATGACCTAAAATCAAAATCTCGATTAATTGAACATTTAACCTCGATTACGATTAATGGCCAAATATTTTTTATTTGTTATTTTATTATTATTATGTTTTTTTCCCCCCTCTCTTAGTTACAGATTTTAATCTGAGTGATGATCACAGTTGTTCTTTTAACACCACTCACGTGTGAGAACTGCAAAAGACACAAGTGCAACAGTCATACACGTCCGTATAATGCCAACTACACACACGGTAGTATGTTTTTAATGGGAAAGTATTACCAGCATTAAAAAAAACGGAATAACTGACATGAGAAAATTACGTTGGTTAGAGGTTCTGAATTTCGGTTTAAAAATTTTGGGGACTCATATGCAACTATTACAGAAGGTTCAAACACTCACTGATGCTTCAGAATGAAAAACGATGCATTAAGAGCCAGGGGTGTAAAGCTTTGAATGGAATTTAGTACTGCTATTCAGAAGCTACAGAAGTTCTTACATGTTTCCCAGAAGACTAAATGAGTTCAATTTACCCTGAACTTCAAATACAAAAAGTTTTATCCCCCGGTTCTTAATGCATTGTTTTTATTCCTGAAGCATCAGTGAGCATTTGAACCTTCTGTTGCGTATAATTGTCTTAGTTGTCCTCAGTGTGAAAAGATCACATAGTCATTGTTGGAAAGGGTTCACGTACACAAAAATGCTGAAAAAGCTAATAATTTGTAGGGTGACTGTGACTGTGTAGCCTCCATTGCTTCCATCCAAACCATGTGCCGTGCCGTCATGGTTTCGTTTCTGTGTTCAGACGGTTCGTAGCTCGGCTTCCGCTGTGTGATAGCTTCATGAGGGGACCAAAATTTATGACATGTCAGAAATACATCCACCAATCGGATTGCTACTTAGGAGAGATTAATTGCATCTCAGTTCCCCCTACACGTTTCACGACAAACAACGCACGACAAAGGTGAAAGAGTCACATGAGTTGGCTCAAAATCTGTGAAAAATTTCAGTGTATGCATGTCCTTACACAAGTTCAAGTCTGGTTTGCAACACTACCATGTTCGGCCACCTTTTCCCCATAATTTCCTACCCTCTCTTTACTTTCTTATCAATAACGCATTTTTTCCACAAATAAAGTTACATCTTTGTGGTGGCGAGTCCATTTCAACCGCACTTAAACACAAAAGTGTACACAAAGTGTATGTGACACAGAATACTTTTTAGACCTGAACTTTTTCAGTCTCCTTGCATTGTAGAGTTCAAATAAAGATTGGACCAGCGGCCCAAAACAGCAATCAATGGGTTTATTTTGGCAGAGGACTGCCCAGGATAAAAAGCACATTGACTGAACAACATGAAAAGGAATTGACCCTTTTCCTTCTGCCCAGAACACATGACTGAGTGGAATGGACAGCAGCAGGTCAGAGCGACAGAGGAAGTGCAAAAGAAAGACGGAGTGAAATGGCAAAAGAAAGAAAGACAGAGCGAAGACAACAATTGAGAGACGAACTTGACCGCTGGATTTTTTGATGACTTGACAGTGTTTTACATAATGTATAGACATACTTCTGATGTAAATATATCAACTTTAGCTTATTCCATAACCTTAGTAGTACTGTTGCATTAAGGGTCTTCTAAATATGACCTTAGCAATGTGTCAAAAAAAAAAGAAAGCAACTCTCTCGCAGACACCCACTCACTCAATCCTCTGGCCTTTGAGTTTCCTCAACAGCATTCATGAATTCAAGTCTGAAAATACACACACACACACACACACACACACACACACACCACACACACACACACACACACACACACACGAGTACATGCACCAAAATACATCTGCTGACCTGAGAGCTTCATAAGCAGTTCAGAGGCCACTTTGACGTTGATGTCCTGGCTGAGTAGGCTGCTCTTGCCCAACATCGGGCTCCCCTCCTCTCGTGGCTTGGTGGACCCTGGGGGTCCTTCTTGGCAGAAGCTATAGCTTGGTCCCCTCTGAGAGCTCAGGGGCTCTTCCGCCTGGGGCTCCTCCTTGACACAGAATGGACCCTTTAGGGCCTCCTTCTGGTTCGCTGCTGTGGGGCAAGAAAAAGAGAAACAAGAGTTTTGAGAACTGTCCTGAAGCCCATGTTTTTTGTTGACGGCAAGGTTTTAGGGTATGTAACTATATGATGTCTTCATAAGCCGTATGATAGCTTAAAAAGTTAGGGACTGACTAAAAATGTGTTTTGCTAAAAAAATAAAACCATATGGTTTGGAATAATAGATAATGACAGAAATGTCCTTTTCAGGTAAACTCTTTAAAAAAGGTATTCAAACATGGATATGGTTTGATAGTTAAGTCTCTGCATCAATGCAAAGGATGATTTCAAAAGTTTTACTTCTAGTAATAATTATTTGTTTAGTGGTCTAGCTTTGGCTCCATGTTAAAAAAAGGAAACCTTTTGAGACGACAAGATAAATAGATTGAGAAGCAATTGGCTAAATTGTCTTTTCAAATTTGGTGGACATGATGAGCCTTCTGGTCTAGACTGAAAGCCCAGCGGAAACAATTTCACAGGCCGTTTTATGGAAAATATGAACCATGTTCTTTCTGAAATCATATAACAGTGTGAACATCTAAGAGTGTTTATGCTGACTGTCTGTAATTAGACAGAAAATGATTGGTGCTGATGTATTTCTGCCCAATTCAGATGAGATTAAAACACATTTCTTTTCTCACTCAATATGCTGTAAAAGTGGGCCATTTCTAATCAGGCTTTAATGAATAATTAATATTAAGACATGGAGCCCCTTCTTATCAGTGCCAGGAACAGAACACAGGCCACTGGTTCTTTCTGACACAAACACATGCTTGTTTTTCTATGGTGGTGATGACTTCTGTTGTTTTTAAACTTATCTAATAGTATTTTCTTTCCCCTAAGATATTGTTTAATGAATAGGTGAATTTTTCTTCCATGCCAAATACATGGCCTACCATTAAAAAGTTTTTTGGTAACACCTTACAATAAGGTTCATTAGTTAACTATTTTGTTAACATGAACTAAAAATGACCAGCACTCTTACAGCATTTATTAATCTTAGTAATGCTAATTTCAGCCTTAACTAAACATTAACTTACTTAACATTATTAAAAATCAAAAGTTGTGCTTGTTAACATTAGTTAATGCATTGGGAATTAATATGAACTAACAATAAACAACTGTATTTGTATTAACTTACATTGACAAAGATGAATTAATACTGCAATAAATGTATTGCTCATTGTTCATTCATGTTAGTTAATACATTAATAACATTAACTAATGGAACCTTATTGTAAGTGTTACCATTTTTTAGCAGTCTTTCATATTCACATATGCAACATTTATTTAATCAGAAGTACAGTAAAACAGTAATATTGTGAAATTGAATGATACTGAATAAAAGTATGAATTTCTATCAAGATTTTTGAACAGTAGTTTGCATAAGGTAACAATTGAGTTTGGGGGAAAAACAGAATGAAATTCACACAGCTATTATGCAAAATAAAGGTACAATCAAACAGTCAAGTGAGTTGAAGTGAAAGGTTACAGTAAAAAATGTATAGTGCACAGAAAAAGGTAAAAGTGCACAATGGATCAGACCGAACACCTTGTGTTCTTTTGAATTTGAAATCTGACCAGGTTTCTGTTTTAGATTTTAATTAAAAAATGATTTAGTAAGTTCATTAAACCGTTCTCCTTGTGGACAGTGTTGGCTGGTACCCACAATGCAGGTGATTTCAGCTTTTAATAAGCTTTTAGGAACATTTGTTCCCTACAATATAGGTAAAACCTGAAATATGGACCTTTTTCTTATTGCTTACCAACATGATGTAACCACACAAAGATGAATGACGTGAAACTGACATTTCCTGACAAATCCTACACAATACCTTAAATTATAAATCAAGCTTACAGTTGTGAATCAGGGTAAGCTAAGGAGGCCATTTCAAAAAAACTTTTTATTCTTTTTTTTTTTACTTACTCAATAATTGATTTTTGTTCATTTTTAACCATTTAGGCTTTTTTTTTTACTCAAAATGTCATAACTTGATCTTCTGGTGAAACAACTTTCATTACTTGTTTCATTGGGACTTTAAGTAAATGTGAAGAATGTGAAGATGCATTTTTACAGTTCTTTAAGAGAAGAAGGAAAAAGGAAAATTCTGTCATTAATTACTGTCATTACTTTTGATCAAATCGGAGAGCTTTCTAACCCTGCATAGACAGCAAAACAACTGACACATTCAAGGCCCAGAAAGTTAGTAACCCAGAACATTGTTAAAATAGTCTGTAAAATCAATAGTTCAGCCGTAATTTTATGAAGCTACGAGAATAGTTTTTGTGCGAAAATACTTGAACGTTTCAGTTGTGTTGGTGTCTATGGAGGGTCAGAAAGCTCTCAGATTTCATCAAATATATCTTAATTTGTGTTGTAGATGAACAAAGGTCTTACAGGTTTGGAATGACATAAGAGTAATTAATGACAGAATTAAAATTTTTTGGGTGAACTATTCCTTTACCATCCCTTCGTCCCTTGTACATTTGTTGTACTTTTCATTCACCATTGTAGTGTAGTTTTCCCATTAATGGTGACTTCTGCTTCTGAAATCCGTGTAAATGTGAAAAGGTTCTCCTTCTGAAGACTTTCAGTTGGTCCCTATAATCTAGCTGATTTCAGGCTTTACTATTATTGGGACATTCTATGGAAGCCCGTTTCCGCCACTGAATAAAAAAAATATAAACGGTTATTGCGACTTTTTATCTCACAATTCTGACTTTTTTTCTCGCAACTGCGAATTAACATCTCACTAATTGTAATTCTTTTTTTCTCAGAATCGCATCATATAAACTCACAATTGTGAGTTATAAAGTCAGAATTGAAAGATATAAAGTCAGAATTGCGGGATATAATCTCACAATTGAGAGAAATAATGTAAGAATTGCAGAATATAAACTCGCAATTCTGATGTTTTTTTCTCGCAATTACAGGTTTGTATCTTGCAATTCTCAGCAATTTTTCTCAGAATTGTGAAATACAAATTTGCAATTGCGAGTTATAAAGTCAGAATTGTGAGATATAAAGTCAGAATTGCGGAATATAATCTCACAATTGTGAGAAATAAAGTCAGAATTGCGGAATATAATCTCACAATTGCGAGAAATAAAGTCAGAATTGCGAGAAACTTTTTACGTAATTTAGTAGTTTATGTAATTGTGGCTTTATTTCTCAGAATTGCAACTTTATATCTCGCAATTCTGACTTTTTATCTCACAATTCGGACTTTTTTTCTCACAATTGTGTCATATATTGCGAGTTTTTCTCGCAATTGCGAGTTTATAACACATAATTGCGACATTTTTTCTCAGAATTGCGTCATATAAACTCGCAATTCTGACTTTTTTTTTCTCAGAATTGTAAAATATAAACTCAGAATTCATGTTGCGATATAAACTCGCAATTCAAATTTTTTTCTCACAATTGCAAGTTTGTATCTTGCAATTCTGACTTTTTTTTTCTCAGAATTGTAAAATATAAACTCAGAATTCATGTTGCGATATAAACTCGCAATTCAAATTTTTTTCTCACAATTGCAAGTTTGTATCTTGCAATTCTGACTTTTTTCTCTCAGAATTGTGAGATATAAACTCACAATTACGAGCTAAAAAATGTCCCGTTCTGGGGAGAAAAAAAGACTGATATCTCACAATTCGGACTTTTTTTCTCAGAATTGTCAAATAAACACAATTCAGACTTTTTTCTTAGAATCTTGAGATATAAACTCGCAATTACGAGTTATAAAGTCCCGTTCTGAGGAGAAAAAAGACTGATATCTCACAATTTTGACTTTTTTTTCTTGCAATTGCGATTTTACATCTCACAATTCTGACTTTTTCTCAGAACTGTGAGATATAAACTCACAATTGTGCGTTATAAAGTCAGAATTGCGAGATATAAAGTCAGAATTGCGGGATATAATCTCAAAATCGCGAGAAATAAAGTCAGAATTGCAAGGTATAAACTCGCAATTCTGAAAAAATAAAGAATTTACTTTTATATTTATAGTTTATATCTCGCAATACTGAGAAAAAAAGTCCGATACTGAGATAAGAAGTCCTAATAACCTTTTTTTATTCAGTGGCGGAAACAGGCTTCCATACATTCACTCCAAACACACCTTTTTCATGTTTTAAAATCTTTCATTAACACACACCGTAGGCCTACATGCTTTGACACACATTCACAATGTCAAAATTGTTCTACCTATCGCTGATCTCCATATCACACTTCATCTCCTGTTCTGTCTTTTCCACGCAAGTGCCTGCTCATCCTCTTCCCTCCCTCCCTTTCTCACCGTTCCTCCTTTCATCTCTCTTACAGATCAGCAGTGATCACTCACCCCTCCTGTGTTTACCACACTCCCCTCAGCAGTCATCTGATCTCCCCACCACCCCAAATCCGAGAACATACACCATCCACAACGCCGCTGACTCTTCTCATCAATCTACGCGAGCTGACCACCGCCTCACTCCGATGACTCTGATTAATGGTGATGCGCATCCTCGACAGCATCGAAGGTACAGTCAGGTTAGGGGACAGGACACGACTTAGAGCTAAAGATCGTCGGGAGCCATTGGGAGAGTTTATGACCTTCACGTGGAGAGTGCAGGCGGTGAACGAGGTGGCGGCGGGGGTGGTGTATGTGGTGGCACCGGCTGGAAATGTCACCAGTCAGATGTCAGCGGACGGACTTAGCGTGGTCCGGTCAGCACCTGGAAGGGCATCCTCTAATTAAGAGCGTGTCGGGTCGCGTGTCCTATCAGACAGGGACAGGGCGTGCGGCACACGCACACAAGCGCCCTCTCTTTCGAAGACATGCAGAAAAGTACAAGCTGGAGACGTGAGCGCCGAAATACAAAGTCACACCACTCTGGTGACCTTTCGGTTTGCAGCTAAAAATAGAGCAAAATTTCCATTCGAATTCATGTTACAGAGAGCGCTGAATAATTTATCAGCTTAATCCGCCAGCCAAGTTTGTTTTTTCTTCCTCATAAGGCATGAATGTCTTCAAAATACCAAAATTAAGCTCGACGAAAATGAGCACTTTCTGTTTACTGACTGTTTTATTAGACTTTCATAAAGGAGTAATCCCAAGTGCCTATCTTGATCTTTCAAATTCCGGCCTGTCATCAAATCATCTTTGCCATAAATTTTTCTACTTTGGAGGTCTCATGTGGCAGCTGCCATCTTTCTAGCTCCATTCACACAGTCAGTGTACGGGATTGGCAGAATTTTTACAAACAAACAGGTGTGACTCTTAAAGTCCCCCTGAAATCAAAATTAAAGTTTTTTGGCTTTTAGTATGAATATATTAGCCTTAAGGTTATCTATAAGCTAGTGTGCTGCAAAACAAAGACAAAATTCGCATTTACAAGATATGGGCATTCAAAACTTACAGTCTCGTCACTTCCGCCAATATGAATCAAGGATTTGGATGATATCACCGTGCACTTCAGTTTCTCATCAAACGTTCTGTCCAATCAAATGCTCTCTAGAGTCCGTAATGTCCCGCCCCCTACACAGAGACGCATTAACCCGGAGCAGATCACATGCGCTCATATGTACGGACGGCATGTATTAAATTACACAGCCTCAGCATGATTATGATCACTATTTCGTTTTAGCAAGTTTCATATTGAATCTGTGGGGTAATTTATTAGTCTGTGGCTGTCATAAGCTTACAAATGCGGCTTTACCGAGCTCAACGGCTCTTGCCCGAGCAGATATTAATGGAACGCTATTGGCTATTCAAAATTAGTGGGCGGGGCTGGGCGATATGTTTTTGTTTCAGTTAAAAGTACATCACCACATAGAATAACGCTGCGTGTTTCAAGGCACTTCAGTGGACCTTTAAACTGTTTAACTTCCAGTTCATTAGCCGCTGTAGGGAAATAATGAGAACTATAACAAAGTGCAGTAAATGGTAAAGCTATTTGCACTTCTGCTCCTAAGTTAAAAATTTAGGAGCACAGTCAAAATTTTAGGAGCACCTTCTAATCAATAATGAAAAAATCTGATAAAAAATGTGCCTTCTAATCATTAAAAAAATCCCATATTAAACGTATGTCATCTTTTATGTCAATTTCTTTTAAAAAATATTGCAATATTTTAAAATTTCTAAATAAAACAACAGAATAAGAACAAGTAGACTAAGAATAAGATACCAACCAAAAGAAAAAAGTATTAACAAAATTTATTTGTACTAGAAGTGGTACAGAGGAACACAAAAGTGGCTTGTAGGTATATTTACATATGTTTAATGAGGCTCAGAGGAGACATGAGTGCAATCAAATTTATAAATTCTTGTTGAGATTAATGTTTTAATATAAAATTTTGAATACAGAAATATTAAATGATTTAAATAACTGAAAAGATACTTTAAAAGTGCAACTTAATCTGCCAGGTGGCGGCAAGTCACTCATTTAATTACTGAATCATTTCATTCATTTGATTCTTTTAAACGACTGATTCATTCAGGAATAAAGCAAGTGACTGTCTTTATGAATGGGAAATTAAATCATTGATTCACTAGATTTGTTTAAAAATGCAGGTTCATTTCTAAATGAAACAACGCTGTGATTGAATGGAGATGCACAGCGGCTCAGTTGTGACTTGTTTCATAATAATAATTGATAATAATATTTTTTATTACAATATAAAGAGCGATAATCTTCATCGATGATTTTTGTCACAATATTGCAGCCCAATGACCTCCTGTTTTTTGCATGTATTATTTAAATAGGCTACAGTTTTAAACAGTTTGTTATTGATAACAGTTTAAAATGTTGATTAATGCAATTAGGCAAATTAAGTATTTGACATTAAGGACAACATACAGTACTATGGTGGGTATAATAATAAGGTGATTGTAAAAATTGCCCTCATAAATGTAAAAACAATTTTTCCAGGGGGGCAAATATTGCCCCTTAATGAAAAGTACATTTAGTACATTTCTGCCCTTTGTTGGGATATATATCAGGTACAGTACATGACAAATTTTCTCAAGGAAAAAAATATTTCTTCCCACTAATGCTGTAAAATATACATGAGAGTCAGTTGGTTAAAATGAGCTGATTTGTAAACAAACACAAATTGCACTCAATGAAGATTTTATAAAACTAACTTTATAATTGCATAATTATATTTCTACTTTACTATTTAGAGTCTACTTATCTACTTATCCTCTCTAGAGTCCCTTTTTTTATGAGTTTATGGTCACCAAATATGTTTTTTCTGAGGTAAATGTGACTTTACGTGATTTATTTATAAGCTGTTATACAGTATCAACGTATTTCCATTGTTGAAACACTGATTAGAGCGATACTTGAGAGAGGATATGGATTTTGGCAAGTTTAACTATTTCTTTTAACATACCTTTGATTGTTTATTTATGTTTCCATCTTGCTAAAACTGATGTACAAATGCACAGATGTGTGCTTTGTGCTTTGTGAGGTGCTAAAGCAACTGTCACTCTACATTATACAGCACCAAAATTGCATTTATTGTTTGAATATTGTAATAAAATAGATAGAATTTGAATTCTGAGACTTTGTTTCCTATCAAAAGTAACAGCACAAAGCTTATTGCGATTTATTGGATGGAAGGCGTGCTACAATGTTCCATTCATTGACTGACAACAGGCTAGACTAATCGATTCTTGGGATTTAAGAATCAATAGTGGTTCACAAAAATAAGAATTGATTAAAATCGAGAAATCAATATTTTTTACTCACCCCTAACTAATATCAATATTCATTAATAACCAGAGATATTAAACTAAATGATATGCATTACGGAGACATGATGATGAAAAATCCCAGCAGGCACTGGGTGTCAATATAACGTCAGATTGACGTTGAACCCCAATGTCGGACAGACATTGCATTTCGGTTGAGAATAAAATACGTCAGTATTTGACGTCAGTGTTTGATGAGTATATGTTGGAATTTGGGTACACAATCTAAAAAGAACAAAATATCAACGTTGGCTGACGTCGAAATTAGACATTAACGTTGACAAAACTGACATTGAATTTTGGTCACCCAACATTACAACCGAAATTTAGCCATAGATCAACATCTTACGATGTTGTGTGCCTGCTGGGATGACTGATGATTCACTCAAACGTACCATAAAAAAGGAACTTACGACCTCAACAAAATGAATTTAAGACTTTAAATGAATTTAGTTTTTTTTTTTTTATGGCATTAAATTTTGAAAAGTGATTTCCAAGACATTTTAATACTTTTTAACATTTAAGTGAATCACTTTGATTATAGAATATGGTTGTCTCTTTCATTTATATCACTAAAATGTGTGAACATAACCACATTTAGGGCTCTGAACAGCACTGACAATCATATTCAGCTTCTGTCTGAATGCAGCCTCTCTCTCGCTGTCTCAACTCTCTCTCTCTTGCTGTGACTGGAGTGAAGCCCCCGGTCAGTGTTACATCAACACTGGGGCTATCTGTGCTCTCGCCGGTGAGGCTGTCATCTGCCGTTGCTGTCACCTGGCCTCGGTTTTTTTGCCTCCTCCTCTCTGTGGGCTGATTCTTTTCTCTGCTGGGCGCTTGTCCAGTACCCTGTCACCTCTCACTCTGTTGCGGCTGCCCACTATTGGACCACTTCATTAGCTTTCCACCTCTGTCATGCAGCTCTGCTCCCAGCTCTGACAATTGGTCAGCGCTCCCGCCGAGGATGGCTTAACGTGGCAGGTTAAGGGGGCAACAACAGCCAACAGTCCGCTACGGTAGGAAGGCTTTGCTACATGAAGCAGCAGCGGTGCAGCTACACATCACTGGACGCTGGATGCAGCAGGGGTCACTTGCGAGTGCAAGCGCAGCATGGTGGATGTGGGAAATGGCTGGCAAACCTCAGTGCTGCGAGGACTACAAGGAACAAATGAATGAAGAGTGTGCAAAAACAATGCTGATGGAGAAAACACTCCAGCTTCTGTTCGCTTCTTGGATTCGCCAATTTTAGCACCTCCCACAATTGTACAAGGCAATTATTCGCCTGTGACCAGAGTCACACCCAGTGTCACTTTCCCTGAGAGCAAGAGGCAACGTGTGAACTGTCATTATTGAATTAGGTCCAGCAAGCATGTGCAGGAGCCTGCATTTCAAAGCATTTCCCCAGCTTTCATCTTCAAATCAAAATGTGTATCGCAACTGGATGGCTGACAGTCGTGTCAGCGTGGAGGAAAATCAAAGCGGATTGGTCTGAAACTCAGAGGAGAACCAGGCAGTCCAAAGAAATGATAGGCCAATTATGTCAGAGGTCGGTGAGAGTTCACCTCATGTGTGCGTGAGCATGTGTGTGTTTTGCCTGGGGAACTCTAAAAGCACTAGTCTGCTATTTTACACTTCATTCTGTCTCTAGTTCTCTAATTCCCTTCCCATTTAACTTTTTTTTTTGTTTGTTTCTCTCTCCCTCATGTACCCCAAGTGGGAGTATGGCAACAACAGATGACACTACTTAGGAAATTTGGAGTATGTGCACAAATACTTTGCTGGTGTTCACTGGTGCAAAACAAGTTGCAGCCCTAGTAAAAACAAAACAAACAAAAGAATTTGCAAATTCTTAGCTGGTGTTGTAGCAGTATGAATCAATTTACATAAAAAGCCACATATATACATATGTGATCCTGGACCACAAAAATGGGTCAGTTTTTTTGTTTAATTGAGATTTATACACCATCTGAAAGCTGATAAATAAGCTTTCCATTGATTTATGGTTTGTTAGGATAGGGCAATATTTGGCTGAGATACAGCTATTTAAATATCTGGAATCAAAAAAATCTAAATATTGAGAAAATCGCCTTTAAAGTTCTTAGCAATGCATATTACTAATCAAAATTCAAGTTTTGATATATATATATATATATATATATATATATATATATATATATATACGTTAGAAAATTTACAAAATATCTTCATGGAACATGATCTTTATTTAATATCCTAATTATTTTTGGCATAAAAGAAAAATCGATCATTTTGACCCATAAAATGTATTTTTGGCTATTGCTACAAATAAACCTGTGCTACTTACGACTAGTTTTGTGGTCCAGGGTCACATATACTCACATGCAATACATACACACACACACAAACACACACACACACGCGTGTGTGTGTGTTTTAAATAATGTACATACACTGCCGTTCTAAAGTTTGCAATCAGTAAGATTTTTATTCAAAAGAAGTTTTTTTTGCTCACCAAGATTGTTTATTTGATCAAAAATACAGCAAAAACTGTAATATTGTGAAAAATTATTACAATTTAAAACTACTGTTTTCTATTTTAATATACTTTAAAATATAATTTATTCCTGTGATGCAAAGCTGAATTTTCAGCATCAATACTCCAGTCTTCAGTGTCACATGATCCTTCAGAAATCATTCTAATATGCTGATTTATTATCAGTGTTGGAAACTGTTGTGCTGCTTTTCAGGATTCTTTGATGAATAAAAAACCTAAAAGAATAGCATTTGTTAAAAAAAAAAATCAAAAAAGAAGGGAAATTTTTTTTTTTATATAAATTCAATATTGAATAAATAATGTTATTTTAAACTTTTTATTCCTTAAAGAATAGTTAAAAAATATCACAGGCTCCAAAAAAAATTTAGTTCAGTACAACAGTTTCCAACATGGATAATCAGTATATTAGAATGATTTCTAAAGGATCCATGCACCCCTCTCTCTCCTAATTTGCTTTCTGTCAATTTTTGTACTCTACGGTCCCAGTTAGGCAAAACATGGCAATATTAAATATAAAATATATATCTATTGTAAATGATGAAGAAATGCAAAAGCACAAACAAATTCAAACTTGATTTCATGACGGAAACGTACCTTTGGGAACTTTTTCGCATGACACGAAATACATAACGGCTATGAACGTTTCACTTTTAATGTCCATTGAGCGGCGATATAACGAAATAACGTACCATCTGTACTACACCTAAACTTACCCGATAGTATGAACAAAAGTGATTGTGACATAAAAACGCAATTGCAAGCATGCACTCTTAGCTTGTTTTTCGATATCTCATTTTTCAGCTCTTTCATGAGCCATTCCGCGTCCTAAGTCTAATTCCGTGCTGGCTGAGCTACTGAGCAAGCTTGTTACATCCGGAAAGCGAAACATATGGAGCTGTAATCATAACTGTGTATGAAAACCATTATGTGCATTAAACAGCACAACTTGGGTCATGCGGATTTCCTGCAGTAGCTCTGTAACCGCCATTTTTCATTGTTTTTTTGCTTAACTGTAAAGTGATGCCACTCAGATCCGACTAATCAATAATGACATTTGAACAGTTTTTAACATCACACGTAGTCTCAAAAACCAAATGTTCATGCTACAAAACACTGAGCCGAAGTCTTCAAATTAAAATGTATTATTAAAAGGCAGTGAAGATGTTAGAAAAGCACTGCTCTGATAGCTGTAAAGCACTGCTTTAAAGAGGATGACTTAGGAGACGCAACTTCTCAGAGACGGTTTCAGCATCCTGACAGTTTCAGCACAGCACATGAGAAGTGGTGTCACTTAGATCATCCCTGTTAAAGCACCACTGCACAAATTATTAAAGGTAAAGCTGAAATTTACAAAAAATAAATCAAAGGTTAGTTTCTGGAGTGGAGCACATCTCCTACTTGGAACATCTTGCCTCAGTTTAGTAGGACTTGGACCACAAAACCAGTCATAAGGTAAAATTTTACAAAACTGAGATATATTCATCATATGAAAGCTCAATAAATAAGCTTTCTATTGATGTATGGTTTGTTAGGATAGGACGATATTTGGCCGAGATACATCTATTTGAAAATCTGGAATCTAAGGGTGCAAAAAATCTAAATACTGAGAAAATCACCTTTAAAGTTGTCCAAATTAAGTTCTTAACAATGCATATTACTAATCAAAAATTACATTTGGTTAGGTTTACAGTAGGAATTTTACAAAAAAATCTTCATGGAACATGATCTTTACTTAATTTCCTAATGATTTTTGACATAAAAGAAAAATCAATAATTTTGACCCATACTATGTATTTTTGGCTATTGCTACAAATATACCCCAGCGACTTAAGACTGGTTTTGTGGTCCAGGGTCACATATATTAACTCCAGTCTGCATTGTTGAGGAGTCAGTCTAGTCCTCTGGGACTTAAACACGTTTATTTAGGAGTCCAGGAACACAGTGCCATAGGTGACAAGGGGGCGGCAGCACACCGAACGCAGACTCTGCACGTTCCACCAAGACGGAGATGAAGTTAACTAAGCTGGAACAGTCCCTCTGCATCCAGGCAAGAGGTCACACGATGGAGCTGAGGGCGCTAATCATTTCCAATTACAGATTCCTTTTTAATTATGAATTATGCATGAATTTTTAATTAATCTAATGTTCCGAAGGTTTTCCTTTTTTTCTGTTCCGAGATCTCAATCTAATTACTCTGCATTAAGCGAGGGAGCAGCGACCCTGTTGCCGACCTTCTAGGTAACCCTTGGTCAGCCCTTTCGCATCAATCTCGCTGCTGTCTCACAATTACCTATACTTTCGGCTACAACAACACGTATTTAATGGTCTAAAGTTTGGAGTTTGATTACATTAACAAGTGTAATTGTGAGTTTTCTACTTTAACAGCTACATTTTCCTTTTGCCCCATCAAAATGAATAAATGATACACTCTATATTAGCATAAGCATTAACTGATTATGATATTGTCTGTAATACTTGACTAATTAGGGTTAATTCACAATTACTTCAGTCTACAGTGTCACATGATCCTTCAAAAATCATTCTGACTAGGGATTCATACTAGGGATGTAACGATAGTATCAATATCGCTGTATCGCGATAGCAAAACTGTCTCGATATTATCGTTGTCGCATGACAATATAAAAAGATATAGGCCTTTGGGCAAAAAGTGTAGATTTTTTAAATATTCTAACATAAAAGGTCTTTAAAGATGTGTTTTGGGCCATTATGCTTTGGCACAGTATCTGTCAAACCTAAAAGACAATATGGCTTATTCCCTTCAAAGCAAAGCGCACACTTCATTCAGGCGATCAGCTCGTGATCCGGTGTTTTTCGCACCTCAGAACTGCTCAGTTCACAGTGAGCTCATTTATTGCATGTGCTGTGAGTTTATTGCATGTTTGGGAATGCAACGGCCACCAGTTATGCTTTCATTTTTGTGACAGAAGATTACAGCATTTTACTAGATTTGCTGTGAGACGCGTTTTTGTAAGCATGTTTTCATTGAAGCTAGAGTTCTCCATTGTTTTACAATATATGGCTAATACTGTGATATGAATAACAATAATATAAATGTTTTATTATTATTATATTGTTATTTGTTTGGCTTCTAAAACACCAGTGTGAATGTAATTTAGACTGAGACAGTATATCACAACTAACAGAATATTGAGTCCCCTTTAAAGTTCAGGTACAAGTCAATTCAAGACTTTTTTTCTGACTTAGTTAAGAACATGGGTTGGAGCTCTTAATTTTGAACTCTCAAAGTGCATTAGATAGAATAATTTAACTTTAAAATGTATTTTAAAAAAATAAAAAATTAAACATTGCAATAAATATCGTATCGTGAACTTCATATTGCAATATTATTGTATTGTGTAATTGTGTATTGTATAATTTATTTATTAAATCTTGCTGATCCTAAACTTTGAAATGGTAGTTTAAATAAACATTATATGATTGCTATTCATTTTATAATGATTATAATGGTTGTTCATTTTAGATCAGATATCTAAGGCATTAACAAATCTAAATGTAAAATTTAACCATATTGTCTTCTTTTAATTTGGGGAAACATTAATAAGCAATCATATATTAATAAACAATCATAAATATTAAGTCTTCACTTTTTTTATTAAGTGTAAGAAGTTTTAAGAATTTGCCATTTATTTCAAAATAATAACTGAAGGCAGCAACAATTAAAAAACAAATATGTATTATTTATGAACTGAAGTTCAGCCTTTCTTTTTCATAATATACTTAATTTTGAATCATCAGAGCTCGGTAAACACTCATCACAGATGCGGAGATGTACCTTTAATTACAACAAGCTGATTGCTCACTAAAAAAACATACAGATCATGTTTTCAGACCATTTGAAGTTTGATTTTGACTTAACAAAGTGGTTATATCTAAGTGTGTGAGCTGTCTGCTTACTTTTTTTATTAGTCTTCCCATTAATACCATTATATTGTTCATTCAGACTGATTCACGAAAGCGGAACGTGCACGAACACAAGAGGCAAGGTTCATCACATGAACCAATCACAGCCATACATACCAGTCATATCCAATCAAATCGTGATGGAGGCATTGCCTCTCCCATTCATTCTTAATTACCCCCCCACTAAACTCACTGCATGCTTTAGGGGGTCTGCTAAAACTCAATGAGCTCAGGGAGACAAGAAAGATGCAGACTCCTGCTGTAACTAACTTTGCCGTTGAACAGTTTTGCTTTAGAAAAAAGAGTGATTTATTCACTTTGTCATATTTTGTAATATTTGCATTGTTTTATTGTTATACCATGAGTTTTTTCTCATCCAATTTTTTGAGGAGGCACTGCCTCCCTTGCCTCCTCTGAAAAAAATGCCCCTGGTTAATTGCTAAAGCCAAGTATCCTCTGTTTCAAGAAAAATGCCTTCAGCAGCCTTACATATGTATTTTAAAATCTGTTAAAAACCATCAGAACTAAAAAAAAAAAAAAAAAAAAAAAAAACAGGATCGGGTATCAAGATGGTATAGTACAGCTATAATAAACAGGCTCTCCATGGTAGAGCAGTATCTGAGGTTAAGAATTAATCATGCAGATACAGTCCTGCAGGATCTTGGCTTTGGGTTCCCATCCAGCAAGCCGAATTCAACTGCCTTTGCCAACATATAATTATATTAGCAATTCATTCATCCTAAATGCAAGGAATTATGGATAAATCAAGCTGGTTTACATAATCAAGCATCTAATTCCATTGCATTGTAGCTTTAACTGAAATCTCTTACCTGAGAGCTTTATAAGGAGGTCCGTAGCCGTCTTGGTGGTGATATCTGGGCTGAAGAGTGAGGCAGCTGTAGGGCCAGGCCCTGGTGGACTGGATTTAAACCCAGGCAGATCCAGAGAACTGCTGCTGCTGCTAGGTCGCTCCCTACACAAGGTAAAGGGAGACATCACAGACACATCCCTCTCCTGGGGTTCCTCCTTGATCTGGACGTGGTTCGAGGGTTCTGCAGGGGAGGCCAGCAAACGGCCGTCGGGTTGGCTCACAGTGGGAGACGTGGAAGCATCTGTGTTCATGACCTGATCGCCAGCGACTCCACCGTCCCCCATGAGCAAGCCCTCGCCCTCCTCGGTGTCTGTGCCGGGTTCTTCTTTGACTTTGAGGTCGGGACGGGGGAAGTGCTGATGGCAACGCATGTGCAGCTTGAGGCTAAAGTGGCGGGAGGATGTGAAGGGGCAGAGCTCGCATTGGAAAGTCTCTCCTCGGTCTTGGTGCTGATGGACCTGAGATGAGCAACAGAAGAAATTAGAAAAAACTGGAAAAGCTGAGCAGGAAGCATATCAAAAATGAATACTCATCCTCTGTATTAAAGGCGAAGTTCACTTCCAGAACGGAAATTTACATAATGTACTCACCCCCTTTTCATCCAAGAAGTTCATGTCTATCTTTCTTCAGTCGTAAAGAAATTATGTTTTTTGAGGAAAACAGTTCAGGATTTTTCTTCATATAGTGGACTTTAATGGTGCCTCTGTTTTTTCTGGTTCAAGACAGTTATTAGGTATGTCGAAAAACTCCCATCTCATTCTCTCCCTCAACTTCAAAATCATCCTACATTGCTGTTTTACCTTTTTTTTGTTAAGGGTGTTTGATCTTCTTTGCATGTTCACTTTGCAAACACTGAGTTGGTACTTCTGCAGCGATGTAGGACGATTTTGAAATGATTTTTGAAGTTGAAGGAGAAAATAAGATTGGAGTTTATCGACATACCCTTACCATCTTGAACTGGAAAAAACTGGTTCAGGCAGAGCAAGACAAGACGAGCGATTGAGGTTAAAAAGTATATAAATTGTAAAAAAATAAATAAAAAAAAAAAAAAAAAAAACAGATCGTTTTACTAGATAAGACCCTTTTTCCTCAGCTGGGATAGTTTACAATCGCATATGGGATCATTTGAAGCTGAATTTAAACTGCATTTTGGAAGTTCAAACTCGGGGCACCATAGAAGTCCACTATATGGAGAAAAATCCTGAAATGTTTTCCTCAAAAAACAATTTCTTAACGACTGTGAAGAAAGAAAGTCATGAACATCTTGGATGACAAGGGGGTGAGTACATTATCTGTTCAGGAAGTGAACTTCTCCTTTAATTAATTAAAGTGACAGTGAGTG
This sequence comes from Garra rufa, assembly GCF_049309525.1. Classification (NCBI taxonomy): domain Eukaryota; kingdom Metazoa; phylum Chordata; class Actinopteri; order Cypriniformes; family Cyprinidae; genus Garra; species Garra rufa. Next base: position 20,260,855 of record NC_133366.1, read on the forward strand.
TAAATGTGTATACATTTACAATTATTTAAATATTTCTGTGGGCTGTAATGATGTTATGGTTTACAATGGTTAACAATTTACTGACTTCTAAAGCCAGTTTTTAAAATGTCTATTCAATGTTTTCATTTGCCACAATAATATATTACTTGTGAATTACCTTAATTTAGAGGCTTTTTTCCTGCAAAATGTTTATACATGTGATTAAATGCGATTAGTTTTAATTATTTGGTATACCATGTAATTCATTTGATTAAAAATATGAATTGACAGCCCTAATAATTTTGCATCATAAAAAATCTGCATCTAGAGATGTTAGGATAATTGATTTGTCATGATTTATGGCACAAGCATTTCTCCTCTCAGCGATTGAAGTCACCTTCATGTGGGACTTGAGATTGTCTTTACGAGCACAGCGAAAGGGACAAAGGGGACACTGGTGACTTTTTAAGCCTGTGTGGATCACCATATGTCTCTTCCAGTAGCTCTTTCTCTTGATGACCAGACCACACACTGGGCACTGAAAGGGCTTCCCTCCATCCTCAGGAGAACCTGCAAGAAATAAATAAATAAAATAAATAAAATGCATATAGACCATACTTGTATTTTATAAATGTTTTTGTTTAGCCTGGAAAAAATCCAGACCCTAATCTATTAAGATTAAGGGTCTGGCATCGAGCAATGTAAAGGACCTAACTCGAGGGGCGGCACCAAGCATGCATTTGAAACTCTTACTGCACGCAATTGGATAACGCCACGACCAATCACAACAATACACACACAGCGGAGCTAACTGATAGATTAAACTCTTGCCGTATCCAGTCGGCAAAACAGCAAAAACGTCCTTCTTGCAAAGGAACGATTCGAGCGCGGTTTTCTGTTCCTCTTTTATATGAAAAACCAAGTCTAACTCATTCATTGTAGCGGACAAAGCCGTTTCAAACAACTGGTGTTCATCTGTATCCATCTTTCAATGTTTATTAAATGATTCCGGACGTCGCAGCGCTGTCGTCATCTGTCGTCAATGTGATGATGCCACATTATTAGGTAGGCTAAATATCCTTTCTCTCTTGTCAACCGTGCATCTATTCGTGTGAATGAGATAAAAATTGTGAGCTATGATTACACCGATCAATGCCAAAGACTCCTCACAAAGGAAGCCAAACACAAGGATGTTTTTAGTAAGCCGATTATTGTTGTTGGCTCCATATCCGGTGTCCATTAGGGCTTAATTGGTCTTATTAGAAGCTGGCATGATTGCATTACAAATTCTACGAGGGCCTGTCAGGATGGCTTCATAAGTATTCCAGTCGTGTTCCTCGAAAAACATCTGGTAATCAGTGTTTGGTGAAATTACCGCGCTCAGGCATTCATTGACCCGGGGTGTAAAACTTCGAGACTGCCTATTTGCAACAATAAACCACCATCTGTGGCTCAACCTCTCCCGGCGAGATCACTGTGGAAACTGCTCGTGAGGTAAAAAGACTGAAGGTCTTCGGTATCAAGGGAAAGGAATGAGAGCCGTTAGCCGGTTTTTCAATTTTAATGTCCAGTTGGTATTGTTTCATTACCAGGCAAATACTCTTCCTGTGACCGTCGTATAGATCTCACAATCACCAAAACAAGCCAGGTGAAACTCAATTATGATTTTAATAGAGGTGTTCTTATTTAGTATTTAAACTTTACACTTAAAAATCTGTCATATTATACCCGTTTACAACGTATTTATCTCTCTGTGTCTGCTGCTCAATTCGGTCAATCCATTTCCAAGTCACAGAAGTCTGCGAATTAGCAAAAGATCAGCCATATCTCAGCCGCTCAACCCGGGCCTGTGCTGAATGGAAACTCTGATGGTTGTGCCGGCTCTGGAGCCTGACCTAAATTCCGGGGGAATCTGCTGAGATGGTCTCCGACTGTTCGGGCTATGGGGAGCACACACACTGCCGGCCTCCGTTTGGCAGGCTGCACATCCGCGGGAGATGAGCTGGGTCTGGGAACGTGCCGCCAACTCCAGCAAACCCCCACTGTGCTAACAGACCTTTCCCAGATTCTCCAGCCAACCTCTTGCAGACGAAGCATGACCTTATGGCACTACTAAATCACTACACAGTGCATTCTTCAGCGGTGTAATAATCAAACATTTAGGCACTGTTACCTTAAAAAAAGTTAACGTTAAGAAATTATTCTAATATAAAAAAATTAAATCAAGGCAGATTAATGACTGTGTTGAAACATGACAAGTTCTACTTATTTACTAATGTATTTATTTTTATACCATTTTCTATGTAGTTATTTTTTATCTTTTTCATCTGTATCAATAGTTAACATTTGATGTAATTTAAACATGAATATATTTATACCTTTGCAATAAGTCAGTGATCCACAGTTCACCCAAAAATGAAAATTCTGTCATTAATTACTCACCCTCATGTTGTTCCAAACCTGTAAGACGTTCCTTCATGTTTGGAACAAAAATTAAGATATTTTTGATGAAATCCGAGAGCTTTCTGACCTTGTTTGACAGCAACGTAACTTCCACGGTCAAGGCCCAGAAAGGTTGTAAGTACAGTTAAAATAGTCCATGTGATGAGAATACTTTTTTTGCAATAGAAAACAATAATAATGACTCAAATTCAACAATTTCTTCTCTTCTATGTCAGTCTTTGACACGCGTTCAGAAGAGTACCACAACACATGAACATGGTACACTCTTAAAAATAAAGGTGCTTTAAAAGGTTCTTCACAGCGATGCCATAGAAGAACCTTTTTTTTTTCATTTTTTGTGAAACAGAAAGGTTCTTCAGATGTTAAAGGTTCTTATGGAACCATTATTTAGACAAAAAAGGTTCTTCTATGGCATCGTGTAGCACCTTTATTTTTAAGAGTGTAGGTGAGTTTCTGTCTATGCACGCAGGGTCAGAAAGCTCTCAGATTTCATCAAAAACATCTGTGTGTTTGTGTTCTAAAGATGAACGATGGTCTTACGGTTTTGGAAAGACATTAGGGTGAGTAATTAATGATGTTTTCATTTTTGGGTAAACTATCTCTTTAAGAACATGGCTGTGCTGCTGCAAGCGTCACATCACAAAGTGCAATGCCAACGAAAGGCAGGCCACCACTGGACTCTGGAGCAATGGAAACGTGTTTTGTGGAGTGACGAATAACACTTCTTTGTTTGGCAGTCTGATAGATGAGTATGGCAATTTGACAGATGCCAGGTGCATGTTACCTGCCTGTCTACATTGTGCCAACTGTAAAGTTTGGTGGAGCAGGGATAATGATATGGGGATGTTTTTTCAGGCGTTAGGCTAGGCTCCGTACTCCAGTGAAGGGATGTCTTAATGCTTCAGCATACCAAAACATTTCGGACAATGCTATGCTTCTAACTTTGTTGGACAGTTCAGGGAAGGCTCTTTTCTATTCCAGCTTGACTATGCCCCATTGCACAAAGCAAGGTCCATATAGACTTGGCTGGATGAGTTTGGTGTGGAAGAACTTCAGTGGTTCGCACAGAGCCCTGACCTCAACCCCATCAAACACCTTTGGGACAAACTGGTGGATAAACAGAGTTTGCGAGCCAGGCCTTCTCGTCCAACATCAATTCCTGACCTCACAATTGCTTTACTAGATAAATGGACAAAATTTCCCACAGAAACACTCCAAAATCTTGTGGAAAGCCTTCCCATAATATAACTGTAAAGAGGGAATTGACTTCATATCCTTGTCTATGCATGTAGAATGCAATGTCATTAAAGTCCCTTTTGGTGCAATTGTTAGGTGTCCCAAAACATGGAAAAGAAGGAAAAGGATGAAAGAAAAGTGCTTGGAAGAAAAGTTGAACTACCCTGGTTATTCTGGGACAGAAAGCACTGAGCAACTGTGTGTTTCTGACAGCTTCCTGGAGCTTCCATTACTGCACATGCAGATGCAAGAAACTGGTCTGCATTTAAAGTATTAGTTCATTCCTGAATTAAAATATCCTGATAATGTACTCACCCCTATGTCATCCGATGTTCATGTCTTTCTTTCTTCAGTCGGAATTAAATTAGGTTTTTGATAGGGCTGAACGATATGGACAAAATTTCATATCTCGATTTTCATGCCAGATATCTCGATATCGATACGATACGATATGACTACGGGTTCGGTGAAAACCAAGCATTTCTCAGAAAAAAAAAAAAAACATTAAAATACAAAAAAATTTGGAAAGTGTAGTTTTATTTTTAAGAACTCACTGCCAGTCATCAACATTAACATAAATTACCAAAAAAATAATCCGCATTTGGACGTCGACTCGTAGGCCTACGGCATAACGGTACTGAACGCGTCAGCAATCAAACTTTGCTTTGGCTTATTTTGGGATGACTGAGAAGTCCCCAGTGTTTCTCTCATTGTCGTGCACTCTTCATGCAGCACCCGATGGTGTTGTTTCAGGTGGTGAAACATGTTTGTTGTGCTACCTTGCTTACGCCTGTTTCACACATACTCCGTATACAGTGTGTATGCAGTCCGTGTGCGTTACGTATGCGGTGCAGAAGCAGCACGGACTGGTTTTGCTTTCACACAGGACGCGTTTGCAGTCCGTTCCTGATCCGCGGCTGTTTACCATTTATCCGTTATTTTGATTTCAAATACAAACGTGCTTAAGCATTGGGATCCTCTTTTATTGCAGTACAGTAATACAATCGTTCATAGACATATTCACGTTTAAACTCAATAAGTTAAACGTATTATTCAATGCACTTGACTTCTAGATTTATATATTAAGTTGCTAAAGCAAGTTGCAACACATTTAGACAGCATAGGTATAGCTTCCTTTTCTTATTAAAATTGGGCTATCACAAATATTTTAAATTAAAACTTATCACAGACAGAAACAGTCGGCTTTCGTGCCTTTCGCATTAAATCGTTATTAAAAACAATTTCTTAAAGAACTTTTCTACCTGGACAAATGCATTATGTTGCCTTGTTTATTTAAAAGTGCACTTTTCCTAGTTTTAAACCTAGCCAAAAAGCCACGTGTTGACTGTAAAACACAGTAGACTTCATTTATATGCATTTATGGTATAATCACCACATTTCCGTGTCAATCCATGTTCATTTTTACAGCTAACAATGCGCTGTCACTTTAATCCACTGCTGCAAACGCACCGCTTCTGGGACGTACTGCCGGACAGCAAACGCGTGCAGTGTGAACGCTCTAATCCGTTAACATGGGTGCGGAAAAAAATACGCAACGCATATGCACTGCAGACGGAGTATGTGTGAAACAGGCGTAGTCGCAATTTTTGTTAAGCACGACCTGCAAAACACGTCATATTTATGATTTATGTTTTGGCACCAAGTCAGATTCTGCACTACCACCGGCCGCATTATCTCCCGCACTCATTTTCTTTCTTTTTAATTTCTCCGCTGTCTCTGTAGTGTGTGCGCGCTGTCTTTAGCGGTGCATTCAAGGGCACTCGTAAAACTGATGTTCGTTGTGTGACTGCCAGAGTAGTATGCAGGGCGGGGCGAGCGCGGAGAGGGGAAATCTATATCGTCTATATCGTTGCTTTTTTCGATAGTAATATCTTGAAAGTTCATATCTAGATATAGATACGATAACGATATATCGTTCAGCCCTAGTTTTTGAGGAAAACATTCCAGGATTTTTCTCTATACAGTGGACTTCAATGGGGATCAATGGGTTGAAGGTAGGGGTGTAATTGGGTATCGTAATTGTTGCATACATCACTTGATGAAGTCTAGTAAGTTAGGTTAAACTAGTGCCGGTACGCATTTAAGAGTGCGTTCTTAGCATGATTCAGCCTATTAAAATGCATTTAGAATGATCACCAAATTTAAGATATGGGGACAGAAAATGTATATATTTGCATCATTTCATATAGTTAATATCACACAAAGAGTGTTGTTGTTGTTTTTTTCTTCAAATGGCAGCATGATTACAAATGTGATATTGATTTTATACAACGGTTCAATAAACAAGAATTTAATATTAAGAGACTTATGTTTTAGACACCGAATTTCCTGTTTTTGCTCTAGTTGTTAACAAAAATTATTCCAAACATAGCTACAGCACTGTTTCACATCTCTGAGCAACTTTTAGGAAAAAATGGCTTTATAAAGGTATTGAAAAAGATTAATTTCTATTACTGCTGTGAACCACACATATAATATGAAGAATATCCAAAAATTCAGGAGTCAGCTCTTCATGGTAGTCCTTAACATACCAGCACAATAACACACTCAGCAAAATAATGTCTAATTATAGTTATTGATTAAATCCCAGAAAATATCAAGATATCATTTGTTGTCAATATTGCACACACCTAGTTGACGGTCCAAATTGCAGTTTTAATGCAGTTTCAAAGGACTCTACACGATCCCAGCTAATGAATACAGGTCTTATCTAGCAAAACGATCGGTCATTTTCCAAAAAAAAAAGTTCTATACTTTTTAACCACAAATGCTCATCTTGCTCTAGCTCTGCATCCACGACTTTAAGCATTACGTAGTCGCATATGAAAAATCATGTGTGACGTAGGTGGAACTACCAACCCAGTGTTTACAAAGCAAACGTGCAAAGACTAAGTCAAATGCCCTTTACAAAAAAAAACAAAAAAAACAGAGTACACAGATGAAGAAATAACCACAAGTGAAGTGAGCCTTCCAACTTGATGCACATTGCAGACGTAATACAAGATCTGCATTTGCGGTTAAAACTATAGATTTTATTTATTTATATTAGAAAATGACCGATTGTTTCACTAGATAAGAACTTATTCCTCAGCTGGGATCATGTAGAGCTCTTTGAAGCTGTATTGAAACTGCAGTTTGAACCTTCAACCCGCAGTTTGGACCTTCAACCAATTAATCCCCATTGAATTCCACTATATGGAAAAAATCCTGGAATGTTTTCCTAAAAAAACTTCATTTATTTCAACTGAAGAAAGAAAGACATGAACATCTTGGACAATATAGCGGTGATCAAATGATCAGGAAATGTTTATTAGGAGGTCGTCATATATATCTATTTTTTTGACACAATAATTAAAGAATCTAAATTTTAAATAGTATGATTTTATTTTTTTTTAGCGTTTAAAATTTTTTAAATTTAAACCAGCTGGCAATTTCTCCTCCAAAGCACAAAAACAAAAAAAGCCATGCATTTATTTTAGGGAACAAACTGTTACCTGCTTGACTGCTGGGCTTGGCCCTTCCCTTGGGGATTGTTGGCAGCAGAAGATCCATGGTCTGGGTTGGGGTGGGCACCTTCTGGTTCCTGTCTAACAGGGGCTTGACATCTTCGGAGGCTCCCAGTACTAATGCCGGCTCTTTCTTATCAGCTAGAAGGTTCCCCGCTGCTCGTGCGGCCACCTCCTTTAGCAGAGCTGCTGAGGAGGTCATGGAAACCAGAGAGAGAAAGGAGCCAGCTGAGGGTTGATGCTCAGATGAGCCCACCTGCTGCTGACTTCTTTCAGACACTTTCTTTGAGAGGGCAGCAAGCGTAGAGCTGGCCGACTGCGGACTGAAGGGTGAAGCGAACGGTTCAAAGCGCACCGCGTCATCAGAACGAGTGCCCAGGGCTGCCATTGATGAGGAGGTGACCGAAGAGGACGAGGAGGAGGAAGAGGAGGATGAGGACGCCGAGGTGGAGGAGGCCACCGCGCTCTTGTCTTGGAGCACGGCGTTGGCGGCCGCCTTTAACTTTTGGATAGCTGAGTCTGGCGACAGACTGCTGCCACTGGGAGCCGAGCAACTAGTCGACGGCCATTTATCTGCAACGCCTACCCATACAAAGCCACTGCTGCCTGAGTTAGGCCCATTGCTGGGGCCATATGGGTCACAGGGCTCCTGCTTGACAGTTGCTACAGACGCGGGTGATGCAGAGTTCGAGTTGCCACTGTTGTTGCTGCTGCTGTTAGCCAACCTCCTCGCCAGGGCACTCAGCTGCTGTGCGTGATGCGAAGATGGGGATAGTACCAAGCTGACCGGGGGCGACTCTTGTCCTCTGCCCGTTCCACGCCCCGTCAGGTCCCCTCCCTCCAGCTTCAGCGAGCCAGCCTCCAGGAGACGCCGCAGGTTGCTGCTGAGGGGCTTGCCCAGGGCCTGGCTGGAATCTCCGTAAAGAGAGGACACCTCAGAGGACAGCATGTCCTGGGTCGAGAGGACCCCACTGTCCAGCCCCAGCAGCTCCAGGGAAGCCCGCTGAACTGGCGTAGGGCAGCCGAGGGAGCTCTCGGCTGAGGTGTCGTGGTCCGGTCGGGGAACATTGTCCGGGGAAACCCGCAGCTCATCTTGCACATCACCGTAGGATGATTCAGAGGGGCTGTCGGAAGTATTCCCAAACCAGCTGTCCTCCTCTACTGAGCCACCCTCTGGCCCTCCATCCTCTACCGTGTCCACATCTGTGAAACAGGAAAAAACATGATTTATCCAAATGCTTTTCTAGTAATTGACAACATTTCATTATCTTCTGTTGTATTCTAGAAAACAAGCACCTTATTAACAACTATATATGGGTTGTTGACGTGACATGGCATTTTCACTGTCCCACAAGATGAAAATGAATAAAACTAATATTGTTGTTATTTAAAATTCAGTAAATCGTTAAACATTTCTTTGTCCTACATGGAACAGTTGTTATAAAAGCTGCAGTGTTTTTTGTTTGATTTTTTTTTTTTTTTTTTTGTGCCAAATGTCAAAATTTTCCTATGGTGTGACTGTCTCGAGCATGGTTCAATAAGTTACAACTTTTATAAATTAAAAAGAAAAGCAAGAAAATGTAAATAATAATAAATACCTTCAGCATAATTGTCTATTTTAGTAAACAGCAATCATTCATTCATCCATATATTTCTGAAAGCGTAGGAACTTGATTAATTTTGTCTCTGAAAACCATGTCCTCTGGTATGACTCCATATCCTGATTTTAAATCAGCTAATTCCAGAAAAAAATAATAATAAGTTGAAGGACCCCATTCATGATCATTTTACTGCCATGACATGTGCACTTGGTAAATTTTTGTCTCAGAATCTCAGAAAACTTTTTTGGAACCACTACAAAAATGTTATGCTTTGTTGTCTTCTGGTGTGACGCCCCTAAATTATATTTTTTAATTCAAAACTGTGAAAATTATGCAATGTGTCTTGCTAACCACTAATGACAGGTTAGCTCGGAATAGCAGGGTCATTAATTGACACAAAAATCGAAAATGTAGGACAGGGGTGCCCAACCCTGTTCCTGGAGATCTACCTTCCTGCAGTTCAGCTCAAACCCTGAACAAACACAACTGAACCAACTAATTAGGATCTGAAGGAGCACTTGATAATTACAGACAGGTGTGTTTGATCAGGGTTGGAACTAAACTCTGCAGAAAGGTTGAAGGAGAGAAATTCGTGGAAGAGAGAGGACACGGAAGTTTTAAAAAAATTATTCAAATCTTAATGAACATAGTTCATATTTAGTGGTACCACACATGCAGCAGGGCTAGAGTTTTAGTAACATACTGATTGACTAAGAGACTGAATTTTGTAGATGTTGATATTGTTTGTATCAAAATTAAACCTTCTTTCTACTTTGATATGTTCAAAATTAAATAGAAATATTTGAATAACTACCATTTCTGTCCTTTAGTGTGACATAATGTCCAATGGTGTGACACACATGAACAAACCACAGATTTGTTTTTATCTCAAAATTTCTTAAAAAACAGTGGAGTATTGCAATAGGGGAGATATAAATATCACTCATCTTAAAATGGTATAATTTCAGCATTTCTGAAAAGATGACAGCAAAGTTTGTCTTGTTATTGTCCAACAAGTTATGAAGAATAAAAATATCTTAATTATAATTTTATATTAAATAAATAACACCATATCAAAAAAGTGTCTAACAGTGAAGATAAATCTCTCTCATGCTATTTGTATGTCATTAAGAGTTTTTTTTTTCTTTATTTTTGCTATGTCACACTACAGGACAAATTTAAGTACAGTTCAGTAAAAAAGTAAAAAGAAAAATGACAAAGGTAGGGACCCTTTGTATAGGGATGCAACGATACCATTTTTTCAAAACCGATCCGATCCGATACCAAAAATTCTGAGTATCGGCCGATACCGATACCTGGCCGATATCAGTGGGGGTATTTTACCTTCAAAACTAAAGAATGTATACAGGTCACTTTGTCATTAAGATTTATTTGTTTTAGGTAAAGAAATAAATACCAAATCTGCTTGCACATTGTTGGATAAAAAAGGGGGGGAAAGAGATACATGCATGAGTGCAATCAAATTCATAAATTCATATTAACATTAATGTTTTAAAAATAACATTTTGAAAACAGAAATATTAGAGATATAAATAACTGAACAGATCTGCCAGCAGATGGCGGCAAGACACTGAATTAATTACTGAATCATTTCATTCATTTGATTCGTTCGAACGGATGGTTCATTCAGGAATAAAGCAAGTGACTCTCTGTTTGAATGGGAAATTTAATCATTTCACTAGATTCGTTTAAAAACGCACGTTCATGCATAAACGAAACCCCGCTGTGTTTGAATGGAGATGCGCAGCGGCTCAGCTGTGACTTGTTTCAGATTACTTTTGATGACGAAATAGAGCAAAATCAGGCAATAGTGTTATAGTCAGACAATGCAAGTCATTTAATAATAACTTCTTATTTATTTAACTGCTGTATTAAACAATATCTCATTTACAAAGTATTTACAAAGAAACTATTAAAAGCTGTCACTCGGTTTGCAAAGTCCTTGTGTTCTTTTGCGTGATGCTTTTGAAGACGCTTGATTATTGTGGTGTTGTAATTCGAAACACTACTTCCACCTCTTGAAACTTTGGCTTTGCAAATATTACAATTTGCAGTGCTACTAGCTGCTGTATCAAGAGTAAAATATTTCCAAATCAGGGACATGTTTACCGCTCTGAGGTAGCCTTTGCATGTGAAAGATCCCTCTGAACTCGCCTCTCACATTCACGTCACATGTGGTTGTGTAAGCAGCGCTACGCATTTTAAATGTATTTTACTTTTAAGGCAATGTTTTAAAATAATTGTGTTCTTGTATGATTTATTATAGTTTTTACAGTAGACTATTATTTCTTGCTATTTATTTAATCAAACTCTGGTAACGTATCGAATTTGGATCGGTCACGCATCACCGATATCCGATCCATTCAAAAAGCTTGGATCGGCGTCGATACCGATCCAGAGTATCGGATCGATGCAACCCTACCTTTATATTTTACTTCACTTTCTGACATACTTCACACTAAATAAATATATTAATTTCTTCTTCAAAATTGGTCTTTTGCAAAAAAATAAGCATTTTTTACTTTCTATCTGTCAACTACCCATATGCAATGGCATGATTATTAATAAATGCTGGAGGAAAAATTTGTTATGACAAAATGCTGACAGGATTGTCCTTACGGCCATTGATTGACCTTTTCCAACTGACTTTTCTCATTAGGACTAAAATGGACGGTTTGAAAAAAATATGCTCTGAAAAGATAAGCGATTTAATACAATCGAGAGTTGTCCTGGAGAGAATCTGACGCATCCCTCACAAGGCACAGTGGAATAACTTGCTTTCCATTCTTTTTTCAACCATGTTTTTTTTTTTTTCCAAGGGTCTAAAAGAGTGTAGTAAAAGGGTTACCATGGTGACAGGCCCTTCCGGGAGGCTAGACAGCAAAGATTAGGGTAATGGAGGTTACAGAACTGGATTAATATTCATGAGCTTGCCAATACCACAAGGGAGCCAATAAGGATAGGGTTAAGGTCACCAAGGGTCATTAATATACACTTCATGTATCAATATTCATAAGCAAAACATTACAGCTTGCCAGACAAGGGCGAACAAAGAATGTGAATATTCCTGATACATATTAACAAACCCTCCACAAGAGCATGTCAGGAAGCAACAAGCCTAGATGAGGGAGGATGTCAAAACTTATCAAGTGAGGGTTTTTTGTGTCCGTTCACTTGACCAAATTAAATCCTCACACCTCGGCGAGAGTGCGAGAGAACAAGACCTAGAGACAGCAGGAAAAAAAAAAAGGCCGGGGACTTGTGACATCGGAATATGATCTGTAAAAAAATTCATTTGAGCATCTTTTCTTCGCCTTTTGCTCGCACACATAAAGGCTGGTCTCACCTTGCCGACCCCAACATAAGCCTGGCGAGTAAGCTCTCTGTTTACAGGGAAAAGGAAAAGCCGTTGCCTGGCAACGGTATCCCGTCGACCCGTAGGGATCATTACAGTCAACACACATCTGGCCAGCACTGCTTACTTTGGTCCAAAGGGGTGGCAACCGCCACGACCCTGTGCGACCATGCACCATGATACCGACAATGCAGCAGAGCTAGTGCTGCACGATATACCGCTACTAAAAAAGGTATCACAATACCCTGTTTTTGAAAACAGTACGATTCCGCATTTTACTAGTACCGGTACTTTAAAAATGCATTTTGATAAGAGCCATATTAACACTGTTTGTCTAGGGCCCTATGATTAAAGCGATGCGGAAAACGCGGACGGAATCGCAAGATCATAAAAACGGAATTTACTGAATAAAGCAGAATATGGAAATTGCCTATTAAAAATCAATCCTGCGTGTCTCTGTATGAATGAATGGACGCGCAGTTTATTACACACATACTGAAGTGCACGTTACTTTGCTGTGTTTTCAGCCTCTGCCGCAGAGTTGCCAGGTTTTCACAACAAAACCCGCCCAATTGCTACTCAAAACTAGCCCAAAAGTAACCCTATCGCGTTTTGAAGGGGGTTCCCCATTAAAAATCACTTTCCGGTGGGTAAAATACATGTTTTTTTTCCCCTGGTAAAATTAGCATTCCAGGGCTAAATATTACGTTATTGGGGTCGCTTCAACCTGCAGGAAAACCGTGGACTTGGCAACACTGCTCTGCCTCAATATATTAGTACATGAACACAAACATAATCTCTAGAATGGCTGTGAGAGTCAATTCATGAGCATTTTACCGTTACTTTTGAAACCATTGTGACACCATATACAAACAAAAACGTAAGGGCAGGTAAGTTTGGTATGTCTTATATATAAATTGATAAAATCTAATTAATCTTTAAAAATGAATTAGACATGCTTTTAATTAATTAAAATTTTATGAAACTATTAAAACGGAATCCAGGAAAAAGATTGACAGAATTTGATCAAAATAAAACTGAATTTGAGAAAAATAATAAATCATAGGGCTTTCATGATTTCAGTTCTGTCATGACAACTGTCGGAAAAGTTTAGCATGGTAATGGATATGACAATGTTAATGTATTTGGTCTTGGCAGAACAGATCTGCTACGCTGCTGCTGCTGAATTGCTGCTGCTGTTGGTTATTGCTGTAGTTGTAAGATTATTGCTGCTGCTGCTGCTGCTGCTGCAAGCAAGTACAGAAACTTGCTACTGCCGAGCATATGGCGATACCGTGCTGTGAGCATTTAAGACATACTGTTGCTGTACAAATAGCATAAAATAACCCGTTGCAGATCTATACAGGTGGAGCTGGGGAAGGTGGAAGGTTTCAGAGGAACTGGTACCCAAGTAAATGCTAGCAGCCATTTAAATAGCTGCAAACTGCAAGCTAATTGGTTGTGTATGTAGCATGAACCAATCAGCTTGTGCCAAGTTGTAATATCATCTTTTATGTTAACAACTCATCAGCCTGCGCCATCTAGAGTTTCATGGCAGAACTAGGCATTTAATTACACATCTAGAAAAAAATAAAATGGAAAAAACAGAATACAGAAAAGTTAAAACGAAACAAAAAAAAAACTGGGGGGAGGGGGGGGATGGAATTTGGGAATAAAACAGATTTCACAGGGCCCTATTTATTTAATGTGTTTCTTTGTATTATTGTATTTGTTCTTTAGTTTGTTACTTGCACCTGTATGTTCTTAATATTAATAACAAAGATAAAATAACAAAAAAAGACTACATAAATTGTTATTGTGAAATAAAATTACTATATCATGAAATAAGATTTGGCTTTGTCCTTTTAGCTAACTTATCAAAGTTGCAAAAATATCTACATACTAGATAGGCTCAGTAGTTGCTCACCTCGGTCCCGTGTAGTGAAACTGGCATGTGATTTTTAGTATTTTATTATTTTTTTAAAGACGGATGAAATGCTTTTTTTTTTAAAATAGATCAAATAACTATAACATCCATTTGGATCATATTATTCAATTACTTCAACTGTGATTCTATGTGTTAGTTGTATCGAGATATTTTAGTAAGGTATCATCAAAGTCAAAATTTTAGTATCGTGACAACACTAAGCAGAGCATGCTTCATAACTCGAAAATGAAAGAAAATACCCGACACACACACCTCGATGTGAATTCCCGTACCTCATCGTTAAGGTTCGAGCGTTTGATGCACATCGCCAGGGCGTTTCACTGACCGAGCTCTCGGTCACCTGAGCAAAACAAAAGTATGTGAGGCATGACCCATTTCCATGTGACACCAGGGAGGACGGGCAGTAATGGCCATAATGTTGTTAGTGAGAAATGGCTAGATTGCTGACCAGAGGTCTCAGAGGCAGTGGCAGAAACTCGGGCTGAACCCTGCTCTCGCCACGCTAGGTTAAGCTAGGTTGTGCTACGCCCCGCCACTCTTGTTCCTAGCTACACTGGAGAGGCAGACACAGGCAAGCCACTCCGTGGGCGGCCTGACATTTCCCAAGGTCACGGCTCGGGCCCCAGTTCCGCATGGCTTTGTCTGAAACAACCCCCTGCCTCTAAAACGCACACACGCGCATACGCACTCGCATGTGGCTTGAAAAATGGGAACAAAACCCTGGTAGTTAGCCGCAACGGCAACAATGCTATCGCATAGCAACAAGCTTGACAGTTCGGGACAGGGGACAAGATACTGGCCGTCTGCCTTTGAGAGGTTCGTTTAATGGCATAATGGTGAGCATGACTTTGTGTGGCCAGAAAAACAGCTGCGGGAGGCACTGTGGTCCAGATCTGTTATCAGTCACTCTCACTGAGACTTGGTGCTCGTCTCTCTTGAGGCTAAACTGCGCTTATGATTGTGTGCTGCTGCGGACATGACCCTACAACCCTCCAACCACAAGTGCTAAATGCAAATCGTAACCTCTGCAAAACATTAAAAAAGAGAAGAGTGTTACATACAGGCACTGAGATTAACTTTTTAGCCTGCCAGATTTCTCATAGCCAATGAATGATTGTGTTCTCTAGAGTTTAAAATAGAAGTGTTTTGAAAACTAATGGTTAAGATATACATGCAACAATGTAATCTGCATCTAGCTTTGTCATGTTATAAAAAAAGATAAATAAACAGTTTGTCCACTGTTGATAAGCTGCATAGATGTTTAAAATCATGTGTTTATGATTTTAAAAAAAATATTCAGACATTAGATATAATTTTTAATATTTTTACTAGTGGGTTCAGGACACTAAAGTTAATTTATGTAAGTGAGGATAGCAAAATAAATTAAACTGTGACATATTATACCCCCCAAAAATCTCTATACAGTGGACTACCAGTAAAATTGATCAAAATTTGGGACCAAAGATTTGATTTGACACTTTGAACTGACCATGTTTTGTTACATACCTTTCCATCAAAATTATCTGACATTATCAAGATAAATTTGTTCAGACACAGTTTAACTCTTGAGTTCTTGTCATATTTTAGCGAATAAACTGTGATAATGTGACACATTTTGAAGGTGTCTGAATGCACTTTGGTTTGACTGTAACTGTAATCACAGTTCCTGAGAATAAATGTGTAATTAAATTACATTTACTTGACTATGAAAATGTTAACGATTCCAAAGGGGGTTACATTTGAATATTTTCACACACATACAGATTTGATTGATTTCTTTCCCAAATTGAATTGACTGCTCTAAAATATGAGACACCAATGTTTCAGGAGTTTAGGAGACAGAATAGGACACATGCTTATTTGATAACTGGTTTATTTCCTATTTGGGTTTATGTATATGCTTTATTTTTTAAGACTAGCTTCGCTTTTTTTCAAGGCATTGTTGTATGCCAGTGTCTATGCAGAGATTTGATTTCAAAAACAGTACCAAAGCAGTTAAACTATTTCTTGCTATGATTTTAAATCTGCATTTAACCTCAGAATGATCTCAGAGTGAAAAGAAGCTGAAGTGTGATTTTGTGGTGGCTGTGCTTTAAAATTAAATTATTATAATCTTAGTTCAAGTGATGAAGGATTTTGAGAAGTCTGACAGTAACCAGTGTTGAGTACAACTGTAAGGTTAACCCTGCCTGCTTTAAATGTTTGAAAAATGATTAACAGTTCAAAACATTCGTTAGAAATGTAGAAAAGTAATCAAAAAGTAATTAGTTACATTATTTTATTAAAGTAATTGAAATAGTTAAACTATTTATTACATTTTAAATAAGGTAATTTACCTTGTAATTAATCTGCAACCTATTACATTTCCGAAGTAACCTTCCTAACACTGTTTATAGATAACAAAGAAAACTAATTCTGTGTAAGTGTTAACAGGAATGTTCTGTAGAAAACTTGCTCTTAAAATGCTCCGTAATTATCGATCATATAGATAAAAGTAACACATCTTTCGAATCTGTAGAGACTCTACGTTTATTTGTGCGCACTCACAATAACGAAACGTTGCACTTTTGTAAAATAAAGAAATCAAACAGGATGCGTTTTCTGCCATCTTGGTCTCTGTGAACTTGAGCACGAAACTTCGAAACTATATCTATAGAGAGTGAAATGGCTATTAATTCAAATAGAAAACTAATATTCTCAGATTATGCAATCCATATGAAACATGCATACAGGTGCATCCACTACTGGGGAGATGACCAGTCAGTGTTGCCAACTTCATCTCTCAAGCCGAAAAACAACAAAAAAACACTAGTTTATCAATAAATTATTAAAGTGTTAAGGCAGTCTCCTTGCTGTTTTTTCCCTGACACATTCATAATTATTAATATGTTGGTCGGTGCACTGTGGCAAGCTTTTTTTGTGTGTGCACTTGAGTGCTTATTAGGCTATGTAGGCAATTAAAGGCTCATTATTATGTTTTATATGGTTTGTTAATAAACATGCGACTAATAGTCGACTAATGGTTAAAATGAATGACTACTTTGTCGAGGGCAGCCCTAGTTTCCACAGAAATATTAAGCAGCACAACTGTTTTTGATAATATTATGAAATGTTTTTTTAAACTACAAAACAGCATATTAGAATGATTTCTGAAGAGTAACAACAAATGAAAATTACAAAAAAACGCCAACATAGTAACATATTTTAAAATGTTATTTTACACTGTAATACTACTGTATTTACTGTACTGTGCTACTGTATTTTTGGTGAGTTTTCTTTCAAAAACATTCAAAATATCTTACTGACTTCTAACTTTTGAAAAGTAGTGTACTGCATCCACCAAAAAGTTCAAAGAAATCGTAAGAATTTCTGCTTGTTTTTGCACTAAAATACAATACATGTTTAGAATTAAATGAGTGTCTATAAACAATTACCAAATATTCATTCTTGAGTGAACCATTTCGTATATGTATAAATTAGTATTTTTAGCATTGCTGTCCAATGAATTATGTTCAGAGTATTTGTCCTTCGTATTACAATTAGACTTGGAAAACATCTTAAGGACCTTGTTAATTCTGTTTTGTTCTTTGCCAGAGTACATGGATCTAGTGTAATTGTAGCCTATATTTCTCTGGATTCATTTGAGCAACAGCCGTTGGCAGCTATACAGTTAATGCCACAACATCTCAGCTGTGAGATGCAATAAGCCACAAGGCCGAGGAGGAGGCTGGGAGGGTTCTCTATTAGGGCCAGCAGCCACATGACTTGCGTAAGGTTGCCTACCAATACACTGAGGCTATTCTGCGACTCAGTCGGGCATAAAAATCGGCCGGCCTGACCCAGAGGTCGCAGAAAGGGCACAGAAAGGCTGTGCTGGGTGGGAGGGTGGCTGCTTCAGCAGAGTGAAGGAGAGAGGGAGAGGCCATTAGTCGATTAAGCCAGGGTGGAGCCATCAATATTCCACTGATGCCAATGAAAAGACACACTCGCGCAGTCTCGCATGAAAGGCTCGGGTCGAATAGCTTTAACTCTATCAGAGATATTGCAGTGCCTCACAGCAAGCGCTGCTATCGAATGTTACTGGCTAACTAACCACCACTTTGGCATCTATAGTTTCCCAGCATTCTCTGTGGATTGCAGAAGCAAGTGCCGGTGGCGTTCGAGGGGTGGGGGGCTGGCTTTTGGAGGGGAGATAAAAAGTGGTGGCGGTAATTAAGTGTCCGACTGGGCCCTGGCGGGGGTTGCCACGGCCGCAGGCAATGCTAATGAGCCCGTCCGCCGGTCAGTGCTACCTTATTAGCCGCCGGCCGACAATATGGTGGGAAGGACGCGCTGCCACCGCCACCAGCCACACGTCGTCACAAGTGACTAACGCAGAACCAGAGGTGGGAAGCAATTCTGTTAATTAGGGGGCCCTCAGGATGACCAGTCTATGCCTTGAAGAAAACGGGCAATCGGTCAAAGCAAAACTACGATTCTGCAAATACAGTCGTGTATTGATATGTCGTGATTCACTTTCTTGCAAATTTGCATTATCCTTTAGGTTCTCGTCTTGATCCTTGTTCATTCATATCTTTTCCTACAGTTCAATTAATGAAAAAGCAGGAAGTCTGAATTAGCATAAACTGGCAACCGGTGTTTCTCAGTGCGGTCTGAGGCACTTCTATGGTAATGGACAAAAGTGAAGGGAACCGCATGAGAGAGATTAACACTGACACCACAGATTACAACTCTCTCTCACTGAAACGCTGAGTCTCTCTCTGAGTCACAATTCAGTCACGATATCATGAAACATCACAATGTAATAAATCGTGACAAGAGTGTGCTGTAATGTATATCCAACCCTAGTATCTTAAAGGCACAGTTCACTCAAAATTGAAAATTCTGTCATTAATACTCAACTACATGTCATTCCAAACCCGTAAGACCTTTGTTTATCTTCACAACATCAATTAAGATATTTTTGATGAAATCCGAGAGCCTTCTGAGACTGCATAGACAGCAACTGAACTATTACGTTTAAGGCCCAGAAAGGTAGTAAGGATATGGTTAAAATAGTCCATGTGACATCAGTAGTTCAACCGTAATGTTAAGAAGCTACAAGAATACTTTTAGCGTGCAAAGAAAACAAAAATAATGACTTTATCCAAAAATTTCTTCACTTCTTCAGATGTTATATGGACTATTTTAACAATGTCCATACTTCTTTTCTGTGCCTTGAACGTGTCAGTTGCATTGCTGTCTATGCAGGGTCAGAAAGCTCTTGGATTTCATCAAAAATAACTTAATTTGTGTTCTGAAGATGAACACAAGGTCTTACGGGTTTGGAACAACACGAGGGTGAGTAAATACCGAACCAGAACCGGCTTTACTGATGAGATACGCATGACAATCGCATGCGATTTATTGCACAGCCCTAGTAAATAATGACTGAATTTTCATTCTTGGGTGAACTATTCCTTTAATTCTGAAATTCAAAACAATATTCTTACCTAATGTACTGTCAAAATGAATTTTCACTAAATCAAAATGACCAATTAATATTCGCCAACAAAAGAATTTCTCCTGCAAATCAGTTTTTTAGAAGAGAAGTCTTTTCAGCCATTAGGTCTATTACTATTGACTAAACTGGTTATCAGATGTGATCTAAATTTTGGAAAATGCACAATGCAAAATAAATAAAAATAAAAAGATGTAAGCAAAAGCATAGCATGCTTTGCATTTTAGAGCATAGCACTTTAAAGAATTAAAAATGATTTACTGAAAAAACTGTACGAATGTATGAATGTGTGAATGTTTGTATGAATATAGAGGAGTGCGGGGCACAAACTAACATGGGGTTAACTGTAACACACGTGGTTTAAATATGTCCACACATGCTAACATAACCAAATTTATGGTGTTTACTAGTTGCCATATCAACACTATAGAGAAAAAAAAGCATGCCAAAATTCTAAAATCTTTTGAAGGTATCGCTGAATATTTATTTTACCATAGCAAAATTTCTGGTTAAAGTAAGATTTTCATTTCAGTTTTTACTATTAATTTAAAATTAGGCAAATCTGCTATTATTTTACTATTATTGTACTACACTAAATAAAGGTGCTTTAAAAGGTTCTTCACAGCAATGCAATAAAAGAAACATTTTTGGTTCCACAAAGAACATTTCAGTCAAAGGTTCTTTAAAGAACCATCTCTTTCTTACCTTTTTATAATCTTAAGAACTTCTATCGCCACAAAGAACCTTTTGTGAAACAGAAAGGTTCTTCAGATGTTATAGGTTCTTTATGGAACCAGTTAGACAAAAAGGTTCTTCTATAGCACCTTTATTTTTAAGAGTATAGACAAGTGTGAAATTAATGCAGATAAAAAAAATTACACTCTGAACCCCAAGTGGACTTACACAAACTGAGAAAGTCAAAAAGTGTTAGGTTGTGCCTCGCGCTCCCCTACTCCGTAGGTGTATATTATGTGTGAGTTAGTGAAAGTACAAAGGGGTCGGGGTTGACAAGCACCAATCACCTCACAATATCACACATTAGATGTGGTCAAATTAAGGTGCTGTCACATGTTTTGCGTAAGGGTGAAACATTTCTCGACATAGATTTTGCAGGTTTTTCACACAAATTCACGTGACCAATATATGAATGTTCGTTGCTTTGAAAGTGATTTCTGTTTTAGCGGTGCTCTGTGTAACACTACACTATTGACAGCAGACAATGTACCTTTTGTGTCAGCGAAATTTTGCTGAACTGCTTCTTTCATTATCACATTATTTGTCTAATAATAAGTGAAGTGCTCCCACACAGCTATCATTTTCTGGCCATGAATTGCAGATTCGGTCATAATTGCTGATTCCTTAAAAATTCTAATTGTAGACATTTTAAGGCAAATGACTTACGTTTAAACTAACCGTAAAAGCTTTACTTGCAACACTCGAGTAAAACACATCAACAAACTGATTATATTTTATGCTTGTATACTACACAAATCAGTGGCCTACGGTATTCCACATTAGCACAGGCCTTCATCAGCATGTATTAGCAAAGCATACTACATATTACCATCTGTGTGTTTTCCGCATGGCCTCAGCGGTCTGTGGGCATGTTGGGCAGGGTGCCAGAGGTGAAACAGGAAGGAGATGTGTTCTTGGAAGAGATTGAGACAGTGTTGGCTTCCAGACCTCTGAAATTCCTCTTTGTAGATGAAGCGCCCTTTTGCACTCTTGTTTATTTCCCCCAACTTCCATTTATAGAGACCAAAAAAAAAAAAGAAAGAAAAGGCAGCGCCTGGACTAGTAATCTCAGATGTACCATCAAAAAGTTGGTTCATAATCAGCCGTGAGATGCTAACTAATGGGATCCACCGTACACTGATGTTTCTATAAGGGCATAAAAGTGGGGCATGGAGCCCAAAGATTTTACATTTCCAGCGAAAACAAGTCAAATGGATGGTTCGCTGTGCCCACAAAGTCACAAAAACATAAGATAATAAGTAAGGCTCTGTGTACACACCACGGGGACAGGAAGCAGGGGTGGATTCAGCTAGGTGCTATGACGCTAACACCACAATATGCTGTTTCTACAGCATTACTGCCGCCTACTCAGATAGACAGCATGCACACAGGTTAGAGCTGACAGGGAAACTCTCCAACTACTGTAAATCACACTTTGTCCCAGTAGCTCAGGCGAGGGATGCAGCCAAGCTTGACTAGCCAGCCACCCAGAAAGACAGAGAGAGAGAGAGAGAGAGAGAGAGAGAGAGAATATGAGGGGGTGTGTGAGAGAGTGGAGGAGGTATGTGTGCGGCTGGGGGGGTTGAAGAAAAAGGGATGGCTTTTTTACAGTGATACCGGGTTGACAGCAGCTTGGCAGTGGCGCCCACGGCACTGCCTGCTTGGATCCAAGCCTGTCACTCAAGACAAGGGCACTAATCAGGATTGGTCCCGGTTTCTTCCTGAAGAATGGGGGTGGCAGTTTTGCAGCCATTAGAGCTGGAGAGGAGAGTGGGGGATAGAGCGGTGGCACAGCAGGAGAGGCTAACCTCATTTACATGCAGGTCCTGGAGGAGAGGGAGCTGATTCCTTTTCCAATCTCCATGTTAAACTGTGGCCGGGGCGGCCGATGGTTAGCGGCGCATTGTTCGCTCCTAGTGCTCTTTGTCACGCCGATAACCATCTCGCTTTTGCGAAGGTAAAGGCGTACGAGCGAGATAACGCCGACGGCACCCACGTATGACTGCAAACGTGCCGTGTCAGAGGAGTAAACGGGAATAGTTGTTCACCTCTCCCCTTTCGTTCGCTTCACGTCAGTGTAACCAGGTGCTTCTAATTCAACCCTACAGTATCTGGGTGACAAATGATTGCAAAAAATATGATCACTATGACAACCGTAACTGTGCCTTTGGAGAGCACGTCGAGCCAACATTTTGCGCCTAACCTTAGTGCTTCGTTTAAGAGTCTCTGCATAGACAACGACTAAATGACTACAAGGGTAAAGTGTGCCCGCTGAAATACGAGTGTGACTTACAGCTGTGCAGCGAGGAAGGAAAAAACAGTCCACTGTGCACGGCAAACGGGGACGTCTTTATCGAGAGTGTTTGGGATCATCTATAAAACCATAATAAAGATATGCATGAAGATCTTCAGCTGAGCAAACAGCTTATTGTCTGAATCAACAATTCACTCAAACTACAACACAGCCAAACAACAGTGGCGCATATAATAAGGCTAACTATAACTGATAAATGCCATATTATAAATATTAGATTATCAAAAGATACCAACTAAAAGACAATGACCTGAAATGGAATAAGTTGAAGTATTAAAATAGTAAAGCTTAATAGAAATATTACAAACACATGACACATGACACATACAAACAAATGACTAAAACTGAATTTAAAATATAATAATACATACTATGATATTACTTAAATAATACAAGAAACACTAAAACACACACACAAATAGGGTTGCAGGGATAATTATGGCTAATAGCTGGTAAATGTCCAATATAAAATTTTGCATAAATAAAAAAAAAAATGACTAAACACTAAAACCAACAATTAAAGGTTAATTTTTATGTACAGAAGGGATTTCCAAGGATTTTTGTCAGTCAAACCTCTTTGACCAAAATATTTACTTGTGCCCCCTGAGAAGTTAATGTTTCAAGAATATAACAACACATTATCACATTTTTATGATTTATGAAGTTTTCATCAACTTACAATGACTTACAGTAGGGGAAACAGTAATGTACAGAAAAACAGATATTCATTATGAGATTTGCTAAAGATTATATTTAGCTGTGTTTTTAAGATTAACTTTAAGTAAAAAAAGGTCATCTAAGTGTAAAAAAAAGAATAATTATAATAAATAGCATGCACAACTCAATATACAATATAAAAAAAATCTTTTTGAAATAAAATATAAATATTAGATGAAAAACGTAAAAAAAAACTTTAAACTTTTAATCTTTAAAATTTAAGATTAACTTTAAGTAAGCGTTAGATGGCAGAAAAGGTTGTCTAAGTATAAAAAATAGCATGCCCAATATATAATATGGGCCAATATTGATACGTTTTAAAAAATCTCTTTGAAATAAAATGTAAATATTAGATGAAAAATTGTATAATGTTGCCTTGGCAACTAAGTGAAATAAAATAAGTTTAAGTTTAAGTTCTAAAATGACTAACACTTAAAAACAGTGAATTAAAGCTTAATAGACATTAAAAACACATAACAAAATGACTAAAACTTAAACTAAAAATTTATTTAGCCCCCCACCAACATACAGGTAGACTACCCAGACCAATACTAAACAGCAACCGACCTCGTCGTAACAACTAAACATGAATGCCGGAGCTTTGCATCAAGGTCGGGAGTAATCAAACATACTGTGAAGTCATCTGCAAATGCGAAGGACATTTTTTACACGAGGGGCTGAGCAGGTCTCAGACACTCACCTACGTTTTAAGCCTCGTAAATCAGCATAAGACATAGTGACAATAGCTTTCACAGAGATGACTTCACATCATGAATATAATATCTCGCCTTTGTAAAGCAGCCAAACACCTCTACACTTGCCGATGATATACCGTTTCCCTTGGAGGCTGTCAATACCTCAGGGTGCCACTACTCTGTGTCTGTTTCCTTCCTGGCACTTTTAATCTTCTCAACTATAAAACAGCCCCGTCTCCAGAAAAACCCTTGGAGCACAGCTGCTAGTCCGCTAGTTAAACTCATTAACATGCTTATGTTCTCCGCACTGGACAGTGTAGTCTATCTTAGAGACGTGATGGAGGCGAAGCAAGCTTTGTGCTTGGAGAATACCCAAATTTCAAACCCTCACATCTACTTTTTCTTGGGAATTGGGGGAAATCGAATTTGGCTTGGTTTCGATTATATATTAAGACGCTTTTCGCATTTAACCTAGGCGTACTGAGCTCAGTGGAAACCCGACAAGCGTACAAATATAATCCGTTTTGAAACTGCAATGTCCCAATGTCTCTTGATGCTAATGATGACAATGATAGTAATTACCATCATTATTATTGTTGTGTAATTACTATGATTATGATCGCCGCATAATTGTGAGAGTAAATTGTCTAGTTGAGTCAAACTTGGCATATTTGGCGCTATTTTGTTGGTGTGGAATCAGCCTCCCCAATCACAACACGAAAAAAAAAAAAACATCAAGTAGCCATAATGACAACAGAACTGATTGGGACTGGGGACAATCTATTAAAGCTGAACGCACTTAATAATAGTAGCCATCTGGAGTCCATTTCAAGGTGGAGAAAGAAAACAAAAACAATCCCATCCATTCTACTTAACTTCGCTTGGTTTGAAAAGAAACTGGTGTAACCAACCGGATGACTTTAAGGAACTTTTAATCAAAAGGTCAAAATTTTGGCTGCCAATGAATGAAAATAATCAATGACTAAAAACAGCAAAAAGGCTGTTTATAGTCTGTATGCACTGTGTGATTCAAAATGAATAAATTGCACTGTATTCTGTGTGTTCTACTGCACGTGGAGCACGCGTGGGCCTCAAACTCAGCGCAGCATGTGTGCACTTCACACAAAGTAAGGAGAAATGTATTAAAACTATTGTCAGCAAGATGAAATAAAGACTTCAGAGTCTTTAAAACTTCTTCAAAACAAAACGTTTCTGTGTCAGTGAAGAAATAAGACAAAAATATATTGCTATCATTAAATGTGACCCTGAACCAAAATTACAGATTTTTTCTTTAATGCCAAAAATCATTAGGACTTTATTAAGTAAAGATCATGTTCCATGAAGATATTTTGGAATGTTTCTACCATAAATATGTGACCCTGGACCACAAAACCAGTCATAAGGTTAAATTTGACAAAACTGAGATTTATACATCATATGAAAGCTCAATAAATAAGCTTTCCATTGATGTATGGTTTGTTAGGATAGGATAATATTTGGCCGAGATACAGCTATTTGAAATCAGAAATCTGAGGATGCAAAAAAAAATCAAAAAGACTGAGAAAATCACCTTTAAATTTGTCCAAATTAGGTTCTTAACAATGCATATTACAAATCAAAAATTACATTTTGATATGTTTACAGTAGGAATTTTACAAAAAATCTTCATGGAACATGAACTTTACTTAATTTCTTAATGATTTTTGGCATAAAAGAAAAATCAAAAATTTTGACCCATGCAATGTATTTTTGGCTATTGCTACAAATATACCCCAGCGACTTAAGACTGGTTTTGTGGTCCAGGGTCACATATATCAAAGCTTAATTTTTGATTAGTAATATGCATAGCTAAAAACTTCATTTGGACAACTTTAAAGGCGATTTTCTCATTTTTTTGCCCCCTCAGATTCCAGATTTTCAAATAATTGTATCTCGACTAGAGATGCTCCGATCAGCATTTTTGGGGCCGATCACAGATTACCGATCACCAAGATCATGATCTGCCGATTGCCGATCACTGCCGATCACAGAATGGCAGGGGAATGGGAATCTTTATCTATAATCTAGCAGAATTTGCACCATTTGTAGAAATGAAATTAACTCTAAATGAACTATATTGAAAAAAAAAAAACAGTAGAAATAGGCTACAGTCAAGATTTTGAAGAACCACCAAGTTAGGGTTGTAGACGATAGTATAGTGTATCAACGATAGTTAGAGATATCTCCAGTTGCTGATGCCTTCCCTGCTGAAAAAAACAGCATATGCTGGTTAGGTATGTTTTGGTGCTGGGATGCTGGTTTAAGCTGGTTTATGCATATATTGCAGCATAAACCAGCAAAGGACCAGCATTAACCAGCAAAAGAACCAGCAAAGGACCAGCATAAACCAGCTAAAACCAGCATCCCAGCACCAAAACATACCTAACCAGCAGGGTTTGACGATAGCAAGACGATTATTATTATTATCCGTGAAAAAAGGCGCCTTACTTTAGAGATGCAGTGCAGAGAGTCGGTTCTTGGATGCTTCAGAAACTTGCCGTGATATAAACACACGCATAGAGTAGCCACGTCGCCTTAACGCGCCGCATGGAAAAGAGATTTATTTATATTAAAGTGCACCTCGCACTAGACTAGGCTACACTAGTTAGTGATGAAGTTCTTTGATAATGTAAATGTTCTTTGCTTGTTATTTGTAGCTGCTTTTTAAGATGATGTAAGGATTATATTATCCATTGCAGTCATTAGGATAAAGGTAGTAAAATGTGGTTTAGGCTGAATTAAATATGATATAGCAGAATCCGTCTGCATATAGGAAACAAACATTCACCTCAGTAACATCTATATGCGTTCATTAGAATTACGATGCGATAAAATGGCGCTAAACATACGCACGTGAATTACACGCGCACCGCTTCTCCTCATTCTATATGAACTGAACTACAACATGAACTGATGACAACAATCAGACATACAGCGGTAACATTATTGCAATATGACGGATATAGAAAGATACATTCATTTACATTCAAGCACGCACATTTACCGCTCACTGAAGATAGCAGAGAATGAAACCGAAAGCAAACTTAAACTTCTCCGCCAAAACTAGTCAGCGCTCTGTAAACGCACAACTTAGTCACATGCCCAATAACAAGACTACCCTTACAAAACTAATAAAGAATTTAGTACTCATGTTGCATGTTGCCACTGGTAAGCTCCGCTCTGCTGTTGTTTACCTGTGCGCCGTGCATGCACGTGTGAAAAAGTCCCGCGAGTAATTTACGTCAAGCGATCGGCTTTTTTGATCGGCGCTTTTGGGGTTCACCGATCAAGCTATTTTTAACCAATATCGGCCGATCATGATCGGTGGCCGATCAATCGGAGCATCACTAATCTCGACCAAATATTGTCCAATCCTAACAAACATACATCAATGGAAAGCGTAATTAAAAAAAAAATACCCTTATGACTGGTTTTGTGGTCCAGGGTCACATATAGTAAAGTATACAATTCAAAATATACATTTGCAATGCCATAAAAGTTTATTATTATTAGAAATTTTAATGTTATAAGTAATACATTTCTCCCAGTATTAAACGAAAACATTGTTTTGATATGTACTGATACTGTTTTTAGATTTTGGGCTATTTGGCTTGTCACAATGTGTTGTTTCAAATTAGTCAAATAAAAAAATCCAAAATAGTGTTTATGTTATTGCATTTGATCAATTTGCATCTGTAGATTTGAATTACAATACACAATTTAAAAGATATAAAAGATTTTTTTCAAAATGGGTCTACTTCAGCAGCACTTACGGTACATTTACAGTACACCAATATTTGCAGTTATATTCCTATATATATTCTGAAGGTTTTTACAAAGGGCTATGTTTAAACTTCAACATTTAAACATACAACATTTAACTCCTGAATTAATTATTCATGGTGATTTCTTTTCCCTTTTCTGGCTGTTGACAGTATTTTCTGATATAAAGAGATATCCAAATTTTCCTGAGTAAAAACTCCAGGCTTTACTGTTACATGATCCTTCAGAAATAATTTAAATATGTTGATTTGCAGCTCAAGAAACATTTCTTATTATTATCAGTTGAAAATAGTTGTAATTCGTAATATTTTTGTACAAATCAAATTTTTCATGATTCTTTAATGTAACGTTAAAATAAATAAATGAATATTTAAAGCATTTACTTTTTTTACTTTACTTTTTTATATCAATTTGATGCATCCTTGCTGTATAAAGGTATTAATTTCTTTTTTTTAAATGACCCCAATCTTTTAAACAGTAGACTAATGTACACTACGTTTTGAACAGTAAATACATTTACTAGTTACAATTACTGTTTTCTATTTGAATATATTTTAAAATGTAATTTATTACTGTGATTTCCTGAGTAAAAACCTCAAATATGTCAAATAAAATCAAACAAGAAAATTATAAAATAATTATTCATTTTTTTTTTTTTTTTTTTTGCTGTTGACAGTATTGTCTGATTTATAAAGAGATATAAAGAGATATCCAAAATTTCCTCTGTAAAGATCTTAAACTCAAATACGGCAAATAAATCATACAAGAATTTTATAACTTGTTTTATTTTTAATATACTTATACATTGTGATTTTTCTGGCTGTTGCCAGTATTTTCTGATTTAGTGACAAATACAGAATTTCGTCTGTAAAAACCTCAAATATGTCAAATAAATCAAACAAGAATTTTATAACTTGCCTTTATCTAAATTTTACATTTCTGTTCAGGAAATTAGTGCATACTTAATTGCAGTTATTAATGTAATGAATAAACTGGGATGTACAATGATGTCCATTAGTTAAATTTTTACCCTATTGAAGTCACTTGTCTGTAATATAATATAATATAATATAACAAACGAGATGCAAAATACATACCGCCATGTCTGTTTTCTTACAAGTTACAAGTGCTCACCGTTTTACCGCCTCTAGTGTTCATTTCTGTTGGAAAACGCAGTGATATGAACTTTTTGGTATGCATTTCGAGGCTTGCGAAAAAGTTCCTACAGGTACATTTTTGTCATGAGATCTGAATATGATTTTTCCATGGCTCTATAGTGGTTAGGCACATGGCTCCAAAAATGTGTGGTCTTGAACAACAATGAGCAAGACGGCAGCAAGCAGGTCGAGTACAGAGGAGTCACACGCCAGCCAAGCAACTGCCATTGAGATGAATGGGAATTCTAACGTATAGCTTTCTCCAGGTATTACTGACCTCCTCACTTCCAAGGCCTCCTCTAAAAAATGACGATTCAAATGCAGTTTTAAAAACTGACAGCGGCTTGCCTGTTCTCATTCCCTGTCAAGTGAACAGACTGCTCTTTGATTCTGCCCAGTAAGCCTCATCTCATCTTAAGACAGACCCAGAGTACTGACTCATAAATCAAATCGCAGTTTGGCATAGCTCTGCAGTCCGGGCCTGCGTCAGACCTGTCTGTTCGATCCCTTGTGCGGTGTGGCCCAGTGTTAGCAGCCTGTTAAAGGTCTGTCCTGGAGGGGATGGATGCACTTGTGTGGTACAACAAC
Organism: Garra rufa; assembly: GCF_049309525.1. NCBI lineage: Eukaryota > Metazoa > Chordata > Actinopteri > Cypriniformes > Cyprinidae > Garra > Garra rufa. The sequence goes on from NC_133366.1 coordinate 20,290,513, forward strand.
ACAGGAAAGCGCCTGGAGCTCTCCAGCAGCTCCCCCCACCCTTTCCCCAGCTGAACCAGCGAGCTGTTCCTTATGAACCACTGCCAACTGAATGCCTGCTATGAGCTGGTTATTACTCAGTGCTGGGCCGCCACTAGCCAAAGGGCTGCTCTCCGAGCTGTAGATCTCCATGTTGTGACTTGTCAACATGCGGAAAATCGTTACCCAGCTCAGGCACTTTTATTCCATACAGGATTTGATTGAGACTTGGGTGGGTGAAACATTGTGTTCAGACTTTTTTTTTTTCATTGAGGCTGTAGTGCCTTATGAAACATATGGACACAAGGTGTGTCCTATAATTACCTACAGGCTTAAAAAGATCTATGGACAGGTTAAGAGCACATCAGTAAGGGTTTTTTCTCTCACATTTTTAAGATATTTTAAAATGTCATTTATTCATTTTCATGACAAATTTGAATTTTAAGCAGCCATGACTCCAGGCTTTATTGTTACATGATCCTTTAGAAATCATTTTAATATGCTGATTTGCTGCTCAGTAAACATTTCTTATTATTATAGCTGAAAATAATTGTGCTTCTTAATATTTTAGTGAAAACCATGTTTTTCATAATTCTTTAATGTAAAGTTTAAAAAAATAAATATTTAAAGAATTTACTTTTACTTTACTTTTTTATCAATTTGATGCATCCTTGCTGTATAAAGGTATTAATTTATTTTTTAAAAAGACCGCAAACTTTTGAATAGTAGACTAATGTACACTACAAGTCAGACGATTTTAACAGTAAGATTTTTTAAAAATACTTTCACTAGTTACAATTACTGTTTTCTATTTGAATAAATTTTAAAATGTAATTTATTCCTGTAATTTCAAAGCTGAATTTGAGCATCATTACTCCTGTAACATGATCCTTCAGAAATCATTCTAATATTCTGATTTATTTATTCTAACATTTATTACTATTATTATGTTGAATTTTTTTTCAGGTTTTTTGATGAATAGAAAGTTCAGAAGAACAGCATTTATCTGAAATCAAAATCTTTCGTAACATTATAAATGTCTTTACCATCACTACTGATTAATTTCAAGCATCCTTGCTAAAAAAAAAAAAGTGTTAATTTCTATCATTTCCTTCCCAAAAAAACAAAAAAGAAATTAAACTGATTTCAAGCTTTTGAATGGTATAGTGTAGAATGTTACAAAAGCTTTTTATTTTGGATAAATGCTGATCTTTGGATCTTTCTATGCATCAAAGAATCCTGAAAAAAATGTACTCAACTGTTTTAAATATTGATAATAATAATAATAATCAGCAAAATCAGCATACTAGAATGATTTCCGAAGGATCGTGTGATACTGAAGACTGGAGTAATGATGCTGAAAATTTAGCTTTGGTCACATTAATAAATTGCTTTTTAAAATATACTCAGATAGAAAGCAGTTATTTTAAATAGTAAAAAATATTTTACAATTTTACTGTTTTGCTGTATTTTGGATCAAATAAATGCAGGCTTGGTGAGCAGAAGAGAATTCTTTAAAAATCTTACAGTTCAAAAACTTTTGACTGGTGTACATTCACACTTATAATTTTAAAAACAAAAGCATGTCAAATAAATATCATAGTTTGAATAAATATCACAATTTTAAATTTTATTACAATTTTTCATACATAATTTAATTGAATTTAAAAGAAGGACATTTTACAATAACAGCTGGATAATAATAATAATATTAATAGCTGTATTGTAATTATACAGTAAATATGATCACCCAAGAAACACCAATGGCTTGTAATTTTAAACTCATTTTTACTGACGCTACCAAGACAATCCAAACCATTCTTAGAATTGTGTCAAAACCTCATCTGTATTGTCACTTAGATCCTTTACCTGTCTAAAAACTTTAAAAAGCAAATGTTTATGTTTGCAAGGTGTGAAAAAGCATATGAACAAAACCCGTTAAGACAGAGCGCAGTCTCAACAGAGCAAGCAATCCTTCCTGTGCTTACTGTTGAGTCCTGAGCTTGGCTTCAAGACTGTTTGTCTGATTCAGTGCTTTCATAGGCGAAAGCCTGCTTCGTGGCTTGTCATTTTAAAGATGCACCTTCTTTAATAATGCATTACACATAGTCCGTTACAATCATCGAGACGTACAAAAATTGTCTTAATTATGTCACCGCAGTGCCTTTGACTGAGCACTCACAGCTAGACTACACCTGTGATGAAAGCCAGGCGATCCAGCTAGCCAAATTAATCTAAATGTTCTGGTTCAGTATGCCTGGCTGAAGCCCCTTTCTGTGTAAGCACTTGTTCAGGAGAGCATCCACCACCCTTCCCCTGCCCTTTAATTCATTTCTGAGAGGAAAGCCTGTGTATCATTATTCGCTTGAGCTCAAATGGGCAGACACCGGTGAGAGAGCCTGATCAAGTTGGTGGGGCAGGGGGAAGAAAGAAGAGGAGGAGGAGGACGAGGAGGAGGAGGAGGGGGTATTCTTGGCAGATTTTTCCCTACAAATCAGATGCCAAGAGCGAAATGGAAACCTCCCCTCATTTTCCTTTCCCCTTAATCCAATGTTTTCAAGCCCAAGCCCAGCCAAGGTCATTATAATCATAGATGAGTGGAAAGGAGCCAGTGACCCACCATTACGGTAAGGTGGAGAGCCACCCAGTCGCACACACACTCTGCCGTCGGACTGTAATGGAGAGGCCAAATCCGCGCAATGCTCCAATTCCTCCATTTGCAAATGCAGATAACCTTAAAGATCATGTGTGTATAATGGAAACGGCCGGCTCCCATAGGGAGACATTTTAGCTGATGGCAAAGGTCAGGGTGAAAGAATGATACGGGCTATGTACTTGCACAAAATGGAGGTCTGAGAGTGAGACAAAGAACAGCAGAAAAGGAGAAAAAGAGCTAACCTCAGTCGACCTCTACACCTCAGAGTGGAAATCTGAGGAAAACAGCTTAACGAGGCAGGAACATTTTAACCTAGGCTCCCTTTTCGCGATTAATTTACTGGAAGTTTGCTGAACTGTGACCTGCGGTTTCAACGAAATGTATGAATTCTGGAAAAAGGAGTGTGCAACAGTGTTATAAAGGCCGCGGTTTTGTAATCCCAGTGGTTTTCACTGTAGCACTAAAGCCAAAGGTCATATTTAACTGTCAAGAAGATCATCTGACTGTATCAAGGCCTTAATGCCCTCTTGCACGTCTTGACCCGTGCACGCCGTGACGCAAGCGCTCCTGAACTTAGCTATGTATTCTCGAGAAAAGGAAGTGAAAGATACACTTGCAAACGGATACGCCATAGCCTTTAGCAGATGCCTGGCACATTACTTTTTGCAAACAAACAGTTGCAGCACACAAGTTCCACCATCCTGGACTAGTATTTTTAACTTTTCAAGGCAGTATATAGTCATCAAGAGAAGATGAGACTAATTTAGATCAACAATTGTGCTTGTCATCTGCCTCTCCACTCACAGGTGTTAAAGCACACTGACCACAAACAGAACGTAATGAAATGTGACATCACTCCTCCACGGCTGCATGAGAGGGCTGTGTGGAGCGCCACCAAACTTCAGACGAGCTTTTGCTGAGTGGGTGATTTTGATACGGTGGTGGGACAAATGGCACCGGACATGATGTAGCTCATAAACAAACATGACTGAAAGTTATTCAAGTTATGAAAATGATCAATTAGTCACTACCATAATACTTTTTATGTTTAGTTATGCTTGCTTAATAGGTTTAGTTATAATCCTTTATCATTATAATATTGTGGTTTATATACCATATCCTGAGTTTGGTTACACTTTATTTTACAATGTCTTGTTACGTTGTAATTATACATTTAATTACTGAGTAATAATAGTTAACTATATGTACTTACTATATGTGACCATGGACCACAAAACCAGTCTAGGACAGGTATATTTGTAGCAATAGCCAAAATACATTGTATGGGTTAAAATGATCCATTTTTCTTTTATGGCAAAAATCATTAAGATATAAAGTAAATGTTTTGTGAAGATATTTTGTGAATTTCCTACCGTAAATGTATCAAATCTTAATTTTTGATTAGTAATATGCATTGCTAAGAACTTCATTTGGACAAAACTTAGACGTTTTTGCACCCTCAGATTCCTGATTTTCCAATCTCGGCCAAATATTGTCCTATTCTAGCAAACCATACATCAAGTCAAGGGAATGCTTATTTATTCAGCTTTCAGATGATGTATAAATCTCAGTTTCAAAACATTGACCCTTATGACTGGTTTTGTGGTCCAGGGTCACATGTTTAGGGTTAGGATAAGGGTTTGGTATGGGGTTAGTTGTATAATTTATTGTTGTTACTATAGTACATAAATGTAACAAGTACACCATCAAATAAAGTTTAAGTGTGTTTCTATTGAGAAATGTTTTCCTCACTGTTGAATTTAGTGAAACATCCAAATAATTTAACCAAAAATCTATCACTCCATACAACTGCCTTTTATATTTTGTTATACTTCAAAACAATTGACTAAATCCACCAAAAAAGTTGAATTGCTTTCAACTCTTAACTGCATTACGGATGAATCGAGTTCAAAGCGAGTAGAAATGACTGTGTCAAGTTCAGTGGATGTAAACAAACACGTTTGGCATTGTACAGTGCAGCGAAAACACAAGCAAAAAATTCCAGAGAGCAGCGGCAGACAGTGTGTCAGACTTTCAAAAAAGTCCCAAAAGGCGCCGTTTCGCTTTTGAACGACCACACGCACAAAGATGCATTATGAGCGCTTGCTTTCGTGCACTTAAAGCGCCACCGTGCCACATTTCGCCAATTCCTCTGATCGATGTTTTCCACACTCTACACCGTGTCCCCTCTAGCGGCCGGCACACGCAAGTGCAGCCGTTATTAGCGAGCTGATAAAAGCACAATGTTAACATCCAGCTACACAGGGTCAAATGAACAAATTTCGCGATTAGTAATTCCAAGCGCAAACCGTGCAAAGCAGCGGAAGGCGTAAGATTTGAGTCGGCCGAGCGAGAGACAGCGAGAGCGAAACGCGTTTCGCCTTTTGTGCGTTATTGATCGCAGATTGTCTGCAATGAATGGCTGCATGAGGAAGGAAAAAACCCTGAACTTCAGGTGACCGACCATGGCTTTGACACAGGCAGCCTGCAGACATGAACCCCACTGAACTGGGAGGGGTGGAAGAAAATACCTCAGCTTAAAAAAATCCCGCTCGACAAACGCAAGAAAAAGTCTCGCACACACAGACACACACGCACACAGTCGACCGCGGAAGGCGGAAAGTTGTACGAACGTGTTTTCGGACGCGTTTTCAAGTTGCGGGCTGCTGCTCGATAGCGCCGGAGCTAAGTAAAGGCAGGGGCACGGATGGAAGGCTGAGTCTGGCTCTCAGTCTGATCCGACTGACCCTTCATTTTATTGCGGCCAGATCCTCAGATCCTCCCCTTTCCCTTCCGCGCGTCTCTGCCTCGCTCGCACGGACACATATAAGAAAAGACGCGCGGCCATAAGCGCCAAATAAGCGGCGATAACGCGAGCTTTACTGGCCGCAACCTTTAGGCGGAACGGGACCTTTATCGATTATCTGCAATTAAAGGCACCGCTAGTGCGCTCGCTCCGCTAGCCCCCTCATCGCCAACATGGCTGCCTAGCACAGACCTAAAAAAGGAGAAATAACCTCCGCCGTGCCTTTGTCTGTTTCACCTCTTTAACCCTAAACTACTGCGCAAAACACACGGAGACGCGCTAAAATCGCGGCGAACGAGAAAACGACTTACGTGAAGGCAGGCGCTTGGGTTGCTCCTGTTTCCTCCTTGGCATTTTCCCCCTTTTATCACATTCTCCTTCTGGTTTAGGGATAAGAAGAAAAAAGGTCTTTTCCCATTGAAATTTTGCGAGGGAGCCTGATGGCAGGGACTTGTCGTGCACCTGGCTGTCCTCGGTTAAGTGTATTGTTGGGAACAGGGAAGAGTAGAGGAGGAGGTGCTGTTGTTGTTGCCGTGTCTTGACTATGGCTGCTCTCTGTAAGTGTGTGTCTCCGAGCCCCTAACTAACACTAATGCAGGGATCAAAGGGCAGCAACAGCAGAGCACACACACTCACACACACACTCGCGCGCACACGCACACACACACACACTCACTCGCTCGCTCGCTCGCTCACAGAGAGAGGAGCTCGCCCGACAGAGCAACGAGAAAGGGACAAGGTGCCCCCAAGCTTTCAGGGTGTATACTTGACTGACCACGAACGATTTTTTTTATATTCATATAGAAAATGGATTCTGACTAATGCATATTTAAATAGCTTGTGGGGGGAAAAATTCACAAAAAACGTTTTGTTTTGTTTTTTGACAATGTAAATAAAGATAAAGATGCAATAGGTTTAAAATTAATTAAAAAATGTACAATCATAAAATTATGTATTTTTCATAAATGCTTTTTATAAATGTTTAAATGAATCTGAGTTATCACAAACCCTCAAATCACTGCAATTCATTTTAATGATGGATGTAATGATGTAAATTTTTATAAATGTGTGGTTGAATCTGAGTTTACAGAAACAACCAAATCAGTACAGTTCCTTTGAAGTCTGATGTAATGCTACAAATTTAGAATTAAATTTACAGTAACACTTTACAATAAGGTCTGTCTATTAGTTAACATGAACTAAAAATGAAAAATACTTGTAAAGCATTTGTCAATATTCATTTAATTAATATTAATTTCAATCATTGGTAACACTTTATTTTAATGTGTCCTTGTTACACATTACATGTACTTACTATTATAATAACAATTAATTATAAATAATTACATTAAGTAACCCTAAGTCAAACCCTAACCATATAGTATGTAGTTTATTAATAGTACATAAATGCATAATTACAGTGTAACAAGAACACATTAAAGTAAAAAAACAACATTTACTAAGTTGTATCTATTAATGTTATTTAATCAACCTGAACTAATAATGAAGAGTTGTTGTTTTTTTAACTAATGTTAATTAATGATTAATAAATACTGTAATGTATTGTTCATTGGTAATTAATTGGTAACATTAACTAATGGGACCTAATTTACAATTATTTATCAGATGTTCTCATTTGATGATTATTATTATTATATTTCAGTTTATAAATGTTGAATGTCCCTGATTCTGAGTTTCTGTACAGTTAATTTTGTAATATACACAAATAGGTTATTGTGTAACACTATACAGTAATGCTGCATTAGTTAACATTTGTTAATGCATTATTAAAATCAAAAGTTGTATCTTTTAATATTATTCAGTGGACTTGAGCTAACATGAAATGATAATGAACAGTTGTATTATTATTTTTATTAACATGAAAAAAGATTAATAAATACTCTTAATGTACTGCATATAGGAATGTCTTGCATATGCATGTTTTGTGAGAAAAATCTGTCAAGTAACACAAATAAAAGCTTAAATTTACTTTTTAATTTTTTAATTTATTTATTTTAATGACAGTTTTTTGAATGGTATCAACCATAATGTGACTTTAAATCATAATGTGATTAACAAATCCCCCTCCACACCCCCTACACAAGCACACACACACACACACACACACACAATATTCTGTTCTATGCATAGCACTGAAGCAGCCGGCTGTTCCCCACTCAGGGCTGGACTCCAGCAGGCTGCATGCTGTTGGACAAGTTCGTTCTTTCACACCTCTTTGGTGTTAGGAGGACTGTATCCTCCCTCATGCCATGCTGCCATCCTCCTCGCAACCATCCACACGTGCAGCTCGTTACCGTGGCAATTAGCACAGGCTCAAATTAGACCACTTCGCCTCTGCACAGGTGACTGACACACACTTTGTAGCTTGCTCATTAGAATATGGCTGCCTCGCCATTCCTCTCTCTCACTGTCACCCCTTCAAGTCTACAGAGAGGCTGTTGAACTGTACGCTTATGGACACCGGTGGTAGCGTTTACGTGTGTACCATAGTAAAAACTTGTGTTTTGCTTATTTAGGAATCTCAATATTTGCTGGTCCAGCTCATTCGCTTATATCTTGCGCCAGTGTATTTGATGTGTGATATTAGGAAACTCGTTTTATGGTAATCTCACAAAATCTCCCCTGCATGTGTGTGCGCTGCTTGTTATTGTTTAAGATTAGTTTAGTCTCCATGGCGAGGTCACGGTCTGTTCTGTAACCCCGCCGATGCCAGGCAGCTGAGGTAATGCGTGCAAGCAGACAAGCTGCTGATAGTAGTCATGGCAACAGCAGCATGACCTCACACTTGGTAGCAACCTAAAGGTCACCTAACAGACATCATGTTTTGATGGGCACTGTATCAACTGAACCTGACAGTGACAAACATCTGCGAAAGAAAGGAGACCGTTTCCATTGACATATCTGTTTCCATTTGATACTTTAACCCTTTCATTCTCACTGCAGCGTTGCCTTACAAATTACTCACAGACCTCAATTTAATCCACATGTATCTGATTCAATTTCATCCACGCTTTGTATCAACAGAAATGTTCAAATATTTTCCTTATACTGTAATATTATCCTTACATTGTAATAATTTGCAAGTTGTAACTGCTGTTTGTTGTGTCTGTATAACTGAATACATGTATTATATGGGCAATATCACACAGCTATGAGTGTGATATTGTGTTTATTCAACAGGATGAGTGTGTAAATACATAAGATACAACAGCGGAGTGTCTTTAAAAACCCTATTTTGTATTAACTACTAATTTCTACCATGGATTAAAATCTCAATTTGACAGTTTAACAGATGAGCCCAATACAAAAATGTCACTTTACAACTAGTAATGAAGTCACGTTGAGTTCCTTCATTGAAAGCTTATGTTATTACTGTATCGAAAGCTCACTGTATTATATAGAGTATTATGAGAAAGAGAGATGGACTGAGGGAGTGTGATTACCTGCATCTGATACAGCGTTCATTCTTCAGCTCAATCTCATATTCACAATAAAACATTAGTTTGAATGTCCACTAAGGAAAGCGATATCTTTGTTGTATCCTTTCATCAGTTAAAGGGGTCATATAATGTTGCTTAAAAAGAACATTATTTTGTGTGTTTGGTGTAATGCAATGCGTTTATGCAGTTTGAGGTTCAAAAAACACATTATTTTCCACATACTGTACACTATTGTTGTTCCTCTTTGCCTTACCTTTCTGAAACACGTAGATTTTTTTACAAAGCTCATAACTGTGAAAAGGGCGGTGTGCTTTGATAAGGCGGCTTTTCGGTGCATTGTGATTGGCTGAAAACCTCAAGAACGTGACGGAAATGTTACGCCCCTTACCATGTTGTGATGTCGTTTTAGGCATTGTGTTGCATCGCGTAAACATAACACCATGTCTGCATTTGTGATCGTGAAAACAACAAACAACAAGCACTACTCTACACTGCTCAAAACTTGCCAGTAGCAAATTCTTTAAATATGAAAATGTACTTACAGGCTGTGAGTCAAAAGTGCCAGACTATCCTTGCAAAGTTGGAATTGCCCCACTTTATAGTGTGCACAGTTGGCATTGTAGGCTACTCTCCTAGGTTCAGGAAACAGTCCTCCATAAAATGCGCTGCGCACACTTGAATATTTGCGTTGCACTGTTCTGCAACAGTGTTGTAAATATAACTCAGCCATGGTTTTTTAGTTGTGTACTTTTGGAAGGCCAAACATGGTGGTGGCTGCAATAATACTACAGCTAGAATAAAAGTTATGCCTTCTTTCTATGCATATTCATTTGAGCGATATTATGCAAATCTTTCCACACAGTGATGTAGATTTGTGGGGGCATGTTTGAATGAGCTATTTTAGGAAGGCATGGCTGCGTCTTAACTTTTATAAAGAATATCTCTTTAGGTTTCAGGCTTTTTAAGGAAAACATGAAATCGCATCACATGACCCCTTTAAAGGTGATTTCCGATGACAGCGCTTCTCTATGCATTTCTTGGCCGTGTCTTTAAAGTGTTGTTGAAAGTAACAATAAATATCTTCTTTACAAACCTGTTTCAATTTCTTTCAATCTAAATGTCTTTCACTCATAAAAAGCCTCCTGTTGCCATCTAATGGTGGAACAATGTAACTAAAATCACCATCACAAACACACACAAACACTGTTTCCCAATACTAAATATCCTACTATTATTAAATACTACTATTATTTATATAAAATATTATTTATTGAATAACAACATTTAATACACAACAACAACCATCATGAAAGTTGCTAGGAAATTCAGTCAAAAGTACAAAGGCAGCGCTCTCATCTGTAGCATTGGAATAATAGATTAATGAGACCAAAGACTGCCCTTTAGATTTCCCAAAACTAAATCTATCTCATGTTTAACCACTAAAGAGACATCAGAGCCAGTGGCAAATTCCAGAAGATCTGGCCGAGGTAAAACTGATCTCTACAAGCTCATGAGCACTGAATGCCCGCTGACGCCCTGGATCTCAAATCTCTGAAAAATGTATGCTGTCTAAACCATGAAAAAAAGTGTGGAAGCTGTTAAATCATATAGAGAAGGGCTTATTAAGCAAGAAAGCACACAATAGTTTGACAAACTGGTTTAGTTTGGCCAGTCACAAACGCCTTTTGTTCCTCAGGTTTTTGCACTCTTGATTTGTTATAACTTTTGTCAGTCTATAGTTCTCCAAATGTTTTTTCCCATTAGTACAATCCAAAACATGACAGTAATTGACCGTTTTTAGCAGCAATAATCAGCTAAATTTGTGAGTTCCATTCGTTTCAGTGGCATTATTTACGTTCAATGCCGCCAATATGGCCGACTGATGACGCGTCATGAAAACACTTATTTATAAAATTATGGTGGATTTGGGCATCCCCCATGACACTCGCTGTGAGAAATACGGCAAGCAGAGCGATACAAACGGTGAAACGAAGCGTTCCCATATCACTTGAATATCAGACTTCTCTCAGCCAATCGGATTCAAGGACCAGAGAGATCTGTTGTATAAAGCTGTATATTACTGCCATATGCACTGTAAAATAATTATTAGAGTAGTTTTACGAAAATAGGAAAGACTATTTCAGTTTTTCTACTTCATAATTTCAATTTCATTTAATAACTTTGTTATCATTTGAGTTATCAACTTTCTGGAGTTTCTACTTAGTAATTGCAACATTCAAACAAGTATTTTCTGTAAATGCTTTAAAACATGGTGAAAGGTGCTTTAAATTAGCTTTAATTGAAATGAATGTAACAGCTACATTTACATGAAACTCACTTACATTTTCATCTGCGATGCAGTTTGTTTCATATGAATGCTATTTTGCTATTAAACATGCAAAATTACTTAGAAAAAAATATATAATAGTTAGCCCCACACTGTCAATCTCATTATATTTCTTGTGCGGTATTGATAATTGTTCTGCTGGTCTTTGAAAGCAACTCGTTTTGTCTGTTGGCATTATTACTACTTATTAAAATGGCTCCCCTGCAGCAGTGCAGGCTGTTAGCGAGCTAAATGAATTTCAGGTGCTTCAGTAGCGGATAAAGGAGGTTGGATAAAGAGGTATATCTCTCCCTGAGGCCAGGCATAGTGGTGTGGGTTACCTCTTTTTCAACTCGTTGCAGCCTCTTCCTCTTTGTTAGGATGTTGCAAGATTGTGTTAGGAACACTGAGTGGAGCAGGTCATTAGAGGACTAGTGACATGACAGGATTGTGTGACGGGTGAGAGAGGAAGCTTGAATAACACAGCTCGAATAGTGTAAATAGCACTTTTAACTACTAGGGTGGTTACTAAAAATGATTCTCTTTGCCCTCTGCACTGTATATCTGTACGCTTATGATGCCATAAAATAAGTGTTGCTTTAAACATTTCACCTTAATGTAATCACTGTATATTTTTGGATGTGATGACCTGTGCTTCATGGCAGCAGGGACATTTTTGCACCATTAGAAGGTGTTAATTTAAACCTTGCTTGATACACAGAAACCTTGGTTCATTTAAAGATCGTCATAATGAAACAATAATGGATTTGGTCAGCCATTCCTTAACCATTTCAAACCAACACTCTTAAAAATAAAGGTTATTCACGATGCCAGAAGAACCTTTTTCGTCTAAATGGTTCCATAAAGAACCTTTAACATCTGAAGAACCTTTCTGTTTCACAAAAGGTTCTTTGTGGGGAAAGAAGGTTCTTCAGATTATAAAAAGGTAAGATAGAGATGGACCCTTTGATTGAATGGTTCTTTGGGGAACCAAAAATGGTTCTTCTATGGCATCGCTGTGAAGAACCTTTTAAAGCACCTTTATTATTAAGAGTGCAGAACAGTTAAATACACTAGAATATAGAATAGAATTTAAAGTGAATTTAAAAGCCATTATAACCGTTTTTGATGTATGGAAAATAGCATTAAACTGTAGCAAAATTATTCAACCTCAGAGTGTCTTATGTAATTTTTTTTTTATAATATTCTGGCTAGCAATTGAGCTGTGTACTGTGTACTGAATGTGAGTTTCTGTACGATACATTTTGTAAGATATACAAATAGGTTATTCACATACTGGATTCTACCTGGATTCCTACTGATTCGTACTGACATGGCTGATTTCGCACCCATGAAAACAACAGTAAGTGTGACCGAACCTAAGGCCCGACTCAGCCATATTTAAACATGAAAATGTGACTTCTGTCAAAGTGTTTACACGCTTTTTAAAAACCTAGCTTTGCTTAATTGTGAAACCTCATTATCACAGAATTTTTTTCTCGTTTTTTTTTTTTTTTTTTTTTTGCAGGGTTGCGTTCAAAATACTCTTGACTCTAATATCTGAGAGGGCACGTGCTTATGGGTTTTCTATTATTGCCACATGGGACACGGGGTCTTTCGCACATATCTAACACCAGTAAGCACTTCTTGTATTGAAGTTCTTTCTAATTAGCCTATGAAGACGGTATACCATTGACTACAATTTAACAAAAGTTGCGTGTGAGATATGGCGCAGCTGTAGGTCACTGTCTTAAGTTTCAAGATAAAGAATTGTTGGTGCGTTCTGACTCAAACTGCCTTTGAAATAGAGAGAATATTACAGTGGAAAGCTGGTGCCAGCGTCGTCCCCGGCATGCCACCTGTCCCCCTTCCCTCTCTTCTCACTCCCTCTTCCAGCTGTGTGACAGAAGCAGGTGGCTGCCCCTGCACTTGCTCTCTGACCTTTTGCACTGGAAGGGATACCTCACAAAAAAGGCGACTTTTCCTTGTCCTGCAGACCATATTTATAAATGTTGACTAGTCTTGACTCAACTTGTTCCAATTTGGGATTTAAAGGGTAACTTCACCCAAAAAACTTCTGTCATTAACTACACACCCTTATGTCATTCCTTTAAAGGAACACTCCACTTTTTTGGAAATAGGCTCATTCTCCAACCCCCCCCCCCCGAGTTAATAAGTTGAGTTTTACCGTTTTGAAATCCATTCAGCCGTTCTCCTGTTCTGGCGATATCACATTTAGCATAGCTTAGCATAAATCATTGAATCCTATTAGACCAATAGCATCACGTTCAAAAATTACCAACGAGTTTCCATATTTGTCCTATTTAAAACTTGACTCTTCTGTAGTTATATCGTGTACTAAGACCGGTGGAAATGCAAAGCTTTTTTAGGCTGATAAATTTTCTAGGCTGATAAGATTAGGAACTACACTCCCTTTCCGGCGTAATAGTCAAGGAAGTTTGCTGCCATAATATGGCCGAAGCAGGAGCAGTAATACCATGCAGCACATGTGCAAATGCTAAACTAGCTGGGAACTCATTTTTGATAATATCCGCCTGCTTCTGCCATATTACGGCAGCAAACTTCCTTGACTATTACGCCGGATTGGAAGTGTAGTTCCTTATCTTATCAGCCTAGAAACTCGCAGCTTTGCATTTCCACCAGTCTTGGTACATGATATAACTACAGAAGAGTCAAGTTTTAAATACAACAAATATGGAAACTCGTTGGTCATTTTTGAATGCGATGCTATTGGTCTAATAGGATTCAATGATCTATGCTAAGCTATGCTAAACGTGATATCGCCAGAACAGGAGAACGGCTGAATGAATTTCAAAACGGTAAAAAATCAACTTATTAACTCGGGGGGAGTTAGAGAATGAGCCTATTTCCAAAAAAAGTGGAGTGTTCTTTTAAGAAACCTATACAATTTTCATTAATCTTTGGAACACAAATAAAGATATTTTTCATAATCTTGCTTCATTTTTGTCCCAAATCCACGCAACCAAAATATTCAAGCTTCAAAACCGGGATGCGACGATAAATCGATTTTGAATTTTTCAGATTTTTGTTCAACACACACATAGAGAACATTAAATATGGTAAACGGAAGCTGAAATGTGCTTGCTTGACCAAGCACATAGTCAAAAATGATAAGAAAATATAAAAATAAATCTTCATTTGTATTTTGGAAATAAACATGTGACCCTGGACCACAAAACCAGTCATAAGGGTCATTTTAAAATAATTTTCCAACTCACCTAGTGTTAAAAAGTTGAGTTCCGTTTACGAATCCATTCAGCCAGGTCTGGCTGTATCAATTTTAGCATAGCTTAGCATAGATCATTGAATCTGATTAGACCGTTAGTGTCTCGCTCAAAAACGACCAAAGAGTTTTAGTATTTTTCCTATGTAAAACTTGACTCGTAGCTATATTGTGTACTAAGACCGACGTAAAATGAAAAGTTGAAAAAGAGTTTTTCTAGGCCAATATGGCTAGGACCTATACTCTCATTCCGGCGTAATAATCAAGGAACTTTGCTGCCGTACCATGGGTGCAGCAGGCACAATGATATTACGCAGCGCCTAATAGGCTAACTTAGTTATGACAAAATGAATGCCGGTCACGTTGGAAGTTACCTAGCTGGGGACTATTTTCAGGCGCTGAGTAATACCAAAGTCCCTTTAAGGCAAGTCATGTCACTCGGCGGCCATCTTTGAAACGCCTCTCGGGCATTCAAGTGCAGCTCCTATCTGTTTGAATGAGGAAACATCAAATTCTCCAAAACTGTTAAACAAGCTTACGATTAAATTTCATATTTTAAATCTCCAGCGAAATCCAACAAGAACTGCCTCATAAATATGGTTCCTTGAGCTCCAATAGCGTTAAAAAATGCTTATTTTTCCTGCTAAATGAGCCAGTGTGCATGCGCAGTACTGAGTGCACGTCTTAGAGCGCCGATCGTTTCTATAGCAATTGGGACTTCTTACGGCAGCTGCAGTGACGCGCTGACTTTACTAATCAACGATTGGCTCTTTCATTAAGAAGGCGGGGCTCCGCGGCCATAATGAGCGTTGCATTTTCCCCATTCAAAACTATACAAGTGACATTTCTTGGGTATTCTATAGTCTTTGGTAATACCATTGCGCCTGATTATTACGCCGGAATGAGAATATAGCTCCTGGCCATATTGGCCTAGAAAATCGCAACTTTTCTTTTTCCGTCGGTCTTAGTACACACGTAACTACAGAAGAGTCAAGTTTTAAATAGGAAAAATATTGAAACTCTTTGGACAACATTAAAGGCGATTTTCTCAATAGTTGGATTTTTTTTCACTCTCAGATTTCAGATTTTCAAATATGTGTATCTCAGATGTATAAATCTATATATATATATATATTTTTTTTTTAATTACCCTTATGACTGGTTTTGTGGTCCAGGGTCACATGTTTATTTTCAAAACACAAATGAAGATTTATTGAAATATTTTTTACTATGTGCTTGGTCAAGCAAGCACATGTCAGCTTCCGTTTACAATATTTGATGTTCTCTATGTGTGTGTGTTGAACAAAAATCTGAAAAATTCAAAATCAATTTATTACTTCACCACTGTTTTGAAGCTTGAATATTTTGGTTGTGTGGATTTAGAGGGACAAAAATGAAGCAAGAATATAAAAAAATATCTTCATTTGTTCTAAAAAGTTAAATGAAAATCTTACAGGTTCGAAAAAAGTAAAACTAAACTGTTCAAAAATAGTGGCGCATTCTTTAAGGTTTTGTGGTCCAGGGTCACATATGCTTATGGGCTTATAATAGCATGAGAGTGAGTAAATGATGACAGTTTTAATTTCTGGCTGATCTATAAGTGAACTTTAAGTACTTGATGGCTGATGACCCCAAAGAATGACATGAGTCTTCAAGAGCAGAGCTCCTCTTCTCCTCCTCTCCTGAAAAGTATGACAGACTCAGCAACTTTTCTTGACCTTTGACACTTAGCTACCTCAGTCCTCTAGCATATTGCATGCTGGTGCTAAGAGTCAAAAGAGATGACCTTTTTATTCATGTTGACAGGTTGACAGAGCATTTAGAGCAAGACAGGGTCATTGTCTTTAAATAGCTGAACCTGCAAGATCAGCTATTGATGAAATATTAAATGATATATATGGACAATGTCATCAGGTAATTTGTTTTTGAATAATATTTCTTTACTATTATAGAAATAGTCATTCTAATCAGATTCTAATACATTTCTCTGTGGATTCACCAGCACATGGATGTTACTAAGTTAATATCACAGTACTGTCCATCTCAAAAAGACCTTTTCATTTAGTCTAAGGCCTTCCTTTGACCTATTCCTGTTGCTCTTTAAAGCTCTGTGACCAAGAATAATTTCATAAAAGACAATTAGTTTGAAGTCATTTATTGTACCTGGGAGTGTGTGACCCTTGAATACTTTAATTGCTTTAATTATTTGATTACTGTGCCGCATTTCATGCTTCTTTTGTCTTGAAAGATTTTTCAGTTGTTAGCCCCTCAGCCGAAGAAGTCATTTTACCTCAGCCCAAAAATCACCACCGATAACATGTGGCAAACATTGTATGTTTGTGCATTTAGTGTATCTATCAAGCAGTAATACACTAATTTAATTATTATTTTATAGGATATGTGTATTTACAAATATCTCTGTAAAGATGTGTCTTTAAAATAAACAGTGTTCACAATGGAAAGCCATTTGAAAGAATGAATGTGGGAATTTGCTTATTAAAATTTACATTAGTATGAATTGTAATTACATAAAGCTACATTATAACATTTTGGAAATGTGGATTACAAACATAGATAATGTAACCCTTACCAGTGTTGGGGGTAATTAATTACAAATAATTGAGTTATGTAATCAGATTACTTTTTTCCAAGTAACTAGTAAAGTAACGCACTACCTTTTTCATTTACAAGAAAATATCCTAGTTACTTTTTCAAATAAGTAACACAAGTTACTTTGTTTTCCCGGAAATACAGTTATGTGCGCTGTGTAAACATGATGTTACTGTAGTTTGAATTCAAATGCAAACTCAGAATATGACGCAAACCTGCAATAATTAAAGGGATAGTTCACCCAAAAATGAAAATTTGATGTTTATCTGCTTACCCCCAATGCATCCAAGATGTAGGTGACTTTGTTTCCTCAGAAAAACACAAACGAAGATTTTTAATGAAAACCGGTGCAGTCTGCCAGCCTTATCATGGACGTGGATGGGCACCAAACCTTTAAAAGTAAACAAAAACATGCACAGACAACTCCAAATTACACCCCGCCGCTCGTGACGATACATTGATGTCCTAAGACACGAAACGATCGGTTTTTGCAAGAAACAGAACAGTATTTATATAATTTTTTACCTTTGATACACAGCCACGTCCATCTGTCATGAGCACGAGTTTGGCATCAGTCACGTCACATGTGCACGCGCTTCTGGCGTAGTATACGCAAATTTTCATTTTTGGGTGAAATATCCCTTTAAATATGTTAAATAACACAAATATCCTTTATGTATTTAATCCCATTTTAATAACCAATGTCTTTGCTGCTGGCCTTTGATGATCTAGTTTAACCATACTAATAAGCAATAATGCTTTTAAATAAGCTAACATTTGTGCTTCATTGTTTTTTTTATCGCTCAAGAGTGTTGAACTTTCCTGTCCTGCGTGACATGAGTTTACTTTTCCTTCAGCCTCCAGCTTTGGTGTGAAAGGACTTTTACATTTGCTAAAAATAGAACTTTTTTATATTAAAAACAAACAAGCAAGCCCTGCCCAGATTTAAAAAAGTAACACAAAAGTAACATATTGCATTAGATCCATACAAAGTAACTAAGTTATGTAATTAGTTACTTTTTTAGGGAGTAATGCAATATTGTAACGCATTACTTTTAAGTATAAGGGGTTAAGTATCTTTCCCCAACACTGACCCTTACAAAAAAGGATCAGACAATTATTTGAATCTAAGGAAATTGGTCATACTTATCTACATCTGTTTTGTATTTTTAATTCCTGATTTTTAAAAAGTCACCACTCACCACTGGTTCACAACCCAATTTTACTTTGGTAATGTTACATATTTCTGAGTAAAACTTCACATTCAGTGAGAAAATGATGCAGGACTTAAAAAAACAGTGTGGTGACCTCATCCAAAATGGAAAGTCATTTCAGAGGTGGAGCAAGTTATTTTGATGAACAATAACAACTTTAATTGTATGTTGAATTTTGGTTTAAAGAGTAAAAAAATGAAAATTCTGTCAATAATTCCTCACTGTCATGTCATTCCAAAGCTGTAAGACTTTTGTTCATCTTCAGAACTCAAATTAAGATATTTTTTGATGAAATCCGAGAGCTTTCTGACCCTGCATAGACAATGCAACTGACATGTTCAAGGCCTAGAAAGGTAGTAAGGACATTGTTAAAATAGTCCATGTGACATCAGTGGTTTAACCATAATTTTATGAAGCTATGAGAATATGTTTTATGCTCAAAGAAAACTAAAATAACAACTTTATTCATATAATTCTTTTCTTCCGTGTCTGTCTTCGGTGTGTGTTCATGACAGTAACACACTCACTTCAGTAACGCACTTACTTCAGTTCCTATCGCTTATTT
Source organism: Garra rufa (assembly GCF_049309525.1). Lineage (NCBI taxonomy): Eukaryota > Metazoa > Chordata > Actinopteri > Cypriniformes > Cyprinidae > Garra > Garra rufa. Next base: position 20,309,434 of record NC_133366.1, read on the forward strand.
CAGTCATTGAAATGTTTAGAAATTTCATCGGTTTGAACCAGTTTCAATCAATCTTGTTATTTTTATACATTCTGAATGCATTATTGGATGCTGTAAACCTCTCAGCTGTAGATCCACATCTATGATTAAGAAGCAGGGAACAATCTCAGCCCATGAAACACACAACATTGACATTTAGCAGTTGAATGCAGGCTCTCTACAGGTAATTATTTTAGCATTTGCTATCCTTGCATCCCTTTGGCTTTGCAGAGAATGTACTGCTGAAATGACATAAAATTAATAGTATTTGCAAAATAACCCTGGCATGACATTCTATCAAACAAACTAACATGCAGTGTTTTATAGTAATGCATCGCAATGCATATAGACTTGTTTGTGTCAGAGCATTTCTTCAAGTCTTTCATATTTGTCGGTGACCGTTCTTGTTTTGCATATGGGAAATACTATCGGTGGAGCCTATGGTGATTACAGTTCTCTTTTGATCCACACACTGTAACACGAGCCCTCGGCGCTTTTGTGTGGCTATGGCTTTGTCTCTGATGGGATTTCTGCCCTCTCTCCATTTCCCTTTGTTTCTTTCCTTTTCTCTCCCTCTCTTCTAGGCTCCTCCTCCTCTTCATAGGGCCCACCAATGAGAGACACTTCAGGTGCTGACCTTATCAGGTGGAGGTCAATGCCAGGTCAGGGATCTGTTGCTAGGCTACCATCAGATAAGTGGCGGGAAGACTGAGCGCTGGGTTGCGCTGTCATTCAGTGCTTGTCATGTAATCTCATTCATTTGCTGACAATTGCCTGAACGTCACAGAAGGTTATCGAGCCTGTCCTGTCATAATTAAACACATTAAAATATTAAACCAACAAAGCCAAGTGCTGGCAGCTCCTCTTGGCTTATGTGGTATCAAAGATGGCCAGCTGAACAGCATAAACATGAAGTTCCTAATTTAGATTTGGTTGTGCTGGATTTGTAATGCATACCATCTGAACCATGAAAATGAACTAGGCATGAAAACCAACCAGAAAACATGAGGGAATTGCACATGATATTCCACCAAGGAGGACAAATATTGCATCAGCAGATGGACACGCTATACTATAGACAATAAATGGTTTAAAACAAGATTTAAAGCAACAGTTCACACAAATATTACACTGCTAACCTTTCTGAATGACGCGGAAGAGAAGAAACTGTCGAATAGGGTCATTGTTTTTGGTTTTTGCACACAAAAAGCATTCTCGCAGCGTCATAAAACTACGATTGAACCACTGATGTTACATGGACTATTTTAACAATGTCTGGCCCTTGAATCTTATAATTACATTGCTGTCAATGCAGGGTCAGAAAGCTCTCAAATTTCATCAAAAATATCTTAATTTGTGTTCTGTAATTAATGACAGAATTTTCATTTTTAGTTAAAGAGGAGACACTGTAGGCAAAAACACTTTTTTCAGGCATCTGTCAAATTTGACAGTTTGGGCTTTTTGGTTTTTACATAAAGTGTTTTTGTCAGACTACCCTGCTGAAAAAAACAGTTAAAACCATTCTAGGCTGGTTGGCTGGTCTTACCTGGTTTAGGCTGGAAGTAGCTGGTTTTAGCTGGTCTCCCAGTCTGGCCAGGCTGGTTTTAGCTGGTGGTTTCCCAGCCTGACCAGCTAAGACCAGCCTGGCCAGGCTGGAAAATTGGCCAAAACCCCTCTAAAACCAGCCTGCTGACCAGCTATGACCAGCTAAAACCAGGCTGGTTGACCAGCTAAAACCAGCCTAGGTTTTTCACCAGGGTAGTGGAAAGAAAACATCCAAAGTCACTGTTAAGTGTTTTTTTTTTTATAGCACTTATTCTATCCTGAAGGTTTTCACAAAGGGATTTGTTCATATATATATATATAATTTGCTTGATTATATACAACATTTTATTCCCCTCAAAATTGTGAAAATATAGTGTTTTCTGTCTGTTCTAAGCATTTTCTGAATTATGGAGTGACAAAAATTAGATACCCAAAATTCCCTCTGTAAAATTTTTTAACTCTAATATGTAAAAAATTAAACAAGAGTTTTGAAACTGACTTCATCCGGTGTTTAGACTTTTGTACTAGAAATTAGCAAATTAGTGCGTATTTCATTAAATAATGCCTCATTTGCAAATTTAAACCTAAGATTTGAAAAAACTTGTAATACAAAAAAATGTTTGCAATTATCAGTGTAATCAATCAACTGGGTAAGCAAGGCAATAACTAGAAGTCATTTTTTTTACCCTATTCACCTGCAGTGTCTCACCTTAAACTAACCTTTTGATGTATCATTAAAGTTCATATTACCTAATAAATTTATCAATATGATTTATGAATGAATCGTTCAGACTCAATTAAATCAACCAATTCATTGAAATCAATCTGCTACTATTCGAGAGTAATCACAAATATATCAGTGAAAAATATTACTAGTTATACAAAGTTATCCTATCATTTTAAAAGATTTGGAATAAAATAGAGTACAGTTCACTTTCATCAAGATTTGATAGTGCTTTTTTCATCCCTTTGAATATATTTACTGTCTTTTCTAAATTTTTGTTGGTGTACACTCTTAAAAATAAAGGTGCTTCAAGCGATGCCATAGAAGAACCATTTTTAGTTCCACAAAGAACCATTCAGTTAAAGGTTGTATCAGCGATTTCTAGCCTAAAACATAAAGTGTCAATTTCAGCTTACCTTTCTTCACGATCCGCTCGCTGCCTGCCCCATAAATTGTCTGTGAAAAAGACGCGTCTCTCTGGTCAGCCTAGGGTCCGAGATATGCCAAAAAAACAATCGGCACTACCAACCTTTCCACACAAAAACAAACAGTGCTCCAACCAATCAGCGTCAGGGGTTTGGTGTTGTGGACTTTCGCTCCGCCCCCCTCACGTCCCAGCACCAGTAGGAAAGTCCACAACACCAAACCCCTGACGCTGATTGGTTGGAACACTGTTTGTGTATCTGTGGAATAGTTGATAGCGCCGATTGTTTTTTTGGCATATCTCGGACCCTAGGCTGACCAGAGAGACGCGGTTTTTTCACAGACAATTTATGGGGCAGGCAGCGAGCGGATCGTGAAGAAAGGTAAGCTGAAATCGACACTTTATGTTTTAGGCTAGAAATCGCTGATACAACCTTTAAAGGTTCTTTAAAGAACCATTTCTTGCTTACCTTTTTATAATCTGAAGAACCTTATTTGCCACAAAGAACCTTCTGTGAAACAGAAAGGTTCTTCAGATGTCAAAGCCATTTAGACAAAAAGGTTCTTCTATGGCATCGTGAAGCACCTTTATTTTTAAGAGTGTAGTTTGTTACATAAAAAAAAGGATGGGCTTGATATGACATGAGGATGTAAAATAAATAATGACAATTTTCGGTGAACTATTTCTAAAATGTTCCAACCTTGTCATTTTCAAAACTAATTTTCCTACGTTACTGTGGCATGTGGTATTGCAGGGACATCATGTTCACATCTAACCTCATGCAAATGATGACACACATCATATCATCTCCGTAGGTCTCTGTAGTCTCTCTGTAGGTCTTCACCATGACAGAGTCTTCTGTCACTGTCGCTCAAAGTCCGGCGGGTTAACGGCAGGTCAGAGGATTTGGTGATCAGTGGTTCAGTGAGCCGTGAGCCCTGCTGGACAAGCGCTTTGATAAGGGGACTGCTGCTTCTGTGCTTGCCCACTTCTGAAGCTTGGGTGAGACTGGCACGTTCTGAAAGGCTAAGTCTCAATGTCTGGGCACTTGCCAGCTGACATTCCACCGAGACAAGCTAAGGGAGAAAAAAAGAGAAAGAGAGAGACTGGGGCAGATTTATTGAGGCATCAGACTTGCCTCAGGAATGTTCTGTAAAACGCCATTCCTGCAAAGAGAATAAAGAAATTAATGTCAGACATTGAGCTGGGCTGTTTTCCTCTGTTACTTCCTGAAGCATTTCTCTTCTTCAGTATATGCGTCTATATCACCTTGTTGAATACATCGCTATACGACATAATTCAGGATCAAGCACAGCATGTCTTCCCATTCCGATGAATATTCAGTTAGCAAAGACCACTATTTGCCTGCCTCTGAGTCACAACTCCTCTGTGGTAGGGAACACTAGTGGTCAAAAGGCAGAGTGGGAGTTTGTGTATGTGTGTGTGTATGTGTGTGGTTGTGTTTATATGAGAAGGAGAGATAGAGAGTGAGAGAGAGACACAGAGAGAAGAGATCCTCACCCGAGGAGAGAGTGTAGGATTTGAAAGACTAGCTTCCTGGCAGCCGGGAGTTTTATCTCTTTTTTAGAACAACCACTGAGGTGTTTAGAAAGGAGAAACCGGCATACCATCGCTATGTTAGACTCACGGCTATAAAAGCAGAGATTTGTCTTTCTCCTCAGGGCCTAATGCTAGTAATAATTGTTTAAAAAATGTCACAAGAAGCAAGCATTCACATATTACTATCACAATTCCATCTCTTAAAGGGATAGTTCACCTACAAATGAAATTAATGTTCATGCCATGCCTATTTATGTTCATGGCATGCCCTTTTTCTTCTGTGATACTCAAAAGATGATATTTTATGAATGTTTGAAGGGAGGAGGAGGCAATGTGATTATTGCGATATGATTGGATATTACTGGTTTTGTTCGGCTGTGATTGGTTCATGCAACAAGTCCTGCCTCTTGTGTTCAGTCAGTCTGAATGAACAATATAATGGTGTTAATGGGAAGACTATTTAAAAAGTACATAGATATAACCACTTTGTTACGACTTAAAATGGCATGAAAACATAATCTGTGGGGGGTTTTAGTGAGTAATGAACTTGGTGAAATGTAAAGTAAATCTCTGTGACTGTGATCAATATTTAGGCTACCTTTGATGACTGATGATCCGAAAAATTAAAAAATAGTTAAAAGTATTAAAAACAATAGCTAAACATAAGTTCACAAATAAAATATATGGTTTAAATCATATTTTCCTTCAAAACATCTTCTTTAGTTGGATTAATAGTTTAGCTTTTATTTAGGTTTTTATTTTAATTATAGTTTATTTTTAATAATTATGTTTTGTGCTTATGCAATTTGAATTAGTTTTTTTTTTTTTTTTGCTTATTTAACTTTTGTTCAGTTTCAGTTTTTTTAATTTTATTTGTAATTTTAGTGCTTTAACTTCACTGCAGTTTGCATTTCTAATTTTCATTTAGGCTAACTTCTTCATCTTATATTTAAATTTAATTTCATTCAAGCATTTTTTCAATTAACAAAAATGTTTTTAACAGTTTAGGGTTTAGTTATCAATTTTTCGAGGGTTAATAAATGGTGATCCAATTTTCATTTTGGGGTGATTGGGATTGGGATCATTGTTCTCTGCTTTACAAATCCGGCAGTCCTTCTTCTATAAAGTACAGTAAAGGAGAAGTTCACTTCCAGAACAAAATCATCCATGATATTCATGTCTTTCTCTCTTCAGTTGTAAAGAAATTATGTTTTTTGAGGAAAACATTTCAGGATTTCTCTTCAGATAGTTGACTTCTATGGTGCCCCCGAGTTTGAACTTCCAAAATGCAGTTTAAGTGCAGCTTCAAATGGCTCTAAACATTTTCAGCTGAGGAATAAGTGTCTTATTTAGTGAAACGTTTGGTTATTTTCTAAAAAAAAAAAAAAAAGGTTACAATTGATATACTTTTTAACCTCAAATGTTCGTCTTTTCTAGCTCTGCGTAAGCTCTGTGTATTCCAGTTCAAGACAGTTAGGGTAGGTTGAAAAACTCCCATCTCATTTTGTCCTCCAACTTCAAAATCATCCTACATCGTCGTTATCTTTTTTTGTAAAGAGTGCTTCTTTGCATGTTCACTTTGTAAACACTGGGTTGGTAGTTCTGCAGCGATGTAGGATGATTTTAAAGTTGGACATACCCTAACTGTCTTGAACTGGAATGCACAGAGTT
>NC_133366.1:20315875-20339892 GCF_049309525.1 Garra rufa
ATAAATTCCTGGCTCTTCCTAGCTTTATAATGGCAGTGAATGGCTGTTGAGATTTTGGAGTCCAATAAAGTGCATCCATCCATAATAAAAGTACTCCACAGTTTATAATGTTTTGAATATGGATATTTTTCTTACACAAATGCATTGATTCACTTCAGGAGGTGTTTATTAACCTCTGGGATCCATGTGTAGTACTTTTTTTATGATGGATGGATGCACTTTATTGGACTTTAAAATCTCAACAGCCGTTCACTGCCATTATAAAGCTTGGAAGAACCAGGGCATTTTTTAATATAACTCTGATTGTATTTGTCTGAAAACAAGTCATATGCACCTAGAATGGCTTGAGGGTGAGTAAATGAGGTCATTTTCATTTTTGAACTTTCCTTTTAAGAACAGTTGCAGACATTGGTCTTGAATACGCAAGGTTTAATGTGTCATCCCTTTCCAGTTATTTAATTTGTACAAAAACAGTCATGTTTATGCTGCTCTTTGCAAACTAGTATTTGTTACACAGTGGTTTGTAGCGCAAATAGTTTTACCATTTACTCCATTTTAATATGCAAAATAAGGTGGGTAGATGATCCAAAGCTAATAAACTTTTGATTTTACTAGGTCTTTAAGCTTTTGGCTCATTAACAAAAAGCTAATGAATAACATTCTCCTTCACAAGAAATGTCACAACAGCAGAGGTGTTCTGGCATCACGTCTATCGCCGCATCTTAGGACACGTCAGACAGTTGGGTCAGCCCATCTCCCTGTGCATTTCGAGTCTCGCATGAAATACAGGCTAACCCTGCACTCAAGCAATTAGCCCCCTTCACAACACCATTTTGACTGCCAATTTGTCTACCATGGAACATAATGCAGAGAGTTGCTGGCAAGCGCCCAGCATGCTAATGGAATTGCCAGAGTGTTTTGTTTCTCGGCGAGTAACCACGGTGGCTTTGTGCTGTCAAGTCTCGGAGATAGCCAATGGTAATTGAGTGTGTCCTGTAGCTGCCACGTTTAGAAATCACTGAGCACCTTTGGCCCTGCCACGGTGTGACATCAAGGGCGCAACTGGGATTCAGAATAGGAGAATGTGTGCAGATGGGACGGATGGAGCGAAAGAATAGTAGATTAAAATCATCTTTAACAGCTGGCATTTTCCTTAATCTCTGGTTGATCTGAAGGGTTTCGCTGCTATGAATTGTGCCTAGAACAGAAGAGCCGAGGATGGCTCCCTCAATTTCGCCGCAAATCTGTGCACTTTTATTTTATTTGTCCTGGAGTTAATTAGAGTCAAAGGGTACTCAAATTGCTATAATAGTTCAGTCTGAGGCTGCTGCCACAAATATGTGCAAATGCCAAGTTGCATGCACTCTCGCTGCTGTCAATTATGGTCTCATAAATGTTTGGCTGACATTTCATATTCATGCTCTTGTGCAGCACCACTTAGCCATTGTATGTTCATAGTTACTAGAGAGAGACTTTATTGATCCCCCCCAGAGTAAATCCAGTGCAAATCAGTAGCAACATCTCAAACTGTGGTCATATTTACTGTTGCTCTTTGAAATTGTGTGTGAAATCCTGTCATTCCAACCCATTCGCAAATATAATATATCTATGTTCATATATTACCTATCCATATATGAAATACACAGTCATATGAAGTAAAAACATATGAAACTATTAAAAATCAGAACATTTTAATACTAAGATTAAGTTAACCTGCCTGCTGTTCTTCAGAAAAATCCTTCAGATCCCCTTTGGTTTTTCAGTATTTTTGTGTATTTTAAACCTTTCCAACAATGACTGTATGATTTTGAGATTCATCTTTTCACACTGAGGACAACTGAGGAACTTATATGCATCTATAACAGAAGGTTCAAACGCTCACTGATGCTTCTGTCACGTGTGAGTAAGGAGGTCAGGGTCCAAATGCAGGTAAGATATTATTTAATTAAACAAAACACAAACAAAAGGCCAACACGGCACAAACACGACTTGAAATGCAACACAGACAGAACTGAAAACACGAGCTGAGTACAGAAATCCGGAACGTGAGGGACAGACATCAGAAGACAATGAAACCAGGACGAGTGGTGCGAGATGGGAAACTATATAGTCCGTGGTAATTGTGAACAGCTGTGGATGTAACGAGTGTCATGATCAAAGACAGGTGTAGACAATCAAGGGAGTGAAAGTGCGGGAGGAAGGGAAACAGCGACCTCCGGAGGAGGAGGGAAAACCTGCAGCCCAGAGTCATGACAGTACCCCTCCCCTAAGGAACAGCTTCCAGATTTTCCCTGAGGCCGAACAAGTCTGGAGGGAGGTGGAACGGGGGACTGGTGAAACAGGGGGAGGGAGGCTGGGCGAGACCAACGCAGGGCCCGGGAGCTCGGGCAGGGCGCGACCGAACCCAGGAGGAACATCAGCGGTCACCGCCGCCGTCGGAGGAACGTCAGCGGGCACCGCCGTCGGAGGAACGTCAGCGGGCACCGCCGCCGTCGGAGGAACCTCAGCGGGCACCGCCGCCGTCAGAGGAACCTCAGCGGGCACCGCCACCAGAGAAACGTCAGCGGGCACCGCCGCCGTCAAAGGAACGTCAGCGGGCACCGCCGCCAGAGGAACGTCAGCGGGCACCGCCGCCAGAGGAACGTCAGCGGGCACCGCCACCAGAGAAATGTCAGCGGGCACCGCCGCCGTCAAAGGAACGTCAGCGGGCACCGCCGCCAGAGGAACGTCAGCGGGCACCGCCGCCAGAGGAACGTCAGCGGGCACCACAGCCAGAGGAACGTCAACGGGCACAGCCGTCAGAGGAACGTCAGCGGGCACCGCCGCCTTCAGAGGAACATGAGCGGTCGCCACCGCATCGAGAACCTCGTGAGCGGTCGCCGCCTCATCAGGAACAGAGTGAGCGGTCACCGCCGCGTCAGGCACAGAGTGAGCGGTCGCCGCCGTGTCGAGAACATCGTGAGCGGTCACTGTCGGAGGCACCGCCGCCAGAGGAACATCAGCGGGCACCGCCGCCGTCAGAGGAACGTCAGCGGGCACCGCAGCCAGAGGAACGTCAGCGGGCACCGCAGCCAGAGGAACGTCAACGGGCACAGCCGTCAGAGGAACGTGAGCGGGCACCGCCGCCGTCAGAGGAACGTCAGCGGGCAAAAAAAAAAATATATATAGGTAACATATCAGAAAATCAGGGCTAAAATCATGTATTGTCTGGGTTGCATAAGGGCACTTTCTGCCTTATAGCTTAAAAAAAAAGTCTAACTCAGGGGTGTCCAATCCTGCTCAGGTTAGCTTGAGTCTGCAGAACTTGATTAGATGGTTCAGGTGTGTTTATTTAGAGTTCCAGCTAAATTCTGCAGGTAAGTTGCCCTACGGGAGCAAGTTTGGACACCCCTGTTCTAACTATTTATTCAAAGGTGCAGTGTGTAATATTTAGGAGGATCTATTGACATAAATGCAATACACAGCTGTTTTCAGAGGTGTATAAAGACTTAACATAATGAACCGTAATGTGTTTTCTTTAACCTTAGAATGAGCAATTTCTATCTACATACATCGTGGGTCCCCTTACATGGAAGTTGCTATTTTGCATCGCCATGTTTCTATGGGAGCCTTAAATGGACAAACTGCTCTACAGAGTGTGTTTAGTCACTATGTTATTCTTGCAAATAAACACTTGACGCGTTTCCATTACAGATTTGTGCAAAACTTTGGCGAGATTTTATAAAAAAAATGAAAAAGTATTGCGAAATGATGGCGTTTCCATTAGCCGTAGGCTATATTTAATCAAATGTGACCTGTAAATGCAAAAAAAAAAAAAACGTTTCCATTGCTGTTTTGCGAAATATTCCTTTTTCGAATTGCCTGAAAAACAATTGCAAAAAGCAATTGAGGCATTTCCATTATGCGTATTTTCGATGCACAATTTAAAGGGTAATAGAAACGCAGCTACTGACAATGAACAAGTAACAATAATATTCTCAATAACATATCGGTTTACTAAATAATTAAAGGATTAGTTCACTTCCAAAAATTTACAGATAATGTACTTACCCCCTTGTCATCCAAAATGTTCATGTCTTTCTTTCTTCAGTCGTAAAGAAATTGTTTTTTGAGGAAAACATTTTAGGATTTCTCTCCATATAATGGACATCTATGGTGCCCCTGAGTTTGAACTTTCAAAATGCAGTTTAAATGCAGCTTCAAAGGGCTTTAAATGATCCTAGCCGAGGAAGAATTGTCTTATCTAGCGAAATGATCAGGTATTTTCCAAAAAAGGACAATTTATATACCTTTTAACCCCAAACGCTCGTCTTTCTGTTTATGTCAGTTAAGGACGATCTCATTTTTCGCCTCCAACTTAAAAATCGTCCTACATCGCTGCAGAAGTACCGATCCAATGTTTACAAAGTGAACATGCAAAGAAGGTCAAACGCCCTTTACCAAAAAAAAAAAAAGGTAAAACAGCGATGTAGGACGATTTTGAAGTTGAAGGAGAAAATGAGATGGGAGTTTTTGTCGACATACCATAACTGTCATAAACTGGAATACACACAGTTCACACAGAGCTAGACCAAGACAAGCTTTTGTGGTTAAAAAGTATAATTGTCAATTTTTTAGAAAATAACCAACCGTTTCGCTAGATAAGACCCTTCTTCCTTGGATGGGAGCCCTTTGAAGCTGCATTTAAACTGCATTTTGGAAGTTCAAACTCGGGGCACCATAGATATCCATTATATGGAGATAAATCCATAAAAAACATAATTTCTTTATGACTGAAGAAAGAAAGACCTGAACATCTTGGATGAAAAAGGGGTGAGTACATTATCAGTTAATTTTTGCTCTGGAAGTGATCTACTCCTTTAAGTAAATATAAATCCTTATTTAAATTCACTTTTTTCATAGATTCACATAGTTTTAGATGTGATAGTAGTGAGGTGTAGTGAACTCAGAGAGCAAATTTATGACTGGGGAGTGTCACGTACAATCTCAATCTTGGCATCCTAGAGGACCAGCCAGGATATTTTCATAAACACAATTAGGCTGATTCAGTAAAGCATCTTGCATGTCAATCGCAGCATGTTTGCATCATGGCATGAGACACAAAGGCTGCAGAGATGAGATTGTACAGTTAGGAGCTGTTAGACTCAAAGTGACATGGCAGGTTGAGCACTTACGTCTGCTGTGCAGTGTCACTTTGAGAATTTTATCGACCTGGATGTCAGGGGAGAAGATAGGCGCTCACTGCTCTTACTAAAATGGATGCTGTTAGTCAGCTACCAAAACTATGTCGCCATGGCATGTACACTTGGGAGTGAAGGACACTGATAAATAGCATAAATGAGAAATACATAGTGCTTTTAATGTGTCAATACATATATTCCATTACATTGGGTCACGGTGTGCAGGTGCATCTTGTTTTCTTTCCACCCTAACTTGAAGGCAATTGAAAAGCTTAAATCTGAATAACTATTTTGCAGGTTGCCACTTAAAAAGCCATCTCAGGTTAAGAGAATGCTCTTCAAATGCTCAGCAAATGGCAGCACAGGTGACACCATGGTATAAGATTGTGTTTCATGTCTTTACAAGGAAATACTTTCGCATTATGAGCACTACAGAGACACAAGGTTTAAGTAGATAAAGCAGATACTCATTTGTTTTATTCAGGCAATTGTATTAAAATGTCTGATGCACTGACACTATTAGAATCAAATTGAAGTCCAGCCCTGAGAATGACATAAATGATTGCATATTTATAGGCCTGTTTTGAAATTTCCTTATTTTATTTAAATCCTTAAGGTTTGTAAGCCATATATCAAGATTAATGAAGACTTAACAACACATTTATGCTTGCAGTTAAAGTGCTGTCAAATGTAAAATAAGTATGGCTTTAGATCTGTGGAAAGATCAGTGGTGGTTAGATGCAGTGCTCATGATGATTCACTGCAGTGATTTTCAAAAGTCACATCTCATATTGTTCTAGGAATAGCAAGCTGAAATACAGTAGCTCATCATTAGATAAGGAGGTCAACCTTGAAGATCTCTGCCATCAAGTGGTCAAACTGCACCATGCACTTAATGCATAATTCAGACTCCAGGCAATAATGAAATACTGTGGATGAAGAAATTTAATAATTACAGTGTTTTAATAATTGTATAAGTACATTTGTGACCCTGGACCACAAAAACAGTCTTATAGAAGCATGGGTATATTTGTAGCAATAGCCAAAAATACATGGGTCAAAATTATTGATTTTTCTTTTATGCCAAAAGCCATTAGGATATTAAGTAAAGATCATGTTCCATGGAGATATTTTGTAAATTTCCTACCATAATTATATTAAACCCTATTTTTTGATTAGTAATATGCATTGCTAAGAACTTCATTTAGACAACTTTCAAGATTTTCTCAGTATTTAGAATTTTTTGCACCCTCAGATTCCAGATTTTCAAATAGTTTTATCTCTGCCAGATATTGTCCTATCCTAACAAACCATACATCAATGGGAAGTTTATTTATTCAGCTACAATTTATTTAATACAATGTACACTTATGATTGATTTTGTGGTCCAGGGTCACATTTTTGCCGCAAGCACGCAAATACTTTTGATTTGGCAATGCTTGGTGATGGTCTTGTAGCCAATTCCAGCCTTGTGTAGGTCTACAATCTTGTCCCTGACATCCTTGGACAGCTCTTTGGTCTTGGCCATGGTGGAGAGTTTGGAATCTGATTGATTGATTGATTGCTTCTGTGGACAGGTGACTTTTATACAGGTAACAAGCAAAGATTAGGAGCACTCTCTCAGCTCATTACCTGTATAAAAGACACCTGGGAGCTAGAAATCTTGCTGACTGATAGTGGAACAAATACTTATTTCACTCATTAAAATGCAAATAAATGTGCAACTTTTTTAAATACATTTTTCTGGATTTTTTTGTGGTTATTCTTTCTCTCACTGTTAAAATAAACCTACAAATCTACCATTAAATTTATAGACTGATAATTTCTTTGTCACTGGGAAACGTACAACATTCTTAACTGTATTTGTTCAGATGACATTTTCCTGTGAAAATTCTTATTAGAGCTTTAGAAAAAGGTAAAACACCTTTTTTTGGATCGAGTGTCACTAGATTACTGAGCTCACAGCTAAGCAAAGGACTTTCAAAAGCAATCATCCAAACAACTCTTCTGAATTCAATCTGAGCTCTGGCTGGATCATTCTGCTCTGTTTTATTCAAGCCAGGTTTTGCTGTGTACTTTGGGCTGCTGGAAAATAAATCGTCGACCTAAACACAGGTTTCTGGCTGACTGAAACAGGTTCTCCTTGAGGATTTACCTGTATTCAGCTTTGTCCACATTCTCTTGATGCCAAAAACATCCCTGTTGCTCCTGCTGAATAGCAAAGCAAGATGCTTCTATTATATTTGATGGAAAGAATGAACACCACCAGGGTGTTAGACTGTATTTAGCTTGCACTTTACTGTCAAGCCGATGAGTGCAATTTTTTTTCTTTTTCGTTTTTTTGTTTGTTTGTTTCAGATACTGCTACATGCCTTCAACACATTCCTTTCTCAAAAAATAGATCTCTTAGTTCTACCCACTCTCCCAAAAAGGCAGAGTCGAAGAACTGCCAAAGACATTGATGCTGATGTCTGGACAGTTGCTCTTATTTCAGTCAAAGGGGCTCTGTCAGTGTTGTAGCTGGCCATTTGGTCACATCACTTACAATTGCTCCTGTTGCCTTGTTGCTCAATTTTGTTGGACAGCCTGATCTTAGCAGTGTCTGGATTGTGCCATGTGTTTTTCATTTCATTACAATGGACATTGTAGTGCTCTTAGAGAGGTTCAAAGCTTTGCCAACCATTCTATAACCTTGTCCAGCTATCCCCCCCATCCTAGTTCATTGTGAAGTTCCACAAGTGGCTCTTTGGTCTTCATGGCAACAAAATTGATCTGCAATAAAGTCATTGATGTTTATGGTGCTATCAAGCACAGGAACACAGCTGCTTTTAAAAGGATTATGAATTGACATTAACCTACTGAATAGTGTAGTCTTACATTTAATTCAAGTGTTACTTGCTGTTTCTTTGTAATAACTGTGAAATTTCTGAGTGGAAATTGTTTCTACATCTTTCGTTTTTCAGTGTACTTAACTGACCTTACACAGAAAAGAAAAATCAGAAATTCTGGTCTTTGAAATCAAAAGCATATGTGTTGAATCATCCTTTGCTGCCATCTTTTGGTCGACAACAGTCATTACACTCAAAGGACATTCTGAACGTCTCTGATGAAAAATGCTACCCACAATTCACATGATAAATACTTGATCTCTGACAATCTGAGACTTTTTTAGACAGTTGCGGTGAACATGCGTTTGGTGTTAAAGAGATAGTTTACACAAAAATGAAAGTTCTGTCATTAATTACTCACCCTCATGTCGTTTCAAACCCGTAATACCTACGTTCATCTTCGGAGCATGAATTAAGATATTTTCGATGTAATCCAAGAGCTTTCTGACCTTGTATACACTCTTAAAAAAACAAGGTTCCAAAAAGATTTTTTTTGGCAATAATGCCATAGAAGAACCATTTTTGGTTCCCCAAAGAACCTTTCAGTGAAGTTCCTAAAATAATCATCTTGAGGAACATTTTACAAATCTAAAGAACCTCCCTGGTGAAAAAAAACAGCTAAAACCAGCTACTTCCAGCTTAAACCAGCTATGACCAGCCAACCAGCCTAAGCTGGTTTTAACAGTTTTTTTAACAGCAGGGCTTTTCTGTGTTTGAAAGGTTCCATGAATGTTCAAGGTTCTTTATAGAACCATTGATGCCAATAAAGAACCTTTATTTTTAAGAGTGTAGAAAGCAACGCAACTGACATGTTCAAGGCCCAGAAAGGTACTGTAGTAAGGACATTACTAAAATAGTCCATCAGTGGTTAAACCTTAATTTTATGAAGCTACAAGAATACCTTTTGTGTGCAACGAAAACAAAAATAATGATTTTATTTAACAATTTCTTTTTAACTTCAAGTACCACAAAACATGCCTGTGCATTCCTCTAAATAAAAACAAGGCACAGCATGGGTTCTTTCCTCTGTGTGGATAAACGAAGGTCTTTTGGGTTTGGAACAACATGAGGGTGATTAATTAATGACAGAATTTTCATTTTTGGGTGAACTATCCTTTAAACAATCCTGGTTATGAAAGAATCAACATATTCATCACAGCTTCTTGACAGAAATACCTGGCCTTCATCCAACAGCAATCTGAATGATCTACCTGAGCGGGAGGCTTCTTATCCTAACAGGACTGTTCACCCTCAGTGACACCAGGCTTTGGGGCCTGTAAGAATTATCCCCCAAACCCTGTGACCTGGATGTGACTGCTCTCCTCACCCCGCATTTGAGCGACAGAGAGGCCCTTAGGCTTAAACGGGGTGAAATGAACAAGGAAGGACTGCAATATGCTAAGGGGCAGAGAGTTTATGGAGGTGGGGGAGAGGGTCAGATCACCCTGTCTGGGTGCCCCAGGCATGGCTCTAGGACTGGGGAAAGGCCAGTTATCATTTGGCGACCATTAGAGAGATGTGCCAGTGTTTATATGCACGATTGTGCATTACACTGAAAGCAAAAGAAGTGGTTGTGAGTGGATGTGATTCTCGTAAAGTCTCTGCTGGCTTGATCACAGTGGGCTTTAAGCTTGGTCTGATAAAGGGGCTGCAAGTCAAGTCTTTCAGGCTGATATTAATTTTACATATACTTAAGAGATCCTATACATCTTTTATCTATTTCATTATCTGTTCTGTCTCTTATTTAGTATAATCTAATTTCATTCTAGATTCATCCAGTGGTCAAGCAGACACCATATTAGTAAGAAAAATTCAGCGTTCCATCTTATTTCTGTCTTTATCATTATCTGTATTCTCTAACCAGGCGAATGAGGAAAATGAATTAGCTATGACTTTTTTATGTTGTAGTGAATGTAATGCATGAATATGGATTAATTGTAAGCCAATTATCATAAAAAGATATTCACATATTCAGTTTGTTTTTGGATTTTACTGTTGCAAGAACATTAGTATAATTGTTAAAATATATATATATATATTTCTTTAAGTTATCTTGAGTTTTTTTTTTTTTTCAAGGATGCATTAAATTGATCAAAAGTGACGGTAAAGAATTTTTCATTGTACCAATAATAACACTGCTTTTACAAAATATTAAGCTTTGCATCACAGGAAACAAAATACATTTTAAAATTTACTAAATTTATATGGGAAATTGTAATAATATTTATCATATTGATGACAATTATACATGCTTTATAAAAAGACAAACCAATCCTAAATTAAATATTGAACCCAACCAGTTTTATTTAACTCAACTGTTGCTTAAAAATGACTATATGGCATATACTGTAATTACTACAGGCTAATAATCCGTTTTAAACGTATTCAACGTATTAATGTTCATTTATTGAACATATTAATAAATGTTAATTTTCAACCTATTTTGGGTTCATTTAAAGCAAGAAATATAGTCATTTTTAAGCAATAGTTGAGTTAAATATAACTACCCAGAAGGTCAAAACAACCCAATCGCTCGGTTTTTCCACATTTCACCCGGCGCTGGGATGTTTTGGAAACCAATATTTTTGTGTGAGACTCCACAGTAGAACACTAGAGGGCAGGGCTACACAGTATATTAGAAATTTGATTGAAATTGAAGTCATCTCTGGGGCATCCAACAATCTTACAGATGCCCTGGCTTTTACATTTTAGAGGTATATATATTCTTTTTAAAGTTTTCACTCTTATTAAGTGTTGATTCTTTGAAGCTCAAACAGGAGACCATGGCGCCAGCAACACTAAGGTCATGATTTGTTTCACAGGAAATGTAAGACCTGATCAAATGTATATCTATAATCCAGTGTAAATTGCTTTGTATAAATGTGTCAAATGCATAAATGAATAACATTTAAATCAAGGCTTAAATCACACTAATATATTCATATTTATTTCAGATGAGAGAAATATCAATGTATAGCAGCATGTGTGAGGCTATACTCTTAAAGCAGTTTGTCTATACTGATTGACAGCTAATTAAGTCAATGAGATGTTTTTTGTTAATATGTAGAGTTTGATGGATAGATAAAGGTGTGTGATGATATTCATTCAAGTGTAAAGTTGTATTCATGTATGGTTATAGCAGAGCTCTCCAAGCCCATATTGGGTTGTTGATAAACTATCAGTAAAAAGCTTTTGTTGCCTAAAGCCAGAATCATATGATAGACTCCAGAGACACTGAATTAAATAGGTTGTACAGAGCAAAGCACCCTGCGGCGATGAAAATAGATGTATATTATGAGCTCAACAGAACAAAAAATACCTCTTGGATTATGTGAAATACTTTTTTAATTAGTAGATCAGGCTATCAAAAAACAGTTTGACATGATTCAAATGATTCAAATAATTCAAATATACATAACTGTTGATTTCTAAATGTATTAAATTATGAAACAACAAAAACAAATGTAAAAATAAATTATTTTTTCTTCTTTTTTATGCTGCCATAGAAAAACTAATGTAAAGAGCAACAAATAATTTTGCTGCAAATAATTGCTGTCTATTAATGATACTTTTCACAGAAAATTTCACATACACAGTTGTCACAACTGAAGTTATGAAACAGATTCATTTTAATTGTAGCATTTCTACATTGTTTTTATTACTCATTAACAGATTGCACTATAAGATGTGAATAACGGATTTAGAAAGAAATGTTTAAAAGAGGAGAGGATCGTAACAAGTTACTTCTTATGGCAATATACACTACCAGTCAAAAGTTTTTGAACCATAAGATTTTTCTTCTGCTTACCAAGCCTGCATTTATTTGATCCAAAATACAGCAAAAGCAGTAATATTGTGAAATATCTGTACTATTTCAAATAACAGCTTTCTATTTCAAAATATTTTAAAATGTAATTTATTCCAGTGATCAAAGCTACATTTTCAGCATCATTACTTAAGTCTTCAGTGTGCACATTTCCTTCAGAAATCATTTTAATATGCTGATTTGCTGTTCTTATATCTGAAATAAAAAGCTTTTGTAACATTATACAATATATCATTCAAAAGTTTGGAGTCAGTATATTTTTTAGTTTTTGGGAAAGAAATTATAGAAAGTAATTTAGCAAGGATGCATTCAATTGATCAAAAGTGATGATAAAGACATTTATAATGTTACAAAAGATTCTATTTCAGATCATTTCTGTTCTTCTGAACTTTCTATTCATCAAAGAAACCTGAAAAAATCTACTCAGCTGTTTTCAACAACATAATAACAACAAATGTTTTTGAGAATCATTAGAATGATTTCTGAAGGATCATGTGACACAGTACTGATGCTAAAAATTCAGCTTTGAAATTACATGTATTACATTTTAAAATATATTCAAACAGAAAACAGTTATTTTAAACAGTAAAAATATTTCAAAATTTTGCTGTTTTTGCTGTGCTTTGGATAAAAAAAATGCAGGCTTTGTGAGCAGAAGAGACTTAAAAAAAACAACAACTTTTGACTGGTAGTGTATAGTTCTTCAAAATGTTTTTACTTGGAGCATCCTTGCTGATTAATCAGATCATAGAGTTTCTAACATGTGACAGAATATGCATGTACGTCTGTAATATGTTTTTAATGCATGTTCCTTTGCACATAAATGCTAGTGTAAACATGACTGTATTCTTGTGTTATTTAACAATCATTCCAATGCAGTCTTATTCTCATAAGCAGTGCACTGGCTGCTGTATCCTGCTGAGCTTTCATGTGTGTGTATGAGTAATGCTCCTGGGCAGTGTGTGTTCATGGTGCTACTTTAGTGAGGCCGCCCCGGGGGTGTGAGGCAAGCAGAGAGCTAATGCAAAGCACCATGGGATTTTCAGGAACAACGTGGTGACATTAACAAGCTGTCAAGCACAGTGACGTTGCTCTCTCAGAGTGTTTAAAAACAAAAAGTAGGATCACCTCAGGTAGCACACACAGTCTTTCTTATATCTCACACGCACACCTTTCTCTCTCTCTTCCCCTCCCTCCCCCTCTGGTTCTTTTTCTCTCTCTGCTGCACACGTTGCACTAATAGAGCATGGTGTTCTAGCTTAATGGAACCTGAACTAAAGAGAGTTTTCTGTTAAGGTATGAAGGGCCCTCAAGGCAAGAAGGCATTAGTCTATTTTGAGAAGGTGAATTCTAAATGATGTTATTAGGGATGAGTCTCGCCACCTTTTGCTCTCTTGCTCAGGGGAGTGAACCACCCCTTTCGTTAGATGGGTTTGTAAGGCATTTCTTCTTTGAAAAGGGCTACATAATGGCAACAAAGCCAATTTAGCACAAAGACCATCAGCACATTTTCGTGTTGTTTGAGTTAACAAGGTTTGCCCCGAACTTGCAGCAACATTGCAATTGGAAAGGTGTACATTAGACTGCCTTTTGACCCTACTTTAACATCATAGGCATTATATGTGGAACCTGAGTTAAAAAGTCAATTTTTGCTCTGTTAAAATACTGCGCCCTGTGTACACCTGACCTTTATTTAATAGAATATTGGGGTTCAATACAAGGCTTATATGTGGCATAGTGTTGATTACAAAAACAAAAAAACAAGAAGTCCCAGTCACATTTTCTAGGTTAAATAAAAGTTACTTACACAATCAAAAAAAAAAAAAAAAAAAAAAAAAAAAAGAAAGAAACAGAAACAATTAACCCCTTAGTGTTCCATTCCATATTTCCATTGAGTTAGGTTTGACAGGAATGCTAAGGGGTTAAACAATATATTTTATTTGTCAACTTATGTTTAGCTATTTTTTTAATAGTTAACTTTTAACTATTTTAGATTTTTTAGGATAATCAGTCAAAGCTAGGTAAATATTTGTCACAGACATGAAGACTTTACATTTCCACCAAGCTGATTACTAACTAAAAAATCCCACAGATCATGTTTTCAGGCCATTTTAGGTCTTATTTTGACATAAAGTGGTTATATCTAAGTATGTGAGTTGTTTACTTACTTTTTAAAGTTGGTTTTCCTATTAACGTCATTATATTGTTCATTCAGGCTGCATTTATACAAGCCTTAATACACAGATCCAGTCTTTTGACCATATTCAATTTTTTGGCCCATCTTTTAACATTCACTTTAGACACGACTGGTATACGATATCTGTGTTTAAATGAATTCCTTCCCAATATGATTGTCAGTTATCGCTTTACAATCACTGGTTTTAAAAGGCTGTGCGATTAAACTTATTTATATAGTTCATGTTGAGCGGCCACTATTATATTCCAGCATGGACAACTTGATATAAATACTGTTCAGTTTTTTGCACAGACCGATTGTTTTGTGTCTTAAGACCTCAATGTATCATCACAAGCCGCAGGGTTTAATTTGTTTTTGTCTGTGTATGTTTTTTTTTACTCTTAAAGATTTGGTAACATCAAATTTTCAATTTTGGATGAACTATCTCTTTAAAACCGGGACACTAGATATGTGTGGTTAGACGTAGGTCGGATGTCCAGGAATCAGATATGTATCTGATTAAAATCCACATTCCAGATGTGGAAAAATCGAATCTTGTGCAGATTTTTGTGTTTACATGTGTGCAACAAATTCCAATATGGCATGAACCAATCACAGTCCAACATAACCAGTCATATCCAATTATATCGTGATGGAGACGTTGCTTCCTCTCACGTGACTTTCCCCCATTCATTCTCAATTACATCCCACCAAACTCATGGCACACTTTAGAATGTCTGTTAAAATTCAATGGGCTCAGGGGAGACAAGAGAGGCACGGACTCTCTGTGTAAATTTAACTGCTGGTGTCGCTGTTGGACAGTGTTTCATTAGAAAAATGAGCGATTTATACACTATTTCATGTTATTGTTTGTAATATTGGCATTGGCACTGCTTCCCTTTCCCTTTCCTCAGAGGAAAGGCCTCTGATATATAAAGTCTATTGAGGTGAAATACATTAATACTTTTGTTAGAAATAGTATTGTGTTAAAATCAATCTGATTTCATGACAAAAGCATACCTGTGGGAATGTTTTCTCAATACGCAAAATACGTACCGCCATGTATGTGACGTCCTCTGAGTGGCGCTAAATAAATGTTTTTTTTTTTGTTTTTTTTCGGAACAGATGAACCTACATATGGTACGTTTAATGTGATGTTGGTTATTTATGTGTCACTGCAGTTCTGACGTTAAATGTTCGTTGAGTGTTGCTATAATTCTAATGCTTCCAATAATATGAACAAAAGCGAATGTGACATAAAAACGCAATCACAATCATTCTGGCTTGTTTTCCGATCTCTCATCTTTCAGCTCTTCCATTGTAAGTCATGTTTTTCACAGGATTCGTACCTAAGGATTCCGCATCCTAAGTCTTTTTCCGTGCCGTCTGAGCTAGTTATGTCCAGAACTAGTGTTAGTGTTCATCAGTGTTCTCTAGTGTTCATTTCTGTTGGAAACTGCAGTGATGTGTACTTAT
Organism: Garra rufa; assembly: GCF_049309525.1. Classification (NCBI taxonomy): domain Eukaryota; kingdom Metazoa; phylum Chordata; class Actinopteri; order Cypriniformes; family Cyprinidae; genus Garra; species Garra rufa. The sequence continues at coordinate 20,331,422 of NC_133366.1, forward strand.
TAGTACATATTACGCGTCTTGCAAAAAAGTTCCCACAGGTGCGTTTTCATCATGAGATCAAGTAGGTTAAAACAGTGCATTGTCTAAGCTGTAAAGCTGTTTAATAATGCAGCTATTAAATAACTGGTAATAATGCAAAAGTTAGCATTTTTCATAAATAAAGATTCTTTATTGGTGTCTATGTCAAACAAAAAGTGTACTTTGGTTCAACTGTTCACTGAAAGGTTCTTTGGGGAACCCAAAAAGGTTCTTTCTGTGGCACCACTGCGAAAACCCCCTTTTGGAACCTACATTTTAAGAGTCTATTGATATTTTGGTTTGTCGTTTTAAGAAAACGAGGGACCAGTCGAAATTCGAGCTGTCGATTGAGCTTGACCTGGAATATCCTTTTAAAATCACCAATCACAAATGCCCACTGATGAAGTCACTTCACTTGATTTTGCTCCTGAGGTCATGCCGAAAGGTTACAGGCAACCTTTGATTCTTTTAAACGTTCAGTTTTTTCCCCCCTCACACAGTGTATGTGCCTTACCAATGACACTTATTGCTTGACATTATCCTTAGTTTCAGTGCTGCGAGTTTCTCAAATCCATAAATCCTTCCTCTCCTCAATAATTCAGAACGCAGAATTATTTATCTAATATGTATTTATTATTCATATTTAAACAAGGAGGTCGTCTTTTGGGACCAGGTCTCATTTTCAGTCTCTTATTTTGTAAACAGACAGCCGCAAAAGCGACATTTCTGCTGATTTAAAGAGGCAAGCGTCTGTTTGCGAGTTTGAGGTCTACCTTCAGTTGAAATGGAGTGGGATCAATATTTAATACAAGACATCATTTGCATCAACTCCCTTCAGAATCTGTACCCCAACCCCCAATGCCAAAACACCCCCAGAAATGGACAATGGACGGCGCTTGAGTGCTGGAAGTGGGAAAAGCAGCAAGCGACTGCGGAAAATCCATCTGAATCAGCCGCTGTACATATGCGAATGAGTGGAAACCCTAGTAGGACTTTTTACAATAAGAAAAGGCGATGAAACATTTAGAGAGCGCTTTCACCAGGTGTTTTGCCGTATTTTTGGTTTGTGCCTTATAGGTTAAATTTGAGAGCCATTAAAGCCATTTTAGCAATTATTGTATCATTTATCAGCCTGTCAGCGGCATTTGCGTACTTGAGAGCAGCTGTGATGTATCTATAAATTAAAGAGAATGTTCCACACCAACAGCGCACATGAAAACCCATGTACAGGCAAATGTAGTAGACAAAAGAATGATAAATTAAAATGAATTATGATTTGAATTAAAACAATATTGCCATAAAGAATTCAAATACAATAAATGATGTAAAAGTGAAAGCCTCATTGGGACCAGAACTATCTATGTTTGTACGCTTTAGTTTTATGTTTTATGAGAGAAAGTGTTTTTTGCCGCTTCAAAGTATTGAAACATTGTGACTAAAACTTTTTCTTTCATTGTAGATATTAATGGTGTTGAAATCAAGTGTCAAATGCAATCAAAAGCAAGTTGCTAGTAGCTGCTGCATTGTTCTGGTAGCCAGTATTGCTGCTGCACGCCGGCTTTGTCGCAGACAGACTTTTGGCAGGGGATAGATTGGAACAGGATGTGGCATGTTTGCGTGAGGTAACCTGTGTCTCGGTGTGCGCCCGTGCCCTCTTGTCACTTATCTCTTAGTATCCTTAATGCACGAACAGAAGCGCGTTTCAAAGAGAATAATGCGGTGGAACATCGTGTCAACCTTTGATATATTTATATATTTCTTTTGCTCGCATTAAATTTGAAGCTGCATTCTTAAAGAGGTTGTCAAAGAAAGGAAAACTGTGTTCCGACTCAAAGCGGGGAAAACAGACAGGCAAAAGTTATGCAAATGAAACAAATGCGAAGAATCACAGTGAAGAATTGATGAGGACATGAAATTGACTCTGAATCTGAAGGCTGAACTAGCCGGTGGACACATGTCGCGGTGCCTTTTGGGGTGGATCGGTTGGAAGGGGAGGAGGGCGGCTTGCCGTTGTGATGCGCTGCTGCAGCTGTGTGTGTGACTTCTGGATTAATTTTAATGCCCCACTCAGCGGGTTCCGTGTCACTCTCTCCTCAGTCTGAGGACCCGTCGAGATGACATCTGAACAGGCACTCACTACGGCGCGGGGAACTCAGAGAAGCCTCGGTGCTGGAGAAAGTGTTTATGAAAGATTCATCACAGATGTCACTCTAATCTGCCATGCATTGTCAGGGAGCTGCTCCAAAGCACACATTGTAAATGGATTCTTCCTCCGACTTAAGTCATCTCTGGCTAAGAGTTGTAGATGGGATGGAGATTGTTTGAGAGCGGGGGTAGATTGTGGAGGAGAGGTAGGGAGACAGACAAGTACATTGTGTGAGCAGATGAGGAGGAGCACTTTGTGGGCCACATTACCGCATGTCCGTGGAGAGATGGATCTTTAATGTACAGTCGGCCTCCACCGTCAACCTCATGCATCTATGCCGTGTGGACCTTACCCACAGGAAGACAAAACACAAACGAGATCGCTTCCATATAACTCCTAGACAGCAATAGAGAGCAAACTGACATTTTTGATTAGAGGGAATGGTTCGCCTGAAAATAGAAAATCTGTTATCATTTACTCACTCCCATAGTGTTGAAAATGCATATGACTTTCAGTCGTCTGCAGAACACAAAACTGCAGTTTTTTTGTCCAAAGGCAATTCAGAGAATTGTTTCTAAACACATTATAAATGTTAGAAATGTGCTGAAACAAGTTACAAAGACTGAACTATGTTGTTCTGAATTGTGGAGTTAGACCATTAAATTTGTGTTCAGGATTTTTTTGGTGGGCCTGAAATTATGTCTGCGATCTGTTGCGCGTATACGTCATTCATTGTTCACAGAGTGCATAGCGGCTACTCAAAATGGTAATTACTTGTGCTTATCCTGATTGACTTTTTACTGACTACTTTGCCAGAGCACGTTGACACGTCAATACAGTTGCGGTGAATCAGAGGTAAATAATGGTATAAATACTGTTAAGTTTCTTGCACAGACAGATCGTTTTGTGTCATAGGGTTTTGTCTGTGTATGTTTTTTTTTACGCTCAAAGATTTGGTGCCCATTGACTGCCATTTTTTGACTGACAGACTGCAACGGTTTGAGTTAAAAATCTTTGTTTGTGTTCTACTGAAGAAACAAAGTCACCTACAGTGGTGTGAAAAAGTGTTGGCCCCCTTCCAGATTTTTTTTTTTTTTTTTTGCATGTTTGTCACACTTTAATGTTTAATGATTATCAAACTAATTTAAATATTAATCAAGGATAACACAAGTAAACAAAACATGCAGTTTTTAAATGAAGTTTTTTTATTATGAAGGGAAAACAAAATCCAAACCCACATGGTCCTGTGTGAAAAAGTGTTTACCCTTAACATAACAACTGGTTAAGCCATCCTTAGCAGCAACAACTGCAATCAAGTGTTTGTGATAACTTGCAACAAATCTGTTACAGTGCTGTGCAGGAATTTTGGCCCACTCATCCTGGCAGAATTGTTGTAATTCAGCCACATTGGAGGGTTTTCGAGCATTGCCTTTTTAAGGTCATGCCACAGCATCTCAACAGGATTCAGGTCAGGACTCCAAAGTCTTCATTTTGTTTTTCTTCAGCCATTCAGAGGTGGATTTGCTGGTGTGTTTTGGATCATTGTCCTGCTGCAGAACCCAAGTTTGCTTCAGCTTGAGGTTACAAACAGATAGCCGGACATTATCCTTCAGGATTTTTTGGTAGACAGCAGAATTCATGGTTCCATTTATCACAGCAAGTCTTCCAGGTCCAGAAGTAGCGAAACAGCCCCAGACCACCACACTACCACCATCATATTTTACTGTTGGTATGATGTTCTTTTTCTGAAATGATACTTTTACGCTAGATGTAATGGGACACACACCTTCCAAAAAGTTCAACTTTTGTCTCGTCAGTCCACAGAGTATTTTCACAAAAGTCTTGGGGATCATCAAAATGTGTTCTGGCAAAACTGAGACGAGCCTTTATGTTCTTTTTGCTCAGCAGCGGTTTTCGTTATGGAACTCTGCCATGCAGGCCATTTTGCCCAGTCTCTTTCTTATGGTGGAGTCATGAACACTGACCTTAACTGAGGCAAGAGATGCCTGCAGTTCTTTAGATGTTGTTGTGGGGTCTCCTTTTGTGTCGTGACCTCTTGGATGAGTCGTCGCTGCGCTCTTGGGGTAATTTTGGTCGGCCGGCCACTCCTGGGAAGGTTCACCACTGTTCCATGTTTTCGCCATTTGTGGGTAATGGCTCTCATTGTGGTTCGCTGGAGTCCCAAAGCTTTAGAAATGGCTTGATAACCTTTTCCAGACTAATAGATCTCAATTAATTTCTTTCTCATTTGTTCCTGAATTTCTTTGGATCTCAACATGGTGTGTAGCTTTTGAGGATCTTTTGGTCTACTTCACCTTGTCAGGCAGGTCCTATTTAAGTGATTTCTTGATTGTGAACAGGTGTGGCAGTAATCAGGCCTGGGTGTAACTGAACTACTGAACTAATTATGTTACCACATCCTGTTCCAAACCACAGTTATGTTTTTACCTTCATAAAAAAAAAACTGCATGTTGTGTTTATACTTAAATATTTAATATATATACTTAATATTTAAATTTGTTTGATGATCTGAAACACTAAAGTGTGAAAAAAATGCAAAAAAAATAAAAAATCAGGAAGGGGGCCAACACTTTTTCACACCACTGTACATCTTGGATGCCCTGGGGATTAGCAGATAAACATCAAATTTTCATTTTTGGGTGAACTATCCCTTTAAAGGGGGTCATCGGATGCCCATTTTCACAAGTTGATATAATTCTTTAGGGTCTTAATGAGAAGTACTGATTTTCTCAAAATCACCATTATATGGAGTCAAGATTATTTTTGTGGTTGACATGGACTATATTGATGAGAGTGATGTAGTAATGTTCAACGTAAAGCTTATACTGCGATGTACCTGAGAGAAAACAGATTTGACCATCTAATTTTCACCAGTAAGAAAAAAGTGTTTTAAAGCTTGTTGTTTTGCAGAATGTCAAAGTTATATACAATATAAGAATAAGGCCTGAAGTTAGGAAGAATATTTTAAGGAAAATATAATTATATTTTCATAATTAATTTTTTCTTCTCAAACCTTGTCTGTGGTGTAAAAACACCCCTGGCCAAATGCCCTCAGAGGGCATCACTTCCCACTTAATTACTGTAACTACTGTAGTTACTTCTGAACATCACATCCTTTTTTTCTCTTCAGATGTAATCTATCTAGGTAGTTTATATCTTTATATCTAAAAAAAATACCTCAAGTTAGCACCTGCAAGCTTGTTAAACCTTTAATTTAATCGTCGTAATTAACTGACATGCTCTTTAATGTAAAATGCTGTTTGTATTGTTGTCTTGCAGTTTTGTAATAACATAATGTGGTCAGACTCTGAAGTGTTGCGCATACACATACAGTATGGCTGGCGCGCTCCCCTATCTCGTGCTATGGGCACAGCCATTGATAAAGGCTTTTTTACGCTACTATTTGAAGCTTTCGCTTTTTGAACGCGGAAGTGTGATAAAGGCCCATTGCACCACCTGACATCAATAGCAGTGGTGTTGATTACTTCAGAATAAAACTAGCTGTTTCTTAAAGATTCCACTGTTAGTAGTGCATGATACGGCAAAGTATTCACCATGGATGGGAAAGTGCTTTCGAAAGACCTCCGGGATAAAGTTGTAAAAAAGGCACAAGTAAAGCGCTTTAGCTATCCTTATACTGTTCAGAGCATCACTAAGAAGTGGAAAGCATATGGCACCACCAGCACATTGCCTAGATCAGGCCGTCCATCCAAAGTGATTGACTGAGCCAGGAGGACATTAATAAGAGAAACTATCAGGAGGCCAAAGGCGACTTTGAAGGATTTACAAGGCTTTATGGCTGGGTCTAGTCTGTCTGTACATTCAAATTCTTGAGGAAAACCTGCATCTCTCTGATAGACAGCTGAAGATCAGATCATTCACCTTCCAACATGACCCTGAACATACTGTCAAAACAACAATGAAATGGCTTAAGAATAAAAAGGTGAATGTCTTTGAGTGGCCTAGTCAGAGCCCTGACTTAAATCCAATCGAAAATCTGTGGATGGATTTGAAGAGAGCAGTCCATTGGCACTCACCACAGAATTTGACTAAACTTGAGCAATTCTGCAAGGAAGAATAGGCAAATATTTCCCAATTAAGGTGTGCAAAGCTAATACAGACATATCAAAAAAGACTGGTGGCTGTAATTAAAGCAAAAGGTGGCTCTAAAAAGTATTAATTCAAGGGGCTGATGACTTTTCCAAACCTGTTACTTAGTTTTTTCTTTCTTTTTTTAATTAATTTGCAGAACTGTTGTGTTTTTTCTTTCATTGGTTTGTACTTGTAAGGCTAACATTGTAAATAAAGCTATGGGGACTGGGGTTTGATTTCAGGCTGTATGACAAATAAAGTAACTATTTCAAAGGGGTATGATGATTTTCTATAGGCACTGTGTGTGTGTGTATATATATATATATACATACATACATACATACATACATACATATACACCGCGTTCCAAATTATTATGCAAATTGTATGTAAGTGTCATAAACACACAGTTTTTTGTTTTTCAATTAAACTCATGGATGGTATTGTGTCTCATGGCTCTTTGGATCACTGAAATGAATCTCAGACACCTGTGATAAATAGTTTGCCAAATGAGCCCAATTAAAGGAAAAGTACTTAAGAAGGATGTCCCACATTATTAAGCAGGTCACAGGTTTCAAGCAATTATGGGAAAGAAAAAGGTCTCTCTGCTGCCGAAAAGCGTCAAATAGTGCAATGCTTTGGACAAGGTATGAAAACATTAGATATTTCACGAAAACGTAAGCGTGATCATTGTACTGTGAAGAGATTTGAGGCTGATTCAGAGCACAGACAGGTTCGTGCAGGTAAAGGCAGAATGAGGAAGGTTTCTGCCAGACAAATTCATCAGATTAAGAGAGCAGCTACTAAAATGCCATTACAAAGTAGCAAACTGGTTTTTGAAGCTGCTGGTGCCTCTTGAGTCCCGCGAACATCAAGGTGTAGGATCCTCCAGAGGCTTGCAGTTGTGCATAAACCTACTATTCGGCCACTCCTAACTAATGCTCACAAGCAGAAACGGTTGCAGTGGGCCCAGACATACATGAAGACTCATTTTCAAACAGTCTTGTGCATCTTTGGATGGTCCAGATAGATGGAGTAGTGGATGGAACATGTCCCAACAAGGCTGCGACCAAAACAAGGAGGTGGCGTTTTTGGCCGGAATCATAGGGAGAGAGCTGGTTGGCCCCTTTAGGATCCCTAAAGGTGACCTCGGCAAAGTATGTCGAGTTTTTGACTTACCACTTTCTTTCATGGTACAAAAAAAAGAACTGTGCCTTCCGTAGCAAAATCATCTTCATGCATGACAATGCACCATCTCATGCTGCAAATAATACCTCTGTGTCATTGGCTGCTATCTGCATAAAAGATGAGAAACTCATGGTGTGGCCACCATCCTCCCCTGACCTCAACTAGATTGAGAACCTTTGGAGCATCCTCAAGCAAAAGATCTATGAGGGTGGGAGGCAGTTCACATCAAAACAGCAGCTCTGGGAGGCTATTCTGGCATCCTGCAAACAAACTCAATCAGAAACTCTCCAAAAACTCACAAATTCAATGGATGCAAGAATTGTGATAGCGATATCAAAGAAGGGGTCCTATGGTAAGATGTAACTTGCCCAGTTAGGATGTTTTTGATTGAAATAGATTTAGATTTCAGTAAATATGACCACCTAATGCTGCAAATTCAGCAAATGCCCATTTTCAGTTCTTTACAACCTATACAATGTTTTAACTCTGTTGTGCATAATAATGTGGAACAGTGCATTTTCAGTTTTTTATTTTTGAAATAAATACTGTTATCATTAGGAGGTTTGTTCAATAAAATTCGAATTATACCCTAATGGTTGATGACTTAAAAATTATACTGACTGTCATTTGCATTGACTAATTATGGAAACCAGAGAAAGATATCATTTGCATAATAATTTGGAACGCGGTGTACATACATATATACATACAGTAGTCAACATTTGAAGTGGATCAAAACCTTTCGTCAAAGTTGTCCTAAAACCAAATCAATACATGTTTTTGTCTTAGGACAACTTTGATGAACTTTTTTGATCAGCTTCAAGACTTTGTTCACTCTAAAATGTTATTTTATGGACTTTGAAAATGTCATAATATTCACAATAAATCTTCTTTTGTGTTCCATAGAAGAAAGAAAGCCAAAGAAGCTTGTAACAACATGGGATAAATTATGGTAAGGTATTTAGGTAAAAAATAAAATAAAAAATAAAATAAAATATATATATAA
>NC_133366.1:20340392-20390969 GCF_049309525.1 Garra rufa
ATGACCCGACGCAGCGTCTCGTTCCCTGTCCTCAGGGAACTAGGGTTACCTACGTAACCTGAGACGTTCCCTTCCGGAGGGAACTCTACGCTGCGTCCTGGTTCAGGACACTATGGGAACTGCCTTCGGCATGACCGGTTCTGAAACAAGCTATAGAACAACGACAGTGAACTTGACACTGTCCGGCGCCAGCCTGTGACATCATCAACAGGCGCCTGCTAGTATAAAGCAGGTGCCTGAGAGCACAACACCATCTTTTTGTCGGACGGAGGTCTGTGCAGGGCCCGAGGCATGGCCCTGAGACGCAGCGTCTCGTTCCCTGTCCTCAGGGAACTAGGGTTACCTACGTAACCTGAGACGTTCCCTTCCGGAGGGAACTCTACGCTGCGTCCTGGTTCAGGACACTATGGGAACGCTTATACAAACGCCGCCATGCCGAGGGATAAGTGATCAAACTGACTGAATGAGGAGTCAGGAAGGAAATCACCCCTGCATCAGCGAGAGTCGCTGGGGCCCAGTGACCTGCCACGGCTAGCCCGGCTACCTGTGCACGCAACTCTCCAGCGTGGAGGCCTAGAGGAAGCCTACTACACTTAGCTCTCTAAGTGAAGGAGCTCATAAACGCCCTGACCATAAGGGGCGGAGTTTAGGGAATGGAGGTCTCAGCAGAGCGAATGTCTGCTCTAGGGACCTGACAACATTCAGTGCTAACAGGTATAGATGGGGAAGCGGAGCTTCTGGAGAATGGAGGCTTCATAAAAGACTCTCTAAAAGAGAGGAAGCCTGACAACATTCAATCCACTAGCTTTTAGGAGTGGAGGTCTCAAAATAACCCTCCAGTGAGGGGAGACCTGGCTACACTCACGCTTGAAAGTACTGAAAGCAGAGCTTCTGGAGAACGGAGGCTTCATAAAAGACTCTCTAAAAAGAGAGGAAACCTGACAACATTCCATCCACTAGCTCTTAGGAGTGGAGGTCTCAAATAACCCTGCCGTGAGGGAGACCTGGCTACACTCACGCCTAGAAGTACTGGAGGCGGAGCCTCTGGAGAACGGAGGCTTCACAGAAGACTCTCTAAAAAGAGAGGAAACCTGACAACGTACAGTCCACCAGCTCTTAGGAGTGGAGGTCTCACTAGCCCTTCAGTGAGGGGAGACCTGGCTACACTCACGCCTGGAGGAAAAGCCTATACTCGACACTGGGGGTATTCAGTGAGGCTGCATAGCCTATGCAACCCGAACTACCCGAGTGGAGCTTCTGCTCAGAGGGAATCTACAGAGTGGAGGTCCCATGACCTAACTACACTTGACACTGACGATGGCCTGTGAGGCTGAATAGCCTGTGCAGCAGGCCTGTCTAAGTGGAGATTTCCCGAGGAGTGGAGGCTTCGCCGAAAGGAAGCCTGGCAACGCTCTGTGCCTTCCAGGGTGCAACTCTAAGAATGGAGGTGCTGTGGCGCCTCTACACTCAAAACCTGGGGGTAGTCAGTGAGGCTGAATAGCCTGTGCAGCAGAACTACCTGCAGGGAGTTCAGAGGAGTGACTGCTTCAAAGGAAGCCAGAAAAACACTCTGCGTCTTGCAAAGGAAAACTCTAAAAGTGGGGGGCTCGTGACCCACTCCACTTTCAACACTGAGGGTAGTCAGCGAGGCTGAATAGCCTGTGCAGCAGAACTACCTGAGTGGAGTTTCTGCAAAGTGGCGGCTTTGGTAAGAAAGAAGCCTGGTACCACTCTGCACCCAGCAGAGGACGACTCTAAGGATGGAGGTCCGTGACCTCTGGCAATGTTCTGCGAGCAGCAGAAGGACTCTAAGAGTGGAGGTCCCAAGACCTACTACACTTCAACACTGCAGGCGTTCATCGAAGCTGAACAGCCTAAACGACAGTACTGCCTGAGTGGAGTCTGGAGAGTGGAGGCTTTCTAAAGAGGGAGCCTAACACCCCTCCGTGCTTAGCAAGGAAGAACTCTGAGAGTGGAGGTCTCAAGACCTGGCTACACTCTAGCCTTGAAGGTCATCCGCGAGGCTGACTAGCCTGTGCGACAGAAATACCTTCATTTTGGAGCTCTTCTGGAGAGTGAGGCCTGAGGAGGCCCGACACTCGATCCTGCTAGCAGCGCTATCTGGATTGGAGCTGGAAAACTAAAAGGTTTTTGAGAAAAACCAGCTCAGAGAATGGACACGGAGGAACCCTGCGTGGTCCATGGGAGAAAGGAACCTGCCTTTACGGGAGGGACCTTACCATGGGTATGGATTTTAGTGAAGTGCCTGAACAGTGCACTTACCACTCACGTGGATTTTAGAGAATGCCCAAAGACTTCGCGTGAGCAAACACCACAAATGTGGTTTTGAGTAGGTGTCCTGAGCATAGCGAGGATCACCAGATTTGCAGTCTCTAGGTGATAGCGGAGCCTGAAAGCGGAGCTTCTGGAGAGGGGAGGCTTCAGCAGAAAGACTCTCTAAGCGAGAGGAGGCCTACGACGCTCTCCCTAGGGAAACTCTTCAGAGTGGAGGCCTCAGGAAAACGCTCTAGGCGAGGGGAGGCCTGACTACACTCGACGCTCAAGAAAAGGCAGATACTCACAGTCAGAGCCAATAATGAAAAATTCTCATTTATCATCTAGCTCTGTGTAGTGGAGGCTCCGAGACTACATCTCCAAGGAGAGAAGCCTACAACACTAGTTTTTGGTGAGTGGAAGACTGCGCTCCCCCAAAAAATAGTCAGTGAGGCACTCATGGGCCTGCCAGCTGCTATAACTGTGAGAGTGAAGGTCTCAGTACTGTTGGCTGTGACAGAGGGAGACCTATTACACTGTGCTATCGAAGGAGTTGTAAAACTTAAGGGTTTTGGAACCAACTCGAAGAACGGGCACGGAGGATTACCTGCGTGGTCCGTAGGAGAAAGGAACCTGCCTTTACGGGAGGAACCTTACCATAAGTATTAGTTAAGTGCCTGAATTAGAGCACTCACCACTCGCATGGATTTCAGAGAGTGCTCAAAGACTTTGCGTGAGCAAACACCACTAACGTGGATTTAAGAAGGTGCTCTAAGCGTTTCGCGAGAAAGACACCTGTATTAACCCGGGTGATAGCAGAACCCGGAAGCGGAGCTTTCAGTGAGGGAGGCTTTAATGGTTTTACAAGCTCTCGAACGTAACAAGCCTGACGACGCTCAACTGAGGAAGCTCTATCGAGTGGAGGCCTTGGAATACACGCCCTCTCATGGAAGGGAGGCCTACTTTGTTTTACACTCAGCGCTTGTAGTGACAGGTCCACGGAAAGAGTTCACAAGCTGCCTTAACCTTGTGTTCTCCCGGCCTGTATTTCTGGGAAGTGGAGGCTTAACAGAAACACCTCACATAGAGGAAGCCTAGCAACACTCGACCCCGTAAAAAAAGCTCTTCATGAATGGAGGTCTAAAAATGACCTGCCACATTCAGCGCTAAGAAGTATTATTTTTGTATGTCTCTCTTTACAGAGGACTTCACAGAGAGGAGGCCTCCTAGGCCTGCTACACTCAATCCTACTTCAGAGCGGGGCTTTTTAAAGAGAGCGGAGGCTTCAGTAAAACACCTCTCTCTCAGAGAGGGAGCCTTGGCGACGCTCTATTCACCCTAGCACACAAACTCCTAGGAGTAGAGGTCTCACATATGTGTATATGAAAATACACAGGGAAGGTACCTGACCACACTCATGCAAAAAGAGTATTACTCTTAGCAGGGTTTGAGTGAGCGGAGGCTTCGGCAGAGCGATACTCCGCCTGAAGCAGCTTGACAACGCTCAAGAGGGTTATTCTCGTATGTATATGTATGTTGGATCATGTCTATACCAAGCTCACTCTAGCGGAGGTTTCAAAACCTGACAACGCTTAACCCACGGGGGGGGTTTCTACGAGTGGAGGTCTCTACACACTGTTTTCTTTTATAAAACGAGGGGAGACCTGGCTACACTCGGCACTTGGTGGCAGTAGAACTCAAGAGGAGCTCGAAACTGCAATAGTAATCACCCAAGCGGAGCTGGTAGACAAAGGAAAACATACACATACACGCTTGAATATTTTATTAAAGTGTCTTTACTGTTCACATACCGGGCCAACAGATGGAGCCTCAGTCTCATCGTTGGCCCAGCCCCAGAGTCGAGGGGAAAAGGGAGGGGCAGGTAGCCCCACACTGGCGACCTGGCCTCGTCTCTGGCCCTCGGACCAGGACGGGCCTGGTTCCCCCCGGCGTTTAGGTGGAGGCGTGGACCGGCAAGGGATGCAAACCCCCGGAGCTCGGTCCAGATCTTTCAGCAGATCAGCCTGGTGCACCTCTGCAACACTGCCATCGTGTGCAGAGGAGCACCGGCCACTGCCGCATATGTGCCTTTGGAGCCTTCAGGGTCGATGTCCCTCGCTCTGAGAGATAGTTCGCAAACGTCTGCTCAGTGAGAGGCATCGTCACATATCCGCGCCCATGCATTCCCTCGACATCAGCATGATTCACATGCCGATGCCTGTGAATGCGGGCTGAATATGGCCTGTCCCATTCCCTCTCGATCTCTTAAGCAGATCAGGAAGGAATGGGAGGCTCACAGGAGTTGGCTTTGTCATGGCCCGGAAGAAACCGCTCGTCTAGTCTGCCGAGAGCGGCCTCTTCCCTCGCGGGCTTCCACTGCAGATCCAAGCGGGCAGCCGCGCGGTCCATAACAGACATCAACTCTTCATATGCGGGGCAGGGAGGCTGCATGGGCTCAAACGAGCTCATATTTGTTCCTCCAAATATGTTCCTCCTGCTCGCCCTGGCTTGAAGCCAAAAGAGCACTCGCTGCAGAACCGGAGGATGTGAGAGACAACACATCATCCGCTAGCAGCGCATTCTCATCTCCGGCTGACGTGCGCGAGCGATTAAACGCTCTCTCAAACTCGTCAGCCAGTTCCACCTGTGAGCCCCGCAATCTCAGCCGCCGAGCAGCCTCAGCTGCGGCGGGACCGGAGCAGCGTGGGGCAGATGGATGGCCCGATTCCCTCGAGAAAAGGGCCAGACGAGAACGGAGTTTCTTCAAAGTGAAACTCTCACAATGAACGCGCTCCGCTCTTCTAGAGCCGAGCGCGCGTGCTCTTACACCTAAACACACCAAACAAAGGTCGTGTGCGTCATCAAGTGTCAGATTTCTCTGACACGGATCCGCACACTTCCTAAACAGTTTTCTCTAGGCATCGCTGTACTCACTCGTTTAGAACAGAGGACTCTGAAGACAAAAAGATGGTGTTGTGCTCTCAGGCACCTGCTTTATACTAGCAGGCGCCTGTTGATGATGTCACAGGCTGGCGCCGGACAGTGTCAAGTTCACTGTCGTTGTTCTATAGCTTGTTTCAGAACCGGTCATGCCGAAGGCAGTTCCCATAGTGTCCTGAACCAGGACGCAGCGTAGAGTTCCCTCCGGAAGGGAACGTCTCAGGTTACGTAGGTAACCCTAGTTCCCTGAGGACAGGGAACGAGACGCTGCGTCTCATAGTGTCCTGAACCAGGACGCAGCGTAGAGTTCCCTCCGGAAGGGAACCACATTTCAGCATTAATAATATGAATTGTTTCTTCAACACCAAATCAGCCTCATAATAGAGAGATCAGCAACAGGGACTTTTTCGACTTTTGCCTGGTATATATATAATAAAAACTGGAATTTGTGATAACACAATAGCTTTATCATGCTGAAACCAGAACTAAACAGCACAAACCAGCATAGAAAATTCATGACAATCCATTTTCTCAGCAGGGTAAGCAGTGAGAAGTTTTTTCTTCAGTGGCCTTACTGCCACACTGCCAATAAGGATATATCCTAGCCAAACACTACATGCTTATATTCCCTACTTCTTTATTCTAATACAGAATAGATATTCCTCTCTGTGCTTGTTTTCTTGCTGGTGCATGTGAATTTGGTCTCTTGCTGTGCTGCAATTAAACAGGAATGAGGAGGCTGTTGGTTAGAAGAAAGAAAGAAGCCACCAAGAAAAAAAGTTGACGCATAATGTAGTTTGTGTGTCAGATCTAATTTACTGCACTCACTGCAACTTAAACAGACTTGATAAATTATTTGAGAGGGTGGGGTAGAAAGAAAAAAGAACAGGGGAAAATGACATTGTTATTCATCTGTGTCTTTGTCACAGAGTCAAGAACCAAAAGACGTGCAAAGAAAACTTCTCTCCCCAGGGTTCAAGCAACCATAGTTCAAACAAAGTAAACAACTGTTTTTCTCAGATGCTCACATTAGTGTTGCTGCAGGCAAAAGTTGCCTTCCTTTGGCAGCTGGCGCTGTGGCAACATTTAGCCGGGAGGAGGGGAGTGTGAGATTTTTGCTGGTGTGGCATAGTGTTTCCACCCCATGGACATTGCTGTGCCATTATTTGTCAAAATTCTACTAGAAATTTCGAATCGTAAAGCTGTAGACACAATCATGGAGGCGCTTAACGCAAAATGTATGTTGTCACAAGGCCTAGTCTTTTTACATGTCGTTTTGTTGCTTTGCAAATGGACTCTTACGATGGACTATTTCTACACCCTGCTTTTCCGAACAGGCTTTCCCAGCATTGCGAGACTTGTTTTGAAATGACTGCGATGGTGGTTGCCTCTGAGATAATAGCTCACTCTACTCTGCACCTTTTCCCACATGGCTTCATTTTCTAATAAGTTTTTGTTTTACACAGAAAACAGTCAAACTCACACACTCTCAAGTTGTGAGAAAACCAGGGAGAGAACGAGAAAACCGCCTTGGGTAACAATCTCTTTGTTGAAAACTTAAAGTCTTTATTCTCTACCTGGTTGGGAAAGAGAAAGTCCCACAAGAAAACACTTCAAAGGCACTCTATTCTGAGTGAACACAAATACAAAAATGAAAACTAATTCATAAAATAATATTATAAATGTATAATAAAATGTATTATCTCAATGATACTAAATAGTACTATTTGCACATTTTGCTTAATATTTTTTGTTTATTTCAAAATGTGTCAGTTTATAGATTTATGGCCAGTCTTACGAACAGCTTACGCCAGCGCAAACAGTCTTTTGGAATTAAAAATATTACTATCAGGATTTACTAAAGACTCCCAGTGAAAATTAACTCTGAAAAGGTGTGGACACAGTTTTTGCATTTTTGCACCTGACCTTATTGAATATGCATTTGTAGGAGTTTCCCTTTCAGATGCAAAATTTATGGGAGGAGAGTATGAAAATGAATCATCTGTCATCAATCAAATTACTGGTATTTGCGCCATTATTTATCACTCAAAAATAAATGCAGGAGGTAATTTGCGCTGCTCTTAGTAAATTGTGCTGGTCATTTTGAAAATGATCTGACTGCGTCTGTGTTCTTTAATATGCGCATTGTCAGTAAATCACACAGAGAATTTTCCCCTTCCCATTGGCGCTTTTATGGAATTGTGATCTAAATCTAATTTGCCCTGTTTAGTAAATCTGGTCCTTAGAATTATTCATTTGTTCTCAAATTAATATTTTTTCCAAGAACTTATCTTGTTAATGGTTAATAGTACAGCTCAGCTCATAGGTAGGTCACATGACATTTGGAATTATGCCAGATATAGTATGTACACTTTGTATTCATACTACGCACAAGCACACTTTTAGAACATACTTTATTAACAGCCGTGAAGTTTGTCATAAAATGTTGAATGCATTCTTACAGGATATGATTTGTGATGCAGTGCAGGTTTTGCTCCGCACCACAGGAAAGAATGAGGTTGCAATAAACAGAGAGAAATCTCAGAGAGAGCAGAGATAAACCCCCCACGTTTCTAACTAAAGCTAAAGATCGAAAAAAAGGATTAGTTCAGACCAGAATTAAAGTTTCCTGATAATTTACTCACCCGTATGTCATCCAAGATGTTCATGTTTCTCATTCTTCAGTCGAAAAGAAATTGAGGTTTTACTTTTCTTCATACAGTAGACTTCAATGGGATCAGCAAGTTGAAGGTCCAAATTGTAGTTTCAATGCAGCTTTAAAGTACTCTACACAATCCCAGTTGAGGAATCAGGGTCTTATCTAGTGAAATGGTCAGTCATTTTCTAAAAAAAGCTAATTTTAATATTTTTTATTTTTTTAATATTTCTTCATCCATGACTTCATGAATTACGTAATTAAGTTGAAAACGTCACATGTGATGTAGATGGAAGTACCGACCCAGTGTTTACAAAGCGAACATGCAAAAAAAATAAAAAATAAAAATAAAAACCCTTTACAAAAAATGGTAACACAACGATGCCGGACGATTTCGAAGTTAGGAAAAAAAGAGAAGTTTTTCGCCTTACCCTACCTTTTAGATCTGAATTACACACTAACCGCGTGTGACTTTTCCAACGTGATTATGTAATGCGAGAAGTCGTAGACAATAATTTGTGGTTAAAAAACATTTACATTTTCATATTGTTTTAGAAAATGACCAATTGTTTCGCTCGATTGTTTCCCTTATTCCTCGGGTGGGATTGCGTAGAGCCCTTTGAAGACAGCAATTTGGACCTTCAACCCTTTGCTCCCCATTAAAGTCCACTATATGGAATGTTTTTCTCAAAAACCTTAATTCCTTTTCGATTGAAGGAAGATAGTATATACTATAACGAGAGAAATCCAGCAAAACTCAACCTGTTCTCATGACGAAAACGTACCTCTGGGAACTTTTTCATAAAATGTGTAATACATACCAGCATGTACGTTTCGTGACACATTCGATGTGAAATCTCCACTGAGTGATGCTAAAAGTGTGTTAGTGTTAGTTTTTTCCCCCCGGAACAGGTGAACATACATATGGTACGTTTTATGTTACATTAGTTTTGTACGTGTGACAGCAGTTCTGACTTGAAATGTCCACTGAGTGGTGCTATAACTCCAATGCTTTGTGACGTTTTAATGTACCATCTGCACTACACATAAACCTACCTGGTAGTATGAACAAAATCGAATGTGACGTAAAAACGCAATTGCAAGCATGCCGCTTTAGCTTGTTTTTCTATCTCTCATCTTTCAGCTCTTTCATCGTGAGTCATGTTTTTGATGGGATTCGTACCCAAGGATTCCACATCCTAAGTCCAATTCCCTGCCAGCTGAGCTACTGAGCAAGCTTATTATATCTAGAAAGTGAAACATATGGAGCTGAAATCATAACTGTGTATGAAAACGATTACAAGTGCTTGCTGTTTTACCACCTCTAGTGTTAATTTCTGTTGGAAACTGCAGTGATATTTACCAATTGTTCTTTATTCTTTGCATCATAATTGTAATTCACCCTGAAAACAAAGTGTTACTGCTAAAACCCCACGTAATGCTAGCATTTTTTGATTTAGACAAATGCCACAGTTGCAGATTTTTTCTCCAAATGTAGATTCTTAGCAAGACGAGCAGAAAACATACCCATTCCCATTGTCACTTTCAAATGCAAATTGGGCCTCATTAAAAAGTGCAAGTGATATTCATTAACACTCGGACCGCCAGCTTTTATTGATTTATCTGCTCGCAAAACCTAATGCACCCTATGGGCAAGCGAGGTACAAAGGTTTATCTAAATGCTTATTTAAATTATGTGGCTCACGGGGAGAGGAGAACACTAGCTTTAGGCCCTGGCATCTGGAGAGGTAACATTTACATAAGCCTTTCTGCATGAGGTGCTTCATTATTTCAGTCGTGATATCCACGCTTTGAACTTCGCCACAAAACAACTAGTTGGGGATGTTTAAAGGAACAACCGAGTCATATGAGAATCGTGTATGTCTTTAATTTCAGTGTTAGGATTTGGTTGAATTTACAGAATTGCAGAAATTCTTTCAGGTCGTCCCTATAAAACTATAGTCAGAATATGACCATGCAAGTAGATTTGTTGTTTACATACACCTTGCAGAATCTGCAAAATGTTAATTATTTTACCAAAACAAGACAGAATATATAAAATGCATGCCATTTTTTATTTAGTACTGATTAGATATTTTAATTAAAATACATTTACATATAGTCCTCAAGAGAAAATAATGGTAGAATTAATAAAAATGACCCTGTTCAAAAGTTTACATACACTTGATTCTTAATACTGCGTTGTTACCTGAATTTTTTTTTTAGTGATAGTTGTTCATGAGTCCCTTGTTTGTCCTGAACAGCTAAACTGCCTGCTGTTCTTCAGAAAAATCCTTCAGGTCCCACAAATTCTTTGGTTTTTCAGCATTTTTGTGTATTTGAACACTTTCCAACAATGACTGTATTTTGAGATCCATCTTTTCACACTGAGGACAACTGAGGGACTTATATGCAACTATTACAGAAGGTTCAAATGCTCACTGATGCTCCAGAGGGAAAAATTATGCATTAGGAGCCAGGGGTGTAAACTTTTGAACAGAATGAAGATGTGTACATTTTTCTTATTTTTCCTAAATATCTTTTTTTTTTTTTTCATTTAGTACTGCCCTTCAGAAGCTACAGAAGATACTTACATGTTTCCCAGAAGATAAAATAAGTAAGATTTACCCTGATCTTCAAATTTCAAAAGTTTTCACCCCCGGCTCTTAATTTCTCTATCTATAAAACTTCAGTTAAAAATTTCAGTTAACTGTTATTTTATTTCCAGTTAACTAAACTTATGGTTTTAGTTAACTACAACAACCGTGTTAATGTTAGTTATATATACATATAAAATTGACATTTATTTTAATTAAATTCATTCTCATGTTTTTGTCTTGTCCAGTCACAAGGAAATTACTCTTTTTACTGCCAGGCAGAAATACCTGCAATACAATCTCAAATCATAATTTTAAGCAATAAGGGAATCAATTAGATCTGACCTTGCTCACAGCTGAACTATTAATGCCTGTTTCTTTCCCCGATCATGAGGATTTAGATCATGAAAAGCTCCTATCAGAGAGATTCCTCTCCCCTGCCGCCTCTTTTTTGCTCCTTTTCACTCTCTTACCCTCCAGTGGAAACAAGGTGCCCCTGTGATTAAGGGCCAGAGCGGTGCCACCCTTGTCATTAGAATAAAAGAAAGTGAGCATGAGCTCCACAGGGGCTAATGAACGCCATGCATCACACAAGGCTTAAGGACATATCTGTGGCATCATTAACTAACAGTGCAGAAAGGCCAGGGCGAAGGTTGGCAGCCTGAAGACAGGTCTCTAATCATCAGCCAGAAACCAATGCACTTGGACGTGACTTTTCAGCTGTAGCTTTATACTATTTAAGGTAGTTTTATTTTTTTCTATCATATTTTCATTTATTCCTTTAGCCGATGCTGTTCTGATGGATATTCTTGTATTGGCTGCGCAGTTGTTGGTTGAGTCAGCGACATATTAGATTACTAATGCATACAATAATTTGTGACCCTGAACAACAAAACCAGTCATAAGTAACATGGGTATATTTGTAGCAATAGCCAACAATGCATTGTATGGGTCAAAATAATCAATTTTTCTTTTATGCCAAAAATCATTAGGATATTAAGTAAAGATAATGTTCCATGAAGATATTTTATGAATTTGTTACCATAAATATATCAAAATGTAATTTTTGATTAGTAATATGCATTGCTAAGAACTTAATTTGGACAACTTTAAAAGCGAATTTCTCAATATTTTGATTTTTTGACACCCTCAGATTCCAGATTTTTCCTATCCCAACAAACCATACATCAATGGAAAGCTTATTTATTCCGCTTATACCAATTTCAAAAAATTGACCCTTATGACTGGTTTTGTGGTCTAGGGTCACAAACCTGTATGACTTACTTTCTTTTAGGAAACACAAGAAGATATTTTTCTATTTTTTCTATATTTATATATATATATATATATATATATATATATATAACAACATAGAGCACTACACAATTTTTCTACAAGTTTGATTGCAACACAGTCATTACTTTTAGTGTTCATCATCTGTTTTTGATTACACCAATACTTTTTTTTTTTATATTTATACCATATGTACATCGACTTAACATACAGTAGTCACCACTAATTATATTTTAGTAGCCTACATTTTTTGTACAGCTGCTTTGCAACGATTTGTATTGTGAAAAGCGCTATACAAATAAACTTGAATTGAATTGAATTGAATATTTTTCAGGGTCTATTGGGAGTGTTGAGAGAAAAAAAAGATTCTCTCTTTCTCAATTTCTCTATATAAGTTGGTTTTAATATTAATGTCCCATTAATGTTCAATGTTTTTTAGTATCACTGAGATACTATTAAAGTTTTTATAAATATTTCGAATATATATATATTTTTTATATTTTTTGTTTACATTTAAATTTTTTGTTAAGGTTTTAGTTTTGTGTTTTTAAAATATGGCTATAGACAATTTTATTTCAGTTGTTGTTTTCGGTGTTTCACTATATCAAGTTAAACTAAACAGAAAAAGAAAAATATTGACTTGGCAACTAGCTGGGAAAAAAAAAATGTTTTGGTAAATATGTTTTTTTTTTCCTAAACCAGTTGTTGGTTGGGTCACTGATTTATTAGATTACTAATGCATACAACAATTTGGTTATCATTTGCTTGACTTCATGTTGTTCCAAACTTTTTTTCTTGTAAGGAACACAAGAGAAGATATCTCAGCTCTTTTTGTGCCAATACAGTGAAAGTCAATGGGGTCCAAAACATCACTGAAAAACACACACACACACACACACACACACACACACACACACCCACACACACACACACACACACACACACACACACACACACACACACACACACACATGTTGGGTTTACATGTTTTATGGGGACATTCCATAGGCGTAATGGTTTTCATACTGTACAAACCGTATTTTCTATGGCCCTACACCTACCCTACACCTAAACCTAGCCCTCACATGAGATTGTGCACACTTTTACTTCCTCAAAAAAACTAATTGTGCATGATTTATAAGCCTGTTTCCTCATGGGGACCTAAGAAATGTCCCCACAAGGTCAAAATCTACTGGTATTCCTATCCTTGTGGGGACATTTGGTCCCCACGTGATGAATACCAGGTACACACACACACACACACACACACACACACACACAAACCATCATTTTTAATTATTTATTTATTTAATTAATTAATTTCTAAAAATGATCTTCATTTTTGTTCCAGATCCTTTTTGGGTGGTCTGTCCCTTTAAGTGTTTTACGCGCACTTAATAATTTTCATTGACTTTCACTTAAAACATTTCAGTCGAAATAAAGAACTATTATTATTAACTAATTAGCTATTATTTTTTTAAGTTAATTAATTTATTAAATAATTAATTACAGAGCCATTACTCACTTGATCCTTCAGAATTCATTCTAATATGCTTATTTGGTGCTCAAGAAACATAAAACCTTGATTTTTAAATTAATTAATTAACTTTTTGATTCTTTGAAAGTTAATGTAATTAAATGTATCGTTGCTGAATAAATGTATTCATTTCTTTGAGCAACACGATAATCTGACTTTTTTGAATGGTAGTATATGTATATCAAGCAATGTTTATATAACATGTAAACTGAAATTTTACTAGTTTTACAAGTCTGATCAAAGATTCATCTGATTAAAGACAATTAAAAAAACACACCCATGATCCTTCACCACAATTAAGGTACATAAGACAATGTGTTTTTAATATAAAAAATAGCTTTCTAAAATAGTTATATTGCTTAATTATGTATAAAAGCACCACACAGGCGAGTCAAAAAAGATAAAAAAAGTAATCGTGACAATAGTAGTATTTCCGGTTATAATTGTATTTGCTTTTGAATTTATACTTTTAGATGGAAAAGTCTGCGCTTTTGGACGCTAACAGTATCCTTTGTAAAGACACAACATAAACACACATTCTTCAGTTGCATCTTTGAGTCAGTGTTTATCAGGACATGACCTTCCCAGGGCCTCTCTGAGAAACCAGTAAGAAAGAATGGATGGAAACAATGTCACATTGGGTCTCCCGTCTCTCTTTCTCTCTTCCAAGCTCTGACTGCCCCAGGAGGGTCCTGAGAGGCCCCTGGCACGAGAGCACCGTCTCAGCTCTCATTAGTGCGTCATGATGAAACGAGTTGTAACGCATGTCATCAGCACAGGCTACGCTAAGCTAATCCAACGGCCTGCCTTGTGAATCATGCATGACCCCCGTCTGCCTCGGTGCTAGATGCAGGCCCAGAAGACTATGGAGGCGCTCACCTCATCGAAAGCATCAAAGATTTACACGCCTACGTCTCTTCCTGCGAACCCCCCACCATTCCATCTACTGACCTCTGCCTCCTCTGGTGTGAGATCTTTGCCACCCTCAAAGGGCCACCATCATCTCCTTTACTTTACACATATCTATGCTCTGCTTTATTCTTTTACGGCAATCTCTTTTGCCAGGACTGAAGGGAAAAAATATGGCCGGAGAAAGAGAAGAACTGAGTGAGAGCATGAAAGACTGTGTGAACAAGGGAGCTCATGAGATTACAGGGGTGTTACAGCATGGTGTCATTAACATTTTAGACCCCAGAATCTCTTGCCTGTTGGCTCTATCGGTGGAAGCAAAACACATGCTTCAGTCATTCGCGTCAGTATTTCCCACGACAGCAAAACAGACAGGCGACAAGCATCAAGCCCTTCAGTCACAGGTACTGCTGAGATGAACCCCTCTCAGAGTGTAGCACAACACCAAAAATTGGGATTTGGATTTGTTCGTGTTGAAAATATGGCAGTAGTTTCCAATATGTGTAACTTCAGTTTTGAACTATACTTTATGGTCAGAACATGACGAACACTTCACATTTTTGAATTATTTACACTGTTTCATAATTTATTTTTCTTAATAAAATTATTTAAAAATGATGAGAAACAAATAATGTCTTATTTCTACATGTTTTAATGAGTAATATTGTTTCAAGTCAAGAGACATGTTTGTGTTGCCTCATAATATTAATAATAATTAAAAAAAATTGTCTCTTAGAAATATGTGACCCTGGACCACAAAACCAGTCATAAGGTTACATTTTACAACTGAGATGTATACATCATATGAAAGCTCAATAAATAAGCTTTCTATTGATGTATGGTTTGTTAGGATAGGACAATATTTGTCCGAGATACATCTATTTGAAAATCCGGAATCTGAGGGTGCAAAAAATATAAATACTGAGAAAATCACCTTTAAAGTTATCCAAATTAGATTCTTAACAATGCATATTACTAATCAAAAATTACATTTTGATATATTTACAGTAGGAATTTTACAAAAAATCTTCATGGAACATGATCTTTACTTAATTTCCTAATGATTTTTGGCATAAAAGAAAAATCAAAAATTTGGACCCATGCAATGTATTTTTGGCTATTGCTACAAATATACTCCAGCGACTTAAGACTGGTTTTGTGGTCCAGGGTCACATATGTTTGATATACTTCAAAAAATGCTTTTCTTACTTAGATTTTTTGTCTTGTTTCCAGCTAAAATATCTAAAAATTCTTAAATCAAGTAGGATTTTCTAGACGAGTAAAAATTATTGTCTTGTTTTCAGAAAAAAACAAGTCAAAATTAAGTGTATTTTTGCTTGAAAGTAAGGTAAAAAATAATAATCTTGTTTTCTGTTTGAAATTGCTTACCCCATTGGCAGATGTAGATTTATGTTAATTATCAAAATTGAATTTTTTTTTAGCAATTGTAGGTAAAAATTCATTTTTAAAATCTATTTATTCTGACTGTTTGAGAGTTTTTTTTTATTAATCATTGGTCTTCCATAGTAGCATACATTTAGATCCTGATAATTACAGTTAAAACCACGTATATAGCACCTCAATACCATGGTAAAATGTAGTATGGTTTCTATTTATTTACATGAAAAACAGTAGTTTGAAAACATTTAGTATAAATGCATAAACGCTATAGCTTAATCATAAAAATACTGTAATTATGGCATGAATGGCATGCTTCAAATGACTAGTGCTCTTTCTTTCACCTCAAAAAATTATTTTCTTTTTTAGTATTTTTTGTCTTGTTTTCTAGTATAAATATCCAAAAAATCTTGAAACAACATGCATTTACCTGACAAGTAAAATGACTTATGATATTATGTCTAGTTTTCTGAATAAATAATCAAAATTTAGTTTTTGCTTAAAACAAGCAAAAATATCTGCCAGTGTGGTAAGAAAAATAATCTCATTTAGCCTTTGAATTAAGATTATTTTTCTTACCACACTGGCAGATATTTTTGCTTGTTTTAAGCAAAAACTAAATTTTGATTATTTATTCAGAAAACTAGACATAATATCATAAGTCATTTTACTTGTCAGGTAAATCTTGTTTCAAGATTTTTTAGATATTTATACTAGAAAACAAGACTACTAAGTAAGTAAGAAAATCGTTTTTTTGCAGATGAACAAAGGTCTTACGGGTTTGGAATGACATTTTGGGGTGAACTATCCCTTTAAAAAAACATACATTTTTTGTAATTATATAAAACCACAATTAACCATCTGCACACTTAAAAATAAAGGTGCTTTAAAAGGTTCTTCACAGCAATGCCATAGAAGAACCATCTTTGGTTCCACAAAGAACTATTCAGTCAAAGGTTCTTTAAAGAACCATCTCTTTCTTACCTTTTTATAATCTGAAGAACCTTCTTTCACCACAAAGAAACTTCTGTGAAACAGAAAGGTTCTTCAGATCTTAAAGGTTCTTTATGGAACCTTTTAGACAAAAAAAGGCTCTTCTTTTTAAGAGTGTGTTTTTTAAAACTTTCACATCGGAGCAAAATTCTGCCTTTAAACTTAAAAAGTTTAGAAATAAAGAAATAAAAAAGTTTACGTTTATCGTGATACTTATCTATACTGACTAGTTTATAGTGAATAGTTTATTTTTTTGTCCATATCGCCCAGCACTATTATGAAGCAATAAGAATACTTTCTATGTGCAAAGAAAACAAAAATAACTTTATTCAACCATTTCTTCCATTCCATGTCAGTCTTTGACGTGCATTTACTAGAGTACGCGACGCATGCTATTTTAATCTTACTGATGTCCTAATACCTTTCTGGGCCATGAACATTTCAGTTGCGTTGCTGTCTATGCAGAGTCAGAAAGCATTTGGATTTCATCAAAAATATCTTAATCCTTACAGGTTTGGAACAACATGAGGGTGAGAAATTAATGAGAGAATTTTCATTTTTGAGTGAACTATTCCTTTAATGTTTCATGTAAATTAAAACATCCTAGCATCATGAAATATAACACCAAACGACAAAATGATTTTCTAACAAAAATAAAAGGAATGTTTGGTTTCAAGAAATGATAATGACTCCTCCTGAAGTAAAAAAGGAAACAGCTATGTGGTTTAACCATTAAGATGAATTAAATGCAAATGTATTGCTGAAGAATCTCACTAGTTATCTGCTCAGCTATAAAGTGCTGTGGAAAGTTCATTAAGATGGTCCTCAGTCATAACATTCAAATATCTTCAGGCGAAACATTCCTTCGTACGTCTTCTTTTTTACACCTTGACTTAAATCCTAATTCTAAGATTAAAGCCAGTTTAAGCAACCCTAATGTTATATTAAAACAGATTTAATCACCGCAACTGCTTTCGAAATCACTTACCATATATTAGTATGCAGAAAAGAATGTCTGAAATATGCTAAAAAGGAAAAAAAATAAAAAATTGTGGTCCACTGAGTAGATGTGTACATATATTACTACAGGTTAATGAAACTGCAGATCTCTTAATTTTTCATATGGTTAGTGCATGTGTAAATATTTAATGAAGACTTTATGCTCCAGATATTTTAATAAAAAGGTTGATAAGTCTGGATTATAATCAGACGGTTTCTGGGGTGAATGAAGGTATCTGGATCTCATAAACGGCAGAATGGCCGTCTGTTTTCAACAAAAACTGGCATTTGTAGCAATAGCCAACAATACACCGTATGGGTAAAATTATCCATTTTTTAATGCCAAAAATCATTAGGATATTAAGTACAGATCATGTTCCATGAAGATATTTTGTAAATTTCCTACCATAAATATATTAAAACTTAATTTTTGATTAGTAATATGCATTGATAAGAACTTGATTTGAACTTTAAAGGCAGATTTTCTCAATATTTCAATTTTTTGCACCCTCAGAGTTCAGATTTTCAAATAGTTGTATCTCAACCAAATATTGTCCTACGAACCATACATCAATGGAAAGCTTATTTATTCAGCTTTCATATTAAGTCTCAATTGCAAAAAATCAACCCTTATGATAGTTTTGTGGTCCAGGGTCACATATTTCGTATGGTTTATTGTCATTGTTCATGGATGTTTCTTGCACCATAATTGACTAAAATATAAACTTACTCAGATTTCCTGGACGCCTAGAGCATCTATGAATTTTAATGACAGCGTACACTTTTCGGAAACCTGTGACAACGAAAGTGTTGCTTTAATTATCTTCCCCTGACTGACCTGTCAAAGTAATCTTAAAAACAACAGTCCAGTTTGAGTCCGGCCACTTTTAATTAACACAAAACGATGCATCACATGGTTTAATGAATATTTCAGCACCCACTTCGCTCCCGTTTGCCACTTAGATAAGGCTAATTTGGAAATGACATACCCATAGACCATGAGCCCATGAAAAATGCACCAACCACTTAAAACCAATGCACGACCATGAGGAAGACTCTTTACCCCCTCCCTGATTCCCTCATGAGTTTTGACTTTTACTTATAGTGAAACTGGATCATATTTTCAGAATGACTGCCACAAACTAATGCAACCGCTTTCTGCTTCGGCTCTGACGGAGTGGTTGGATGGTGAAACATTATCCTCTTTTGAATATCACGCCTTGCAAGTGTTCTTCAAGCGTAATGCGCGATGAATAATTTAGAGGTCACCCCCTCGCTCCGATATGTATCGTCAGGCCGTCTGTCGTCTTCTGAAGTTTCGCGGACTCTTAAAACAGGTCTTATAGCGTTGCACTCAACCCTGATTCTCTTTGTTTATGTTACAAGTGAAGAGATGGACCTGACAAAGCTCAAAGACTACTATTGGTGTTGTTTTTAAGTTGAAATTGATATGACGCTCATACTTAAGAGTCCAACCTGCCTGGTTATAGATTTCACTCTGTTACTGAGACATCGGCTGCTTCTTAGATAACAATTCAAAAAGCTCAGATGAGCACAGCAGAGGTCAAGTCATTGATGTAAGATGACTAGTGAAAATGAAAGAGACAGCTCTAACTATGTTTTGACACTGAACAAAACATAGAGGAGAAGAACCTGTTAAAGTCATTTATTTTGACAATGAATACCCTGAAGTATGTCCTGAATAACTATAGCTTAAAATGGCTTTGTGAGGAAAAAAAAGTACTACAGATTTTGTAATGTGTAATAAAGGTAAAAGTATGACTGTCACTTAGATGGACAGATTATAACCTTATAGTATATACGTTTTCAAGAAATGCTATGGGGTTAGTAATAAAGTTTATGCCCCCCTTCCATTTACTTGATCAAAAATACAGTAAAACAGTATTGTGAAATATTATTACATTTTAAAACAGCAATTTTCTATGTTAATGTATTTTAAAATATAATTTATTCCTCTGATGCAAAGCTGAATTTTCAGCATTATTACTCCAGTCCTCAGTGTCGAATGATCCTTCAGAAATCATTCCAATATGCTGATTTGCTGATTCAAAGACATTTCTTATTATTATTAATGATGAAAACAGTTTAGCTGCTTAATATTTTGTAAACCATTTTTTTAAGGATGATAAGAGAGGTATCATGGAATGTTATTGAAACAATATAACATTTTTAACACAAATAAAGTGGTTATATTCTGAATATAGATTTTATTTAACAAGTACAATTTTATTAAATAGTTTAAAAAATTTTTTTTGTTATATCTAAGAAAAAAGTTGTATTCCCCAGATTCATGTCTGTGGTGTTACAACAACGGATGTCGCCCATTTAAGAAAATGTATTAAATTTTTAATAAATACATACATTACAAAATGTTCCCTGATCTTGATATCATGATGGCAGCCTCCATTTAAAAAAAATAAAAAGTCTGGATTTAGGCTAATTTGTCTGTGGTGTTACTGTCTTTCTTGGTAACACCATAGATATATGTGGTTGTGTCACCAGTGTTTGATTAAAATAAAATAAAAATTAAGCTTAAATTTGAATGGATATAGCATATGAAACTAATTTTAAATGCATCAAAATGAATTTTATAAAAAAAAAAATTTTTTTTTTTTAATTCTGCCTCTCAATCGCCACCCCAATTGACTCTTATACCTCTTTTTTATATACAATTTGATTTCATATTATTACTAATTTAATGATCAAAAATTTTGGGTAGCTTCTGAGGTGGAATGATTGATGAGGGGTCAGATAGATGATATGATATGATATATGATGTTTTCCTACTGGTGTTTACACTAAGGTTACACACTAAGGTCTATAAAAACATAATTCCATCAGGAAATATATTCTAACAGGCCTACAGCCTTGATCGTTCAGTCAAGATGGCAGTGCTTGAGTGTGTGTTTGTAGCACTGTACTATCTGATTAGCGGCTGGAGGCCAAACTCCAGTGAAAAATGCAATCCAGACGAACTCTAGCTTGAAGTTCTAACAGGCCTCTGAATGAGGCAATGGCTACTCTCCAGGGTGCTTTCCCACTGCAGCTGCTTTGCTCCTCTGGCTCACTGCCCATTACTAGCTGTGCTCATCACACAGGGAAATAAATAGAGCAGCATTTAAGAGGGCATGGTGCTAATAGGCCTATACAGTGATGCCCGTCTCCATAACTGAGAATGCTCGTGAAATATTAAAGGTAATAAACAAATACGCTGTGATGAAGGCTAAAGATAGAGTGGGCCAGAGAGTGAGCCTCCATTCAGCTGCTTTTCCTGCTAAATTCACCCCTGGCGGATGGAATTGAAATATAGAGTGAAGTACAACTTTATGGCTTTTTTCTTTATAGGACAGTGGAGTGTGGCAAAATATTGGAGGAAGTGAGGGGAATGAGATTGGGAAACCAGTTTATATGTCACAAAACACATGTGCTACCACGTCTGCCACAGCTCTCAAAACAAGATGTAGCTTTGCTGAAAAATTAAACTGAATGACATACAGAGTTTAGATGTTCATGTTTCATCAAAGTGTCATCTTTTAAAATTTGCAGTTGGTTGTGGCATTTAAATGTGTTTACATGCATGCAGAAGGTGGCTGAATGTAATGAATGTTTAATGTCAGGACAACATTTGGGAAGGAAAGGAAAGGAAAGGAAAGACATGATGTGTGGCCAAGTATGGTGACCCATACTCAGAATTTTTACTCTGCATTTAACCCACTGGTCTCAAACTCAGTTCCTGGAGGGCCACAGCTCTGCACATTTTCGCTCCAACCCTAATCAACCACACCTGATCCAGCTAATCAAGGTCTTCAGGATTACTAGAAACTCCAAGCAGGTATGAGCTGGAGCTGGTTGGAGCTAAACTCTGCAGAGCTGCAGCCCTCCAGGAATTGAGTTTGAGACCTCTGATTTAACCCATCCATACCCATACACACAGTATAGTGGGCAGCCATATTGTTGTGGCACCCGGGGAGCATTGGTTGTTGGATGCCTTACTCAAGGGACTCACCTCAGTCGTGGTATTGAGGGTGGAGAGAGTGCTGTATATTCACTCTCTGCCAGACCTGAGACTTGAACCCACAACCTTGCAGGTTACATGTCTGACTCTCTAACCATGACCGCAGAATGAACTGCACCAAGTGCAGATCATAATACAGGTCTCTACAACCTCTTTGAAATAAAGCTAGTGGACTGGTCATTTTCAAAATTTCTTTCTTATTCTGTTTCACAAACACACTTGAAATCCCATTTTAGCACGGATATGCATATATACAAAATGCACATACATTCACTGTAAATTCTGTAAAAACAGCAAAAATATGTACAATTTAAGGATTAGTTTACTTCCAGAATAAAAACGTGCTGATAATTTACTCACCCCAATGTTATTCAAGATGTCATGTTTTTTTATCAGTCAAAAAGAAAGGTTTTTAAGGAAAACATTCTAGGATTTTTCTCCATATAGTGGACTCCAATGGGGATCAACCCAAATAATAAGAGTCTTGTCTAGCGAAACAATCATTAATTTTCAAAAAAACTTTTACTACTTTTAACCATAAATGCTCATCTTGCACTAGCTCGACTTCACACATTATGTAGTCATGTTGGAAAGGTCACGCATGACGCATGACAGTGTTTACAAAGTGAACGTCCAAAGAAAGTCAAACACGCTTTACAAAAAAAAAAAAAAAAAAAGCTAAAACAACGATGTCGGATGATTTTAAAGTTGAAGGAGAAAATGAGATTTTCACTCTACCCTACCTTTTTAAACCAAAGCACACAGATGAAGAACTAACCATGCATGTTCTTTCCAACGTGATTACTTAAAGGGGTCATATGATGTTGCTAAAAAGAGCGTTATTTTGTGTATTTGTTGTAAAGCAATGTGTTTATGCAGTTTGAGGTTCAAAAAACATATTATTTTTCACATATTGTACATTATTGTTGCGCCTCTCTGCCCCGCCGTTCTGAAACGCTTTGATTTTTACAAATCTCATTGTTGATGGAAACCAAAGTCTTTTCTGAATGGCCAGCTATCTGGTGTGTTGTGATTGGCTGAATACCTCAAGTGTGTAAAGGAAATGTTATGCCCCTTATCATGTTGTGATGCCGTTTCTTGGCGCGACGAGACAGAAACAATAAAACCCATTATAAACGAGGCATTTGTTGCATCCAGTGGGGACATAGCTACTGATTATAATGACTCATACTCTCTTTTTACGCGTCGTGTCGTGTCGTGTCGCGTAAACATAACAGCATGTCTGCATTTGCGATCATAGAACGGGAAACAAGAAGCACTACTCTACACTGCTGAAAACTCACGTTTCAATAGTCAGTACTGAATTCTTTAAATATGAAAACGTACTTAAAGGCGATCAGTTAAAAGCGCAAACTGTCTTTGCAACATTGGAATTGCCCCACTTTATAGAGTCTTAACTTATATAATAAATATCTCTTTGGTTTTGAGACTTTAAGCTTTGCAACTTTAGAGACCTTATCTATGCACTAACAGCTTGTAACACTCCAAAGACAAAGGAAAACAAGAAATAATATCATATGCCCCCTTTAATGTGTGAAGCCGTGGATGCACATCGCAGAGGTAGTGCAAGACAAGCATTTGTGGTTAAAAAAAAAATTAGTATTTGTTTTTTTTGAAAATGACAGATCGTTTTGCTAGATACGACCCTTATTCCTCGGTTGGGATCGTGTAGAGCCCTTTGAAGCTGCATTGAACCCTTGACCTTCAACCCATTGCCTCCCATTGAAGTCCACTATATGGAGAAAAATTCTGGAATGTTTTCTTCAAAAACCTTAATTTTTTTTTTCGACTTAAGAAAGAAGGACATGAACATCTTGTTGACATGGGGTGAGTAAATTAGTCTAGATTAATTTAATAATTTTTATCCAGAAAATCCTTTAATGTGGCACTCGCAGATTGTTGTCCAAATAGATTTAAAGTAATGTTTCTTATCCAGGGGACTCTGGGAAACTTCAAAGAGGACAGTGGGATGGCTTAAAAGTGACTTAAGTTATATTAAATTAAGAATTTCACACAATACATTAAAACAAATGATATTATGTCTTACTTGGTCAAAAAAGCACAGTTTTTAAATTAAATTTTGAAAACTCTTGCTTATCTTTTTGGCAGAAATACCAGAGGGAAGATCACACCTTCACTCTAATATTATCTTAGACAGTTAGAGTAACTGCTCTACAATAAAGTTTTCCCATTTCCAAACAACAAGCAAGTCGAAAATCAAGGTTCACAGCAGTGACGCAAACTAAAGCCAATCTGCTATTTTAAAACAAAAGGACAAGCCCTTCAATATGTCCCACTCAAACATACAGTTTATGTCACCACAGGTGCAAATCAAGTGATTTCATGTGGTCTTCGAGGTCATGAATTTTGCATGAAACCTTTTGAGATGCGTTTGCTTTTTTCACTTTTTCAGTTGCGTGCATACCTCCTTTTCCCAAGCAGGCTCCTAGCGATGCACTAAAGTTAAAAGATTGCTTTACCACAGGAATAAATATACGTCATGGCAAGATTAAAGTAGATGCTGGTTTATAATTAGCTCCGTCGCCCTCAGCAAGAGATCTCTAGTACATCTTTGCCATCTTGATGGAATGTGGATGTCAGCAGGGTTGGCTAGGAAGAATTGAGCAACCTATCAGCTTAAAGAAGAGTAGATTATTCACTCACACACCACCATATCTGGAGCTGCAGAGAACTATTAATGGGCTATAAATGTGCATTTTTACTTAAGGTCAGATTAAATTAAGAGCCAAGACTTGGCACACAGCATCTCAACAACAGGTTGCATTCACCACTCAGAGCCTGACCAAAGCAAAGCGTCTGCAGAGAGCGATATAAGATACACTGCCTGCCGGAGCTCCCCCAGGCCCTGAGCTCCATCAGTCCCGCTTACATTCTCTCCATCCGTGAAGATCTAACCTCCGTGCAGAGCGGCTCTTAATGAGCTAAAACATTTCTTCAATCATGTCCCAATCAGCCCAGTCAAGCCTCCTCATCCCGACGCTGTCACGCTGCAGCGGTGGCCCCATTAAACCTCCCAGATGTCTTAGCCCCTCTGTTGATTCTAAATGAATTCATGCAATTACCAGAGTACCCCTTTGCGTCGACAAACATTTTTTGAAAGAGGGTTAGTGGAGGAGGAGAACTTGTTGTAGGACAGGGAGGAGGAAATGGAAAAAAAAACACCAGCTCTGACATTTCAGGGAATTTCACAGGGATGGCTAATCGAAAGTGATCAGCGGAAGGGTTTAATATTTAACTAGTCAGCGACGCAGCCCAAAGTTTCTAATGAAATTATAACTCATGCTTGAAAAGCAAAAGTGCATGTGTTGTGGGAGCCTAAATTATTCAGCCGCCCCATATCTCTGCATTTCTGTTCACCCACAGACAAACGTGGCACTCGCAAGCTCTTAAGAAAGGAGGCAGGCTGTGACGAACGGCATGATACGAAACAAGAAGATTACATCTGATGCCAAACTGAAGTGACTTGCTGACTGAAGTACATCCAGGAACAACTTAATTGTGTTAATTAATTGATTTCCACAACTAAGGGACACATGACGCATATGACAAAACCGCTAAGCATGTGGCTACAATCTCACAAAGCCATTGTGTCTATCCAGTACACCTGTGACTTCTTATGTTTAAAAAAAGTATTAAATGATCAAAAAAAGTACATTAATTAGCTCTTTTTGAGAAAGAGAGATGAGGGGCCCACAATATCTATGAGGGTCGGTAAAATATTTAGGGCGGCAGCATTCATATTAATGGTAACATTACACATACGTCTCGCAAAATTCAATTAGAATTCAACTCAACATCGATGTCAGGCGCTTGTCAGGCATATAAATGTGCCGTAGCTTCGGGTTATGGTGTCTATTTTCATACATTATTTTTCAGGTAGCTTAGCTTTCGGCCACTCAACCACCCTCGCGGCGTTATTCCAACAGAAAAAGAATTACATACTTGATGGGGACTAATTAGATCAGCCCTCACCTGTGAGTCCTCCAGGCTGTTGTATCCTGACGTCCCTAAGGTTAATGTGCAGCAACTTTTTAAAGGAGCTCTTGCTTTTTACACTTTTACGGTGCTTCGAACCGGAAAGAAAAGGAGATCACAAATCACTTCATGAGAGCATTCAAGTGTCCAAATGTGGTTTAAACCACTCAAAACAAATGTAACTCTAAGAGCCTCTTTAGCTCCATGTTTGCCTTTGCTTTTCTGGTGTGTTTTGACATTAAGTATCTCGTCTCTCTTTTGGGAGTTGATTTTTGCAGTGTACAGTACTTTTTTAAAGACAATAATGATGTGGAATAATTAGAAATGAGACAATCTGATATGTATAAAGTGAAGAATCATAGGTTTGGGTTGACGTGTTTTATCACAATTTATCAATGCGGCGTGTTAGAAAATTGATTTAAAGGAATAGTTCCAACCAAAACGAAACCTTTATTTTCGGACACTTGTATTGTTCCAAACTTAAATGAAAATTAAAATGCATTTATAATACATTTAGTTCATGCTAAGCATACTACAAATACATTTACATATTATGCACTGAATAAAAAATACTTTTAGTATACTAAACTGGTATACTTAAAGTCTGCTAAATTGGAACAACTAATTTTGTACTTAATGCACTTTAATTGTGTGAAAGTAGTGCTGAGGTCCTACTAAAGAAATACTTAAATATATTTGATTGTGCTAAAGTAAAACTATTGCAATTATACTTTAGGTACACTTTAAATGTTTTGCATTTAAAGACCGATATCATTTAAAGATAATACATAACAATCCTCATCAATAGTGATATTAAAATATATATATTTAGGCTTAATGTCAAGAAATGTGCATTGTGCACAAGTAGTATTCCAAATAAAGTTTAGTTACAATTTTTTATATGAGTAAGTCTCGAGGAATATGTCAGTAAGTATGTTAAAAGACTTGAACTATACTTAGTATCAAATAAATGCATTTTAAATCTATTACTTTTTTTTTACTAGGGGTCACTTCAACACACTTTGATTTTTATAGACATAAAAAACAGATACATTTATAAAAAAAAAAAAAAAAAAAACTCTTCTTTTGTGTTCCACAGAATAATGAAATGCATACAGGTTTGAAACAACATTAGGGTGAATAAAAGACAATTTTCTTTTTGGGTAAGCTATTCCTTTAAAAAAGTCTTTAAAATGTGTTTGCGCTCTGTGGTCACACTCATTTAGTGTAGTGTAAAACATGACTTGAACAGATTTGGTTTATAATGATTTATAAAGCTTTACAAGATGACTTCAAAATGTGGTGTTGGCTTATTTTCAGAGAGGAACCACAGTGTGATTCACATTAAAATATTTTATCAATCTTCTTCTGAAATAAATGAACAAACTGCTCGTTGACGATTCCAAAGAGAATCTGAAGCTTTATCAATTTTCTTTTTTTATCTTTATTTCTAAGAAGTATTTAGCTTTGTTTGTGTCATTCTGAGCCTCATAAAACTAATATTAAGTCATAAATGCAGGACCACAGAGAAGTCAGCAGACCAGGGGGCCACACATCGATTTATGAGGGCACATTTGATACTCACTAAGTTTCTAATTGTTACGATGCTGAGAAAAAAAAGAATACCTTTCAAGAAGCTTCTGTTTCATGCACACTGATTAAAGAATGTGTGAGACTTCAGTGACATGGTGGCTATTATTAATTCATTGCAAACAGTGGAATTTGGGTGTGTTACTTTGAAAAATGTTCAAAACTGCTGGCCTGTAATAAAAAAGCAGCTCGTAAAAAAAAAAGAAAAAAAAAAAAAATCGAACTCATTAACATTTCATTGGCGAATTCTCTTTCATATGAAATATCCCCAATATACGGCTGTCACAATCAATCAGGTGTCCAGAAAAGAGAGTCTGACAAGCGAAAAAAGGGATGGGGAATATGTCAACGGTGGCACTCGCTGTTTCTTCTCTCTGTCATGTTGCCAAAGCCCAATGTTAAGCAGACACCACAGCCAAAAGGAAAAGTGAAGCTTGAGATTCTGACAAAAAAGAAAGAAAAGAAAAAAGTTCATGCCATCCTTCCCATGACAGAAATCTCCAGCTAAGGTTATGTTATCTTTAGAGGCAAGAGAATAGTTCAAAAGCAAGGATTTCTCTCGCATTGAGATCTTTAGGGATGTGTTTGGCAAGAAAACCACTTGGCTCATAATTGTGTAATCGTATGCTTGGTCCCCTGATCCCGCCTGAATTCTCTTAGTTTCACCTTGAACTCAA
Organism: Garra rufa; assembly: GCF_049309525.1. Classification (NCBI taxonomy): domain Eukaryota; kingdom Metazoa; phylum Chordata; class Actinopteri; order Cypriniformes; family Cyprinidae; genus Garra; species Garra rufa. The sequence goes on from NC_133366.1 coordinate 20,368,309, forward strand.
CTCTTGAAAGCACAAGTACAGAAGCAAGGGAGAGATGAGGAGGAACTGAGGAGGAAATGTGCATGTGATGCTGCCCCAGAGTGGAATTTGGTACTTACAAAAAAATCTAAAAGAATCATGGATTAAAAATTCAAGACTTCAAACAAGAGAGTTTACTTAATTACTCTGATGATGAAAAGTTAGATTTATGGAAAAACTCTAAAAAACTAAGGAAGTTCAATCTCATCTTCACCAGGATGATTGGGAAATGGCAGCAGATGAGTTTGATCATCCTGCAGGTGTCATTTGCTGTCATTAGTTTCTTCTTGAACATATAGGGTGCGTCTCAATTAGCTCCCTATAGCTCAGCACTCAGGGAGTCGACGATTTTAAAGACTTTCTCAATCACAAACTCCTTCTAGTGCACTGGAACGCTTGCTCCCTAAGAAGCAAAAACCCCACAATTTACTGCAAAAACATCAAGCTTCGATGCTTACTATGCTTCCTTACTGGAAATTACGTCACATTTTTGAAGCTTGAAATGTAATATGCACAGCTCAATAAATATGATGACACCTACACTCTTAAATATAAAGGTGCTTCACGATGCCATAGAAGAACCTTTTTTGTCTAAATGGTTCCATAAAGAACTTTTAACATCTGAATAACCTTTCTGTTTCACCAAAGGTTCTTTGTGGTGAAAGGTTCCTTAGATTATAAAAAGGTAAGTAAGAGATGGTTTCCTATTCAGTCAAAGAACCTTTGACTGAATAGTTCTTTGTGGAACCAAAAATGGTTCTTCTATGGCATAGTTGTGAAGAACCTTTTAAAGCATCTTTAGTGTCATAGAAAATATGAAAAATGCAAAAAACTATGCAATTTTTTTTATTATTATTTATCATCATGAACACTCATCACTAGACAGGTAGTGAACAAATTTAGCTAGCATTTAAAAGTAAAGCGGCAGTTCAGAACTTTTTTGGTTTGTTAAAAATTTACAGAATTTAAATAATAAGCAAGTACATCATGAATCCCTTTTCCAGCCCATGTTTTTGGCTTATCCTGAATCACTATGGTACACTATAATAATTTTTTTATATTCTGACTATTTCAGACTGGTTCTGGTAGGAAGCGCTGTGGAGTAGCCCAGTACCTGCGTGATTTGTCATAGACATAAACAGAGATAAGTACAGTCAAACCAAATTGTATTCAGACACCTTCAACATTATCACAGTTTATTCGCTATAGTTTAGTAAATGGTAATAATATGACAAGAACTCAGAGTTAAACCGTGTCAGAACAAATTTGTCTTGACAATCACAAATGAATTACAGTCAAACCAAAATGTATTCAGACACCTTCAACATTTCTCATATTATCACAGTTTATTCGCTATAGTTAAGAAAATGGTAATAACATGTGACAAGAACTAAACTGTGTCAGATAAAAAAAAAGCCAGATAACTTTGATAGAAAGGTATGTAAAAAAAACAAGGTCAGGTCAAAGTGTCAAATTAAATTTTTGGTCTCAATTTTTTTTATTAGTTTTACTGGTAGTCCACTGTATGAATAATTTTTGGGTATAATATGTCACTGTTTACCTTATTTAGCTATCCTCACTTACATAAATGAACTATAGTGCCCTGCACCCACTAGTTAATAAATATCAAAAATTATATCTGGTGTCTGAATAATTTTCGGTTTGACTGTAGCTCCGGCTACAATGTTCTTCCATAAGATGCATGCAGTTCTGTTTATTAACCTTTAGAGCAGCAAAAGTTAAGGACTGCAGCTTTAATATTTGTCTGAAATATTGTAAGGATATGTAACAGAACAATATGTATCAGGTCAATGTGTTTAAAGAGCATAAAAAAGAATATTAAAAAGATACAGCTCCTGTCTGTTGTTGATTAACAACAGTGATGAGGGTCATTACAAATGGCCAGATTTGTCTACACGATATACTGATTCACCCATAGTCATTTGCCACAAGGTGAACACCAGTTTGACCCCAAGTAATTCTCATGTTCAAATCTGTGGTTATGTGGCGAGTAAGGGAAATTGTGAGTATTTGTACATTAGGTTGGAAAAAATACATCTAATCTAAAAGGTCAAGCACATGCTTTCCTATACCTTCTGCTTTTCTTCCTCCCATCTCATTCTTTCCTGGTGTCTTTTTAACATGCTGGAACCTTTTTTGTCTAAATGGTTCCATAAAGAACCTTTAACATCTGAAGAACCTTTCTGTTTATCAGAAGGTTCTTTGTGGCGATAGAAGGTTCTTCAGATTATAAAAAGATAAGAAACAGATAGTTCTTTAAAGAACCTTTGACTGAATGGTTATTTGTGGAACCAAAAATGGTTCTTCTATGGCATCGCTTGAAGAACCTTCTAAAGCACCTTTATTTTTAAGAGTGTATAGTTTTTGTTTCTGAGCACTAGTCTACAATTACAACATTAAAGGGAAACTTCAAGCTCAAAAATTCTGTCTTAAATTACTCTCATGTCACATTTTGATGAATGTTGGTATCCGAACAGTTTTTGTTACCACTGACATCTAAAATGCTGGGACATTTAGCAAAATAATTTATTTTATCCACCGTTTTCTTTCCGTAAGAGTGGGCATGGCCTTTTGTAAATTTTATGGGTCTGGCTTCTGGTCTCATCCGTGTCCATTTATTTTTAGCTGTACAAAACAGCTAGTTTTGCTGCTTGATTTGCAAATTCATGTGTCTTACTGCATTATTTCAATGTATTATCTTAATTATGTAGTGCAAATCGTTTTACCGTTTACTGCACGTTGTTATTCTTATTAATAAGCTATTCCGCATTGAAGAAAAAGGTGGATAAAAGAAAGTCAAACAAGTTTTGAATGACATGAATGATTCAGTTTTGGTTAGTAAGTTAGTAGTTTTGAAGAAACAGAATTGTGTAGCCCCCAAACAATTGAGAAAATCAGAATATCAGAAAATGAAATAAAACTGTCCTCTTATTTCACATTAGTGTCCAAGCTTAGCAGAAATTACTAAATTTGCTAAATTATTTTTTTCACTTTTAGTTTGACCACATGTCTATCTAAATCTCCATCCTCTGACCTTAACTAAAGAAGTAGAGAAGATGTATAGAAGCAGGTATCAAGCGTGCACCAGGAAGTTGATACACTCTCATGCCCAGTGGGCAAGTATTATTCCTACTGTATATCATTATGGGTGAGTTGTCCTAATTAGCGCAAGGGCAGAATAATGAATACAACTCCATTAATCAAAAGGTAATATATGTAAAAGCAGTACTTTTGGCCTTGGGAGAAGCTGCTAAAGGTAGACAAGGAGAATAAAATCAAAGGAAGACAAAAAAAAAAATGTTCCTCCAGCGGTGAATATTGCTTTAATATTCATTTATACACCATTTCTTGTATTGAATATACACAGCTTACTCTGTGCTGCTTCATTAGGTCGTAGGCAAAATAGAAAAAGTAAACGGAGTATAAAACAAGAGCTCTTTGCTCATGATTCTAATTTAGAACTCAGTTGTTGATGAACATTAAAACAGGACTGTTTTATACAGTCAAATCAAGATTTATTCAGACACCTTTAAGATTTTTCACATTATCAGTTTATTTGCTATAGTTTAGAAAATGGTAATAAAATACGACAAGAACTCAGAACAAATTCATCTTGATAATCACAAATGAATTTTTTTACCAACATTTATTCAGACACCTTCACAATTTCTAACATTATCACAGTTATATTTGCTATAGTTTACAAAATGGTATTAAAATATGACAAGAACTCAAGAGTTAAACTGTGTCAGAACAAATTCATCTTGATAATGTCAGATAACTTTGATAGACAAAGTGTCAAATAAAATTTTTGGTCCCAAATTTTGATCAGTTTTACTGGATTACTGCATTTATTTTAGGAGAAAAAAACTGTAATAATGTGAAATATTGTTACAATTTAAAATACGTTTTCTTTTTGAATATATTGTAAAATGTAATTTATTCCTGTGTTGGCAAAGCTGAATTTTCAGCAGATGTTACTTAGGTCTTTAGTGTCACATGATCTTTAAATAAATCATTCTAATATGCAGTTTGTTGCATAACCTTTCTTATTATTATTGTTGAAAACAGCTTAAAATGACATTGTTTTGCTTAATATTTTTTAGCATACTTTGATGATACATTTATTTTAAATATACATTTTTTGGAACAGTGCATCCTTGCTTAATATAAGTATTACTTTTTGAATGTTAGTTTAAAATGTATTTTATTATTCATTTTTCATCATTTTTGTCGAATCTTTTGTTTGTTGTGAAATGTGCTTAGTCTGTGTTTTAATTTCTGTTATCATTATCAAGAAGAAAATTACCACCGTGCATGAAAACGGATGTGTGAGATGTTCAAGGATAATAAACGGGGTTCTTTTTTTCTCAAGGCATCATAAAATTATGATGTGTTTAATCGAATTATATACATTTCATTTCCCTGATTAGCTTGCAACAAATCAGCAACAGCGTTGTTAAAGTTTACTTTACCTTTAGCCTTCAGAAGTTTGTTGTTTCAAAAGTTGTTTTCTCGTTTCAGTGCTTTTTATGCATTGCTGTTGCTGTTGCCAATGAGGCTGTAAAAGATCATAAGCATTGCAAGGATTAGTTATATTAAATTAAACATTATTTAAATGTAAAGATACTTTTTGAGGCCACTCTATACATGTATCTATGTATTGTCTTACATTTTCCCCTTTTGCAAAAGCTGAATTAAAATAAAAGAAACCACTTGCAGCTGTACAAGAACTGTTAGCTCAGCCCATAAGCCTCTTAGCCTCTTGTGCTGTCACTTAGCTCACGATTACAGTAGGTGTAGTGCACAGGACAATGCCTCAAATGTAAGCATCAACCAGAAGTGTCTCTATGTAGGTCATGAGGCGCAGATGGAGGCAGATGACACAGTGATGGTGGCGGGTAGAAATGTTTGAGAAAGCACTCAAGTGATCTCATTTTCCGAGGCTGCCACAACAATCTTCGCTACAGACTGCTGATTCCTCTAGTCTCCCTTTTTTGATACATTTGCACCTCCAAATCCAAAGTGAACATACTCTAGCACACATATACATTATACCGCTCTGACATGGATGGAAGGTTTTAAAATGCTTCTATGGATGTAAAAATAAACTTGTGCTGAGTGAAAGCTGCACATGTTTTTTATTTTAAAATGAAGATGGAAAAAGACGACAGAGTTGAAGATCCTAGCCACAGTGGGGAAAAAGTGGCATTAGGTTTTATCGAGAAGCTCAGCGCACTTTTCCTTCAGGAAAAGTCAAATTAAGTTCTTTTGAATGATAGGAATTATGTGTATTATGTATTTATATGTATATGCTACCCTGGACCACAAAACCAAAGTAGCACGGGTATATTTGTAGCAATACCCAAAAATACACGGTAAGGGTCAAAATTATCGATTTTTCTTTTATGCCAAAAATTCTTAGGATATTAAGTATCATATTCCATGAAGACATTTTGTAAATTTCCAACCGTAAATATATCAAAACGTCATTTTTGATTAGTAATATGCATTGCTACTTCATTTAGGCAAATTTAAAGGCGATTTTCAATAATTCGTTTTAATCGATTCAATATTTTTAAATTTTTAAAGAGGAAGCTTATTTATTCACCTTTCAGATGACGTATACATCTCAGTTTTAGAAAACGTACCCTTATGACTGGTTTTGTGGTCCAGGGTCACATATATAGATATTGGTTGTTATTTTAAAAAGCTTTGATTGATCTAATTGCCATTTAATTGAAGACTGAAAGACCAAATCTGTCTCGTTTCCATCACAATAAAACGTAATGGCATTTTGTTTTAATTTCCCATTAGTAATTCATTGTCAAAATTGTCTTTTTGACCACTTTTGGTGATTCTAAATGTATAACACTTCTTAAAAAATAAAGAGAGTCAATAATCTGTTATGTGTGGAGTGTAATACACAGAGACTATCTCCACATATGATCTTCAATATTCATATTATGGAAGAGGAAACAATGGAAAAGACAGAATGAGGCAAGTGGCTTGTGTTTCAACCTGACACCTCTCTCAGCACTTAAAAGACGACAGCCCTCTCCGCATCTATTTTCTTATTCTATCTTATCAGTTACATTTAACGCCTTAACGAGAGGAGAAGCCGCACGTATCAAAGTAGCACTTTTGTCATATAGCATTAGAGTACCTCTTCTCTCTTTTGGTTATTTTCCCCCTGATCACAGATTGTTTTCCAGCAGGTAGAATGAAAGACACTGATTAAAATATGAAAGGTGCATGTTCTTTGTGCTTGCTGACGGCTAATTTCTAAAAAGTGCGCCACCTTCTCTCTCATTTATACATGCTTGCCATTTTCCCCTTTCTCCCTCACTGATTTCCCCCCTACAGGCTGTCATTTTCTCAAATTTAGCCTGAACCAGGTTATTTTGATAAAAGTTAGTATGTACAGATAGATCTCTGTCTGTCTTGGAAAGAGCATTAACTAAAAATAAATTCAAGTCTTTTACAAATTAAAAAGAAAGAAAGAAATCTAATGTCAGCACTTAATGTTCCTTGTTTTTCTTACCTTTTGCCAGTATGTTTAGTCCAATAGACTGCTTTTCTTTTTTATTTGCCACTCAACAGTACGTAAAAACAAAGGTCAGAAGGCCATGAGGTGAGATGACTGGCGGGAAATATTGCCGCGCATGGGAGCTTGACGCCATTTTAAATCAATTGTAAATCGCGTTTTTTACTGCGTCGTAATCCAAACTGTTTTAAAAGTTATAGAACAAATGAAAACAGATAACAAACTCAATTTTGTTATGTCCAAATGTTTCTTTCCTTGTTTAAGTCATGTTTACCTTTTTAAGATTTCCCCCCTGAAGATAAACATGAATAAATACATCTATATCTAATTATACAAATGGTCACATGTGGCGCGTTCTACAACCATTGTGTTCGCTGTCAAACATTCGGTCCCACAGAAAATGCCTGTGCTTTTCCGTAACAGTTCACTAGATGGGGCTATAAGTCTTTAATTGTTGCTGAAAACCATCAGAAGGAAGTATAGCTAAACGTTAACGTTCAATACGTGAAGTTCTGGTCATATAAGCCTACATTTTCCAAACTTGTTCATTTGGTCCATATGTTTGGAAACTACTAGGGTTTCAAGCCATGATGAATATTTGAACCCTCAAGTGTTTTTGTATACTTGGGGAAACAGACTTTTGAATGGCTGGAAGGACAAAAAGTAACTGAGGGAATAAAATAATGAAATAGGGCCCCTGCCCAAAAAGGACTTAAAACTCTAATATTAGCTCACCACCTTTATCTAATAGTAAAACATAAGTATGCCATCAGGAAACCAATGAATTGAAGGTAAAAGTTAATGTTTACATGTTATTTCCTTTGGCGAAACAAACCATATGAAAAAAGGAACAAATAAAACCAATTTTTAACAGGAACGTTTATTATTTAAGTCCTACTGTTTTGGAAAGTAGCAATAAATAAACTGATTATACAGTCAAACCAAAATTTATTCAGACACCTTCAGCAGTTCTCACATTATCACAGTTTATTCAATATGGTTTAGAAAATGGTAATAAAATATGACAAGAACTCAGTTAAACTGTTAGAACAAATTCATCTTGATAATGTCAGATAACTTTGGTAGAAATGTATGTAACAAAACATGGTCAGGTCAAAGTGTTAAATCAAATTTTTGGCCACATTTTTTTTTTTAATCAATTTTACTGGGAGTCCACATGTCACAGTTTACTTTATTTGGCTATCCACACTTACATAAATTAACTACAGTGTCCTACCCACCACCCCCCCCCCCCTCCAAAAAAAAAAAATCAAAAATTATATCTGGTGGAATAATTTTTGGTTTGACTGTATATGTTCCTGCGCATTCAAGGGTTGATTCATGTCCATTGGGATAAGCCCAGCTCTTTTATTTGTATTTTTTTCTGTGTGCACATAAAGAGAAAAACATCTGAAATTCTGATCTAGCAGCATGCAGTATGTGTTGCTTTACTTGCTTTGTTTTTTTTTTTTTTCCTTTTCTGCTCCCTCTCTTTCACACACATATCATACATGTAATCACTCTACAGATCACTTGGGGATGTTTTGAGCGAGCACTTCACAGTAAGTTGAAGCTGTTGGGTTGAAGGAAACGATAAGAGATCGATATGCACGTACAGCTCTATGCCTCAAAGATGAATCCCAGTGTTTGGATGTGAATCACACACATTCATTATATGGCACATCAGAGGGGCTTATATCAAATACAATAAGAAAGGCAGAGACTAACAGATGTGAGAGGCTGTCCGCTGGAACTGAGGCCATCCTTCTCAATATGTATAAAGGGGGCCACGCTTTATCTTCATCAGTAGCCTATGCAAACACACAGCACACATAAAGACTCCTTATTCTTTATCTCCATATATGCGCAGCATAGATAGATTTTTTGGAGATGATGTTCTTCCTGGGACCTTTACCCCAGTTAGACTATATATCAAGGCCTCCTTCTGTTCTTCTTTTAAGTTCACTTGACTAAATTGAGACTCTGTGGGGTCTAGTTCATGGTTTGCTCACCTTTCTAATGACATAGCTAATGGACAAGCACACTACATTCTCTTTCTTACAGGCTATGTAAGTTGAAACGTTTCTCATCCTTTCAGAGAATCAATTCTCAATCAAACAGACTGCTGATTTTGAAAGACAGGAGCAAGCAGAGCCAAAATGCCCACCTGAGGAGGAATGAGCACATAAAGCCAGTACAGACAGCTGTGTTACATAACTTAGTAGACTGAGTGCCCTCAACAGGCACTAATCTCCCTGAGCTCCTTGCGCTCAGCTGTGCGGTTCAGAAATCGGCTCTTTCTCTGCCAATAGAAACAGCAATACATCTTAATAGAACTCTTGACCTTAACAAGTTCCTCATTCAACATGACATTCTCAACTATTTCCTTCTTCAATGACAACATATTGACTTACAAGCTTACAGTTGGTCCTTTCATGACAGAATCACAATTGTAAATATGCTTTAAAAAACATTATACTACCTAGCTGACATTTTTTTTTTTTTTTGTTTTCCTAACATTATTTCTGAAAGTTCTGGGTACATTCAAAACATTCCTTTTTTTCTTAAAAGTGTTGAGTGGATGTTAAAAGAACTGGTTATACAAACATTTTATTTACATTATCTGCGAGCATGCTTTATTCAGAACATTGAAAATAACCTTTAGTCAAATCTGTAAACATTTCCGATTAACTGTGACATGTTCTCTGGAGTATTAAAAGGAAAGGTCACCCAAAAATGAAAATTGTGTCTCAACATCACATTGTTCCAAACTTATAAGGTTCATCTTTGAAACCCAAATGAAGATTTTCAGAATTTCAGAAATTCATCGGCTCCTGCGTCAGCAGCACCACATGCATGTGTTGTGGTACTCTTGTGAATGCCCTTTGAAGACTGACACGGAAGAGAAGAAATTGTGGAGTAAAGACGTTATTTTTGTGTTCTTTGCCCACAAAAGGTATTATTGTAGCTTTAATTAATAATTGAACCACTGATGTCACATGGAATATTTTAATGATGTCCTTACTACCTTTCTGGGCCTTGAACGTGGAAGTTGTATTGCTGTCTATGCAGAGTCAGAAAGCTCTCAGATTGTATAAAAAATATCTTGATTGTGCTCCGAAGATTGGAACATGAGGGTGTGTAATTAATGACAACATTTTCATTTCTGCTTGAAATATCCCTTAAAACCTCCATGTTGTACTCCAACCATTTTGACTTGGAGTTTTTTTTTTTTTGTATTGTTTTTAAATGCTAGTTATTGTTATTGCATTGGACTAAAACATGCTGACTTTGCTTACCAGGGTATAACAACTGCCCAAAAAGACCTCATGCATTTCAGTGTTTGAGTGAACACTGCCAGAAACACTGCCAAAAATAAATATGCTAATTGAGATTGTATCCAATATTTGGTGATAATATAGCATAATAAGAGATTTCCAATTACCAAAGCGCCAACCATTTTTGACCGGGAATAATAATTAGGTTAAGTATAAGAATTTTCAGAACAGCACAAGGGTTAAAAGTAGGGATGTAACGATATCAAAATCTCACAATACGATAATATCTTGATATGAAGTCCACAATATTATATTATTTTTGGTATTTAAAAAAAAAGTTGTTACATTTTAAAGGTAAATAATTCTATTTAATGCACTTTGAGAGTTCAAAAAATAAGAACTCCAACCCATGTTCATAACTAAGAAAACTTAAGTCAGAAAAAAAGACAATGAATTGACTTACCTGAACTTTAAAGGGGACTCAACCCTCTTTTTATTTGTGGTATACTGTCTCTAAATGACACTCACACTGGTGTTTTAGGAAGCCAAACAAATTAGAATATAATAATAATAATTTTATACTATTTGTATGAAAATTTGATGTTTGTCTGCTTATCCCCAGGGCATCCAAGATGTTGGTAACTTTGTTTCTTCAGTAGAACACAAACAAAGATTTTTAACTCAAACCACAGTCTGAGTTGCAGTCTGTCAGTCATAAAATGGCAGTCAATGGGATTCACGGCTTTGAGAGTCAAAAAAACATACACAGACAAAACCAAATTAAACCCTGCGGCTCGTGGCGGCTTGTGAACAATCGGTCTGTGCAAGAAACGGAACAGTATTTATATAATTTTTTTGCCTCTGATCCACCGCAATGTCCAACAGTCATGACAAAAAGCAAGCAACCATAACTTCAATCAATCAGGCTCAAAAGTTGGGAGTCGGCGAAAAGTCAACACTTTTTAGATGGACGTAATCTTTTAGTTTTTAATCTGTTGCAACAATCAGGATAAGCACAAGTAATTACCATTTTGAGTTGCACCCACAATCTCTCTGCACTGTATAAACAATGAGTGACGAATATGCGCGACAGATCGCTTCTGTGCATGCGTCTACTATGCCAGAGCACGTTGGCGCATCACGCGCCGGTTGTTGTAAACGCACTCAGGACAGTTGGACATCGCAGTGGATCAGAGGTAAACAATTATATGAATACTGTCCAGTTTCTTGCACAGACTGATTGTTTTGTGTGTTAAGACCTCAATGTATCATCACGAGACACAAGGTTTAATTTGGTTTTGTCTGTGTATGTTTTTTTGACTCTCAAAGCCATGGATCCCATTGACTGCCATTATATGACTGACTGACTGCAACGTTTTGAGTTAAAAATCTTTGTTTGTGTTCTACTAAAGAAGCAAAGTCACCTACATCTTGGATGCCCTGGGGGTAGGCAGATCAAATTTTCTTTTTGGGGTGAACTATCCCTTTAAAAGAGTACGATCAAATCAAATATCAAAAACAAAGTTGAAATGGTTTAAATAACTGCACATTTTAACTGATATCAATGATACTTAGTATTTGACTGTGCTAAGCGTGCTTTAACCCGTAGTACAGGAGGTGTTGTGGCTGACTCGGTGGACGGCGCAGTTGGCCGAGTCTGTTTTCACACTTAAGGAGTGTGTCACGTCTTCTGAGCAGTGAAAGACAGAGATCAGAGGTCAAACCCATTATGGAGTTAGAGAAGGACAGTGACATCCACTCGACTAGGGATGACAAGGCCTTTGTTGCTATGGGAACAGAGGGTAAGAGGTCTGTCCTTGCTGAACTGTTCCCAGAGCCTGGGGACCAACAAACATGTAGTGGACCACATCCTCTGTCCTTTCAAAATCAAGAGTCTTGTACTCTGATGGACGTTTTGAATGTCACCAAAGGTTTTGAGGCTGGCTTTGTCAGCCCAAACACTGTACTACCTCGGTCTCACTGGAATAAAAATCTGTGGTTGAATTCTACATAGGGATGTACTAAACCTATATACATAACTCACCTGCTATGGCACATTATAGTCCACAGACAGGCAGATCTTGTTTTCGGAGTTTTAGTTTAGACATGGTGTGGGATCCAAGACATGGATTGAATCTGTATTACATGTGTAGTGGGCTGAAGTGTTAGTCTAGGCTCAGGCCATCAATTATGAATAGAGATATACAACCGAGGCTGCATGTCACTGGATTTCTCCAAGAGGAAACGAGAAACACAAGTTTGCCATTCGCATAAATGGTTAGGAACACAATCGTCTAGGCTCTGTTTTTGAGCTAAACACTTATTTGTGCCACTGCGCTGTCATTCTTGCTTAAAATACTCTCAAGATGATTATGTGATATCAATAAGTTCATAGACACCCTGTTCTTAGCACACAGTAACAATCCTATATGAAGGGAGGGAAAGAAAACAATACTCATGTGATCTAATTCATTTCCGTGTTTACTCACATATTTGTTTTTTTCACAAGCAGACATCCTCAGAACAACTCAGTAATAGCATGATTTTTATTCAAAACTCCTGTGTATTGCCCTCCAGAGACAAAAAAGCAAACAGCCATGAAAATGTTTATGTTGTTCCTATTAAGATATACCTATGCTGGAGAATAACAATAAGACCTACTATAGGGACAGTAGTAATGGGTTGAGAAACATAAAGGAGGTTAACCTGCTCTTGAAGCTTACCCAGGGGAATCAGATCATGGGCTTATTTCACTTTGATTTTGATGCACTATTCATTTGTATAAGACAGGATTTAATGTAGCAGGGAATAAATAGGTGGATGTGTACATTAATGTTTGTGAAAGAAGTCTCTTATGCTTACCAAGGCTGCATTTACTTGATCAAAAGTACTGATCAAAGTATTGTGAAATGTTTTTGAAATTTAAAACCCCTGTTTTCTATTGGAATATATTCTAAAATATAATTTACACCTGTGATGCCAAAGCTGATTTTTCAACATTCTTCAGCAGTGTTGGGGAGTAACTAGTTACATATGTTCATACGTTCATGACGGTATGTATTTCGCATCTTGGTACATTTTCGTCATGAGATCAGGTTGAAATGTAACTGTAATCCATTATGGTTACTGAGAAAAAATGTGTCATTAAATTACAGTTAACAATGGGGGTTTAATCTGACTATTTTTTGTATTAATATTTACTATTTCTTGTTATGATTTTAAATCTGTATTTAACCTCAGAACAATCTATAATCGATCTATAATCTTAATTCAAGTGATAAAGAATTTTGAAAGTCTGACAGTAATCAGTCTTGAGTACTAACGTAAGGTCAACGCTGCCTGGTTTAAAAGTTTAAAAATGAATAACAGTTGAAAACATTTGTTAGAAATTTAGAAAAGTAATTCAAAAGCAATCAAATATAATCAGTTACCTTATTTCAAAGTAGCTGAAATAGTGACACTACTTATTACATTTTAAATAGGGCAATTTGTAATCTGTAATGGATTACATTTATAAAGTCTTTCCAACACATTTATTTATTTAAAGGTCTTTAATGCTCACCGAGGCTGCATTTATTCAATCAAAAATATAATAGAAACAGTAATTTTGTTTAATATTTTTATGATTTAAAATAACAGTTTTCTACTTGAATATATTTAAAAATGTAATTTATTTCTGAAATTCAGAATTTTCAGCACCTATTTCTCCAGGCTTCAGCATCACATGGTCCTTTAGAAATCGTTCTAATATGCTGATTTGCTGCTCAAGAAGCATTTAAAAACAGCTGCTTAATATTTTTGTTTTCTCAGGATTCTTTGATGAACAGTAAGTTTAAAAGATCTGCATTTATCTGAAATATGACAACAACAACAAAAAAGATCAATATATAATGCTTACTGAATAAAAGTATAAATTTATTTAACAAAATACTGACCCCAAACTTAATAGTAAATAAAAAATATATAAATATATTTGTTACTGGTAAAATATGTAATATTTCTATTAACATAGGTGACCTTGGACCACAAAACCAGTTGTAAGTAGCATGGGTATATTTGTAGCAATAGCCAACAATACATTGTATAGGTCACAATTATAGAGTTTTCTTTTATGCCAAAAATCATTAGGATATTAAGTAAAGATCATGTTCTATGAAGATATTTTGTACATTTCCTACCATAAATGTATGGAAACTTATTTTTTGATTACTAATATGCATTGCTAAGAACTTCATTTGGACAACTTTAAAGGTGATTTTCTCAATATTTAGATTTTTTTGCACCCTCAAATTCCAGATTTTAAAATAGTTTTTATTTTTAAAATCTCAGCCAAATATTATTCAATCCTAACAAACCATACATCAATGGAAAGCTTTTATTTATTCAGCCCTTAGATGATAAAATCTCAATAAATCTCAATTTAAAAAATAATGGACCCTTATGATTGGTTTTGTGGTCCAGGGTCGCATATTTGTATACCTCCTCACATGTGCTCTAATAACAGTTAAGGCTACATTTCTACATACATGAGCATTTTGTATTTAGTAACACATTATCAAAAAGTCTGCTACATAAGTTCATCTACCTGAGAACCGGGTGCTCGTGGTCTTGAAACCAGGGGGAGCATATCCCAGTGATATTTCCAAAGGTCACTATCATTATTGTTGCTTAGCAACCTAGAGCACAAACTGTAGATATACACATCAATGGCTTAGAGACTGCGTGATGAAAGTACTCTAACTGCTTAAATGACTGATAATGTTTCGAGTGTGGCAGCACACACTTTTTTCTCTCCTATACGATATTCAGTATTTTCATGTGATGTTTTCATGTTTACATTCAACTAATGTTGTACTCACAGTCTGTTTGTAGCGACCTGCTGGAAAGAGTTTTATCAAAAATTTCAAAAAGCTTTAGAGGTTCCTCCTGCAGCTTGCATTGCATTAAACTTCTGACTGTAGTATTACCAGATGCTTTGAATGCTTCAAATGCTCAGAATCCTTAGAAGTGTTTTGTGTTGTTCTCCAAAGTATAGCATCATGGTGTTCTAGCGTCGGTTCTGATCCGTGACTCTCCCCTGTGCTGAGTATGATGGATCTCCCTGGCTGCTCTGTAGGGGAAGGCAGGTTGGATAAGGTGATTCATCTCAACCTCACCATCCCTAATGGATCGACCATCCAGCAGCGCTTGAGAGTTCATTACGGCTTCCCAACACTCAAGACAAGAAAAGAGGAAAAATAGTTGGATTAGATAAAAGGAATAAGAAAGATCTGTTAACATAGCCTACTTAATCCTAGCAACTACGATACTGGCCACACAACATGATGCACACTTGATGCCAATCTCCGGTTTAATGCACTACTGTCTATTAGTCAATGAGGCGTGGATGGGGTGCTGAGTCCCAATTCATATGCTTGTTTAGTCAATTTAATTAGACAATTAACCCCAGTGGTAGTAGCCATATTGTTGCTCACACCGCTGTGTCGAGGATCTCTGTGTTTTAGACTACCGGCTATGCAATTGTCCGGGGGAACACAAATCAATAGAAGATCAACATGTTTCAACTAATGTTCATAGGGAGGAGTGAATCTCTCAAATCAACTTAGACACTGTTTACTTAAGATAGTTTCCCACGGCAAAAAGAAATACCCAGAGCTTTGATCAGAAGGAAAGATTTGTGGGACTGGAGGAAATTAAACGTGCTTTGTGATTGAATTCGCATATGTACTACTAAAGAATCATAAACTAACAAAGTTAGAATTTTCTTTTCCTAGGTTTAAGTGTGAATTTATCTTGTTAGAAGTTAACCTGTTGAGTCGAAATTTGATTACTTGAATTAATAATATTAGTAATTAATTTAACATTGCTTATTTCTTTCTTTCATTTTTTTTATATATACGAAACATTTCTTATTATCATCAATATTAAATAAAGTTATTTTTGTGGCAACTGTGATAAAAAATACAAATCTTTCATTGGATGTCTTTACTGTCACTTTTGATCAATGTAATGAAACCTTGCTGAATAAAAGTATTCAGTACTCAATATTATTTGTAATATGTACAGTTGAAGTCAAAATTTTACATCAATTTTAAGGATCATAAAAAATGCATGTTATTTTTTATTTAGTACTGACCTGAATAAGATATTCCCTTGTTTGTTCTAAACGGTTAAACTGCCAGCTGTTCTTCAGACAAATCCTTCAGGTCCTACAAATGTTTTGGTTTTTCAGCATTTTTGTGTATTTGAACTATTTCCAGCAATGACTGTATGATTTTGAGATCCGTCTTTTCACACTGAGGACAACTCAGGGACTCATATGCAACTATTACAGAAGGTTCAAACGCTCACTGATTCTTCAGAAGGAAACACAATGCATTAAGAGCCGGGGGTGAAAACATTCGAACAGAATGAAGATGTGTACAATTTTTCTTTTTTGCCTAAATATCAAATATATATATTTTCATTTAGTACTGCCTTTTAGAAGCTACAGAAGATACTTACATGTTTCCCAGAAGACAAAATAAGTTAAATTTACCATGATCTTCAAATTCCAAAAGGCACTTAATGCATTGTGTTTCCTTCTGAAGCATCAGTGAGCATTTGAACCTTCTGTAATAGTTGCATATGGGTCCCTCAGTTGTCCTCAGTGTAAAAAAAGATAGATCTCAAAATCAAACATGCAATTTCTTTCCCAGCTGTTAACCTTTACAGACATAACCGACTGTTTTTGTAACTCATGTGTTTTTATGTGGATTTGACAGTTTAAGCACAATAAGACATGAAAGAGAAGTTCAGTATAGGACTCACGTGCCATGTGACAGCTGCTTTCTGTGTGCATGTTTTGGATGTGTACGCTCAGAAAACCCTAAAATCAGAATTTTAAACTAACATGGTCTAAAACGTACGATTTCAGCGCAATAGATGTGATAATCAAAACCAAACAGATGTTTTTTTTAGAAGAGCATCTGAGGCATGAGCTGTAAAGACACAGCTCTATTCTGAAAAAAATGGGCCTGGAAGCTGCAGCTCATTTGCATTTAAAGAGCCATGCACCAAAACAGTGTTTCTGCTTCCACTCAAAATCAAAATAGGCATTTTCAAAATTATATAATAAATGATCTGTGGGGTATTTTGAGCTGAAACTTCACAGACACATTCTGGGGACACCTGAGATTTATATTACATATTGTAAAAAGGGGGCATCATAGGTCTCTTTTAAAAGCACAGGCTTCACCCTCGTATTTGATCAGTGCTTCCCAGTCAGCTCCCACAGATAAAAGGCCTGGTGCTGAAGAGGTGTATATCTCACTCAATGGAAGATATGGAGGAATGTGTCATACAGTGAAGCCTCTGTGGTGAACTGTACGGCATTCATCCTTAGAGGTGACCTCTCAGCACCTCCCTCCCGTCCTTAGCTGTAAAAAGCCATCTGAGAGAGAGGCTAGAGAGGAGGGGCATAGAACTGTAGATGATCCAAAGCATTGATTAGATAGAAAGCTGCTCCATTGAGGCTCCGTGAACAAGACTGATTATCAGCAGGACGGACTCATATTTTCTGTCTTCTTTTGTCTAGATTTGAAATCATTCCCTTAATGTTTGATTTTGCACATTGTCCTAAATGTTTATTTTTCTGTTTTGTTTTTACATTTAAAACACCTTTCCCCAAAAACACCTTTTCTCTTTCTTATAATTTCTCAGAGCTGAAGTGACCACACGTGTGTCACCAGTCTACCAAACCGAGGAAACCAGCAGTGATTTAGCAAACAAGCGATCAATCAATGGTGCACTGAAGCATGTAACACATGCCAGTCAAAACCTATTAAGTTCAAAGGGTCCCCTTTAAATTCCACTTGAGTGGGCTGACCCGTGGCAGGCAGCCAGACATGCCAGGGCTCAGAGGACAGTGGCCAGCAAGAAGAATAAACACAAAGATTATGGGCATTTACCAGATTATCAAGCTTACACAGGGTATATTATCAAATGGAAAATATTTGAAAATCCTCACATTTGTTGAAATACTGTACTTTGGTCAATGACAAATAATGATGTCTTTTTTTATTGATAATTAGATCATAAAATGGAAGATTTAATAATAGTAAGCTAAAATAAAATTAATAATATAAAAGAAATGAAATGCATTTGTGCTGGTTTCACATTTTTTAAAATGGTTTATACCATTTTCTAAATAAATAATTGTATCAAATAAAATTTGAAAAATGTCAAGTGGTTTAACCTAAATGCTTTCCTTGCACTTGCACTTTAAGTTAAACTTGATTATGATTTTCCTTTAACAAAAATGGAGCTAATTATACAATATATGTCTTCTCTATTTGACCAAAATAAAAGATGTTTTTTTTTTATTTTTATTTTTTAAATAATTGATTATTTTACAATAAATAACAATATAAGAGAGATTCTCGACCAAGGGGGTTGGTATGATGACGTAATGACATTTTTTTCTTAATATAATAATTATTAATGTTATTATTAATACATTAAAACAGTTCAACTTAAATGTGAACTCTAATAAGAATGCTGAAAAACATACAATCAAGATCAATAAAACAATCAACATCATTAAGTATTGTTTTGTTTTTATAGAACAACATGCAGTTCTATAATCTCAAAATGAGTTTTGGTTTATCCTATTAATTAATAAGTTCTACAATATACACAATATACACATTACAGAAACACATAAAGTTGAGGTCAAAAGTTTACATACACCTTGCAGAATCTGCAAAATATTAATTATTTTACCAAAATAAGAGGGATCATACAAACTGCATGTTATTTTTTTTAATTAGTACTGACCTGAATAAGATATTTCACATAAAACATGTTTACATATAGTCCACAAGAGAAAATAATAGTTACCTGAAAGATCCACAGCTGTGTCTGCTGCTGTTCAGAAAAATTCTTCAGGTCCCACAAATTCTTTGGTTTTTCAGCATTTTTGTGTATTTTGAGATCCATCTTTTCACACTGAGGAAGGTAATATGATGCATTAAGAGCCAAGGGGTGAATACTTTTTGAATTTGAAGATGAGGGTAAATTTAACTTATATTGTCTTCTGGGAAATATGCAAGTATCTTCTGTTGCTTCTGAAGGGCAGTACTAAATTAAAAAAAAAAAAGATATTTAGGCAAAAATAAGAAAAACGTTCACACTCTGTTCAAAAGTTTACAGCCTCTGCTCGGAATGAAAAAACCAAAGAATTTGTGGGACCTGAAAGATTTTTTTCTGAAGAAGAAAACAGAAGAAGAGACTCATGAACAACTATCATAAAAACACACACACACACACACACACACACACACACACACACACAAACATTGGATTTACATGTTTTATGGGGACATTCCATAGGCGTAATGGTTTTTATACTGTACAAACCGTACTTTCTATCGCCCTACACCTACCCTACACCTAAACCTAGCCCTCACAGGAGATTGTGCACACTTTTACTTCATCAAAAAAACTCATTGTGCATGATTTATAAGCCTGTTTCCTCATGGGGACCTGAGAAATGTCCAAATCTACTGGTATTCCTATCCTTGTGGGGACATTTGGTCCCCACAACGTGATGAATACCAGGTACACACACACACACACACACACAACACACACACACACACACACACACACACACACACACACACACACACACACACACACACACACACACACACACACACACACACACACACACACACACACACACACACACAGAGTTGTGGATCATACAGGTAACAACACAGTATTAAGAATCAAATGTATGTAAACAACATTTATGTAAAAATTACTTTTTTTTCTTGTGGACTATACGTATTTTATGTGAAATATCTTATTCAGGTCAGTGCTAAATAAAAAAATAACATGCATTTTGTATGATCCCTCTTATTTTGATAAAATAATGAACATTTCACAGATTCTGTAAACTTTTAACTTTTAAACTTAAATTAATTTTAGATGAAACAGTGCAGAACAGAACACTTTGTCATCAGACTAAATGTGTAATCAAGTAATTTTTATGCTTTCATTTTATGCTTTTTTTCACTTAATGGATCCAGGCAAAAAAAAAAAAAGACAAAGGGTCTGTCACTGATCTACTTGCCAAACGTTAACCTTCATAACCTGCAATAAAGTGCTTCCCACTGTCTGATTAATGCACAGAACTCAAGGTATTGTGTGTGTACTTTCATTTCACTTTTTAAACCCTGAGCACTTATCATGCAGTTCATGGTCCTATTCACGCAGAGAACACTCGCATTGCTTGAAGCCCCACAGGAACGTGAAAAGTGTTCAGTGATTTACATCACATGATACACAAATGCATCACACACTCGACTTCTTATTGATGCCAACCCCATAAACACATGCAGACACACACACACACACACACACACACACACACACACACACCCTCCATGTCACACGCTTAGTGACACAGAATGAGAGGCAGCCCCACTCTGTGTTAGTGGAACACAAGAATGAAGGGAACAGAAGAGAAATGAGCACTTTGAGTCAAAGAGGAGCTTGGGGCGTGCTGCGGGCGAGTGAGCAGTCAGAGAGAGGCTTGGCAGCAAAACGCGCCTTCTGTTGACAGCTCTCAGAGAACAGCTAAACCTAATGGCAAGAGATGGGCCCCGCAACTGCTCACTTCCCTGCATTGGCTTCCTCCTTTGCGACATTAAACTGTGACTCTGCTCAGTGCATCAGTGAATATGATGCCATCCATATTTTAGCACTAGAATTTTGTTAAATGGCACTACATTAATATAAAAGATGCACGTTCAAGTTGGCAGGTATGAACATTTGTTTTAAATGTAATAATCCTCAAAATGGTAAGAATAGGTAATTGCTGCCATCTTGCATGATTACTGATACACAGACAGAAGTACGGAAATGGACTAGATAACAAAAAATTTAAGTAGAGGAAGAAACGTTACTTACAAAGCACATCAAATAATATATAAATTAACATTGTTATAATTGTTGCAGGGTTTGTTTTGTTGATAGGTTGATTGTTTTCTATACTGTAAAGGAATATTTACAAAACACTTCATATATATTCATATTTCATATAGATGATCAAAATGAAAACAAACAAACAAAAATAGCTTGATAGAGACCCTAATCAATTGATTAAGTTACAACAAAGACAATCATTTTAAATGGATACTTTTTATGGTTTTGTTTTGCTTTTGCATTAGAATTATGGCTGGAATAAGAGGTTTTTAGGCCCAAATTTAAGATTTATGTATTTGAATTGCATAAAGAAATTCTATTTAGATTACACAGTTTGAATATAAATTAATAAACTTAATGTAATGTTAAATGTTAAACTTAATGTAAAATTACAAACGAAATGTGTGTTAAAATCACAATAACATCTATTTAACATATATTTAAATCATACGTTTTAATGATCTGAATACTCCTTGCTTCACAGTTATACATATTTTAACCATATATATATATATATAGGAAAACTGGATAACTTTTCACAATAAACATATTTATGCTAAATCTAAGCTATTTGTATAGGCTTAATGTATTTTAAAAAAGTATTATTTAAATAAAATCAAATATATGCTAATTAATAATAAACTAAGACATTAGTTTTTGAGTGCAGAAATCTTACCTGTTTCAGGTATAATTGCACTTTTAATAGGACTTCACGAACTTGAAACTGATAAACAGTCAAGTTGCTACCTCAGATAGTATAATAACATTACTAAGTAATTTCATTGGTGGATTGTGAACCAAAGTTGAGTAGATACAAATGTGCTTATGTTCTTCAACCAACTTCATCATCATTTTTTCTGAAAGAAATTATCATTAAACCTCAAAGGATTAGTTCACCCATAAATGAAAATTAGCCCATTATTTACTCACACTCCAGGCATCCAGGCACACGTATATGACTTCCTTCTTTCAGACAAATCCAATCAGAGTTTTATTGAAAATTATTCTGGTTCTCTCAAGCTTTATCATGGCAGTGGGTGGATATTTTTTATTATGAAAATGCATTGATTCACTACAGGAGACCTTTATTTACCCCCAGGAGCCATGTGAGACACATTTTATTATGGATGGATGCACTTTATTGAAATTGTTTTGGACTGATAAAGAGAAACACACACCCATTGCCATAACAAAGCTTGGGAGAGGGAGAACAATTTTTAATATAACTCTGATTGGATTCGTCTGAAAGAAAGAAGTCATACACATCTAGGATGCCTTAAGGGTGAGTAAATCATGGGCTAATTTTCATTTTCAGGTGAACTAGCCCTTTAAAGGATTAGTTCACTTCCAGAATAACAATTTCCAGATAATTTACTCAATGTCATCCAAGATGTTCATGTCTTTCTTTCTTCAGTTACAAAGAAATTAAGGTTTTTGAGGAAAACATTCAGGATTTTTTTCCATATAGTGTATTTCAATGGTGGCCAATGGGTTAAAGGTCCAAAAGCAGTTTCAATGCAGCTTCAAAGGGCTCTACACAATCCCAGCCAAGGAATAAGGGTCTTATCTACGAAAACAATCTGTCATTTTCTAAAAAGTCAAGTTAAACGCCCTTTACAAAAAAAAAAAAGGTAAAAAAAAGTTTTTATGCCCTTCCCTTCCTTTTTGAACCGGAGACATTAAATGAAGAACTAACCACGCGTGACCTTTCCAACGTGATTATATAATGCGTGAAGTCATGGATGTGCATTGCAGAGCTAGTGCAAGATGAGCATTTGTGGTTAAAAAGAAGCCTATATATATATATATATATATATATATAT
>NC_133366.1:20391469-20434461 GCF_049309525.1 Garra rufa
ATTTAGTCAGTAGGCAATGACGGGAGGCAATTTTTTAACCCTTAAATGCATGGGTCTGTACCCAGGACATCATTTACTACCCTTTCCCTCCTTCATTTTGAAAGTTAGACATCAACGTTCTTAGTATTCCTCAAACTATATATTATAAACAATAGAACAAGAAAAAAAATGAAGTTTAAAAAAAATAGTTTTCTGTTTGGTCGCTAGAGACTCGAGGTATGTAAATGTGTAAGTATTTTTATTTCTGTGCAAAAGTATTCAAAAATGTATGTCTGTTTAATAGACAATAACGACACGATGTGTCACTCCTAATTACCACAGGCATAAAACAAAAGAAAATCATCAGCAAAAATTGAACTGGCTTGAATGGCTATACTGCAGAGCAATTACTGTATGCCATAAAATATAAATGTCGCTGTCATTTGATGGTGGATATGGTGAATAAGCTGCCAGCGACCAAACTATTCATTTTGAAGTCACTGAAAATGGTAGTTTTGCGAATATGGCTGAGATTGGGAATATGACCAAGATGCTGAATGTACTGTGGAAGTGCGCTCTGAGGATGACAGCGATGGTAAAATCATCTGCTCAAATGGAATCCTTCTAAGTTTCAAAAGGTAATGAAATATGCTTTATTTTATTCTTCTTTAATTGTTTATTAAATATCAAGAGAGTTTTTTTGCTATTGCACAAGTTAAAGATCCATCCGTGCTGGATATATGGGCCCGGGTCACTAAAGACCCAAATATGTAATAGAGATTGGGGTTAAAGGAGATCCATAATGCTTCTTTTTACATGATGTAACATAAGTCTCAGGTGTCTGTATCTGTGAGGTTTCAGCTCAAAATACCCCACAGATCATTTATTATATAATTTTGAAAATGCCTATTTTGAGTGGAAGCATTTTTTTGTGCATTTCTCTTTAAATGCAATTGAGCTGCTCCCCACCCCCTTTTTCAGAATAGGGGTGTGGCTTTTTAGTTCGTAGCTTAGATATTCTGCTAAAAAAACATCTGTTTGGTTTTGATTATCATGTCTATCGTGCTGAAATCATTTTGTATAGTTTTAAAGTGCACACATCCGAAACACATGCACAGAAAGCAGCTGTCACATGGCATGTGAGTACTAAACTAAGTTCTCTTTCATGTCTTATTGCGCTTAAACTCAAATACACAAGTTTATGTTAAAAACACATTTGAGTTACAAAAACAGTCGGTTATTTCTGTGAAGGTAAACAGCTTGGAAATAAATTTCATGTTTATATTAGATCTGTGTGGCAGCAGCGTAATATAGTAAATAAACCAATAAATCCATTGCTCTCTTGTCTCTGAGGCTGGGACTCTAAATACTGGCGACTCTAACAGTCAAAGACAGAACAGTTAACATGCTTTGCTCGAGCTTTTGCAACGGCATTACAACTGGTACACAGTTGTTGCTTGTGGAAACAAAACGTGCAGATTAAGGGGCAGTAATATTATAATAAGATCCCCTTTCTACGTCTCAGGGCTCATTTTTTCACATACTTGCAGAAAATAGGCTTACCAAAAAAAGTACTGGGTTGTTTTTTTTCATGTTTTTGATGGTTGGTAGATACACCGGGGACCCAAATATAGCACTTAAATACTGAAAAAGTCAGATTGAAAATGTTCACGATTTTATTTAAAACAAACATGCTTTGCACAAACATTTATTGTAAATTATGCTAGATTAGTATTTTCATTATTATAAATAAATTCAGTTACATCGACTTCATCTCAAAATTTAGTGATCATCCTGTTATCTTTATCCATCACCATAACACACACACATAAATATGTAATTCACAATAAAACCTTTGAGGAGTTTATGTAATTTTCACCTTTCACTCCTAACCCTTGATTTCTGAAGAGGTGCACTTTTGTACAGAGGTTCTTGGCACATTTCTGAAATGTTGCCCTATCAGCCTGCCTCTGCAAAACACATCAGAAAGTTATGTAAGTATGTGCACTCAGGGTGCCTGGAGCTAAGCACACTGGAATTTCTCAAACGTGTGATGTACAAGTGACGTGCTAACATGAAAAGATGTGGGCAAAAAAAAAAAAAAAAAAAGAAAAAGAAAAGGGGGAAAGAAAAATCGAACAAAAAAAAAAAGAACCCAGAATGGGCAATACATAACCACAGGCGATGAGGCAAACCAATATTTTCTACTTACAAATTGTGCTCTCTTTCCCCACTCCCACAGGTCCATCCCTGTAAACGTAGACAGCATGAGGAGATCGGAGAGAAAGAGAAATAGTGGGAAAGAGGTGATGAACAGAATAAAGCAGCTTTTCATATCATCCCAGGAGCGCTAAACCTGAAAGAAGCGAGAGAGAGAAAAGTGAGATGGACAGTAATGAGTGTAAGCTTGTTCCAATTCTTTGGTCAAGGTCTTTCGTTTACATGCCCTACAGAGTTTTTTAAGTATTGACATTTAGTGGCAGCGGGTCCTTAATCTCATAAACTTAAACATAAAATGAGGCCAAAATGGTTTAGTGATTTGCCTTGTAGGAGCTGTGTTTCTTGCTTTATATTTCACTCTGACAGTACTATGCTACAAAGAATCGATACTGTGCAACTCTGAATAGAATTTTCTTTTAGCTTGTTTAGACAGATATAAGTCTTTGGGCCAAGCTTTAATGTCAGCCAGTAACTGGCTAGCTGTCTCAGACTTGAAACCGTGGCCGAGCTCTCTAATCTCACTGTCAACAAAGAGACCTCGAGTCTTATCTCTGGACAACTTTAGAAGAAAAGCCAAACAGCTAAACGCATTTCCTCAATTTCAACAGGATCAAACTGCTAACCGAGCATCAAACACCAGTGACACATCAGGTTGTGAAATATATGTTCTTTGAACTGGTGCAGGTAACAAAATGTGACCCGGTGTTACTTCTGTCCATGATGAGCTGTCAGTCATCATTATCCTCATGCATGGATCATTTTCATCAGGTGCCAAATCCGTCGAATGGGTGGTAAAAACCTCTCAGCTTTTTAAATTATGTGTCCTCTGATGATTTTTTTTTATTTTATTTTTTTAACTAGGCCAGTATTCACAATGCATTGCCAGTAGTTTGTCCCTACCTAGCAGTATATATGAAATTCAGTGCATTATAATAATGATCTACTTCGGAATATTTGTATGGCTCAAATCCATCATTTTATGAACACAGAATGCTGTGATCAATACCTAAGTGTCTCTAAAGGGATGTAGGGCTGAGCACATAATCTTTTTATTGATGAGAAACTTAAAACTACTACTCATGCCTAATAGCAAATGCAGAATAGTAGAACTGTTACACACTACAAACAAAAATAAAAAAGCTGTATCTGGGAGCAAAAGAGAGAGAGAGTCTTCGTCTATAAGTCTGCCCCAGGGGAGGTCCACGAATTAAAGCTTATAAAAGCCTCATTACTGAACAGCTCTTCTGTCCCCAGCAGCTCCCTACCTAACACATATACTCACACACACTCTCACAAATGCATCATGTGTCGTCATGTACAGATGTTGCAAATGTCAATAAAATGCATTTTTATTACAGAAATCTCAGAAATCATTGAAAAAATTTAACTTTTCATTTCAATTTCTAGTCTTTAGTGTCACATGATCCTTCAGAAAACATTCTAATATGCTGATGTACTTCAATGATTATTACCAATGTTCATATTTTTGTATATTAATTTTTGACTTTTGAATGCTATATATCAAAAACACTGAATAGGCACTCAAATTGACAGACAAAGAGCAAGAAATAAATACAACGTAACATCCCAAAAAGACTAGCGAAATGTGATCAACTTTAGTAAACGTACCACCTGTGTGACCCTAAAATAATGTTCTAATGTAGACTGCACAGTTTGGCATGATGTTCACGTCTTTCTTTCTTCAGGCATAAAAAAAAGGAATTTTCTCCATATAGTGGACTTCTATGGTGCCCATGGGTTTGAACTTCCAAATTCAGTTTAAATGCAGCTTCAAGGGTCTCTAAAAAATCCCAGTCGAGACAGAAGGGTCTTATCTAGCAAGACGATTGATTATTTAAGAAAACGTACAATTTATACACTTACAATTTAACAACAAATGTTTGTCTTGTCTGCACTCCTAAAAGTAAAGGTTCTTCACGATGCCATAGAAGAACCGTTTTTGTCTAAATGGATCCATAAAGAACTTTTAACATCTGAAGAACCTTTCTGTCTCACAAAAGGTTCTTTGTGGCGAAAGAAGGTTCATCAGATTATAAAAAAGGTAAGACAGAGATGGTTCTTGAAAGAACCTTTGACTGAATGGTTCTTTGTGGAACCAAAAATGGTTCTTCTATGGCATCGCTGTGAAAAACCTTTTGAAGCACCTTTATTTTTAAGAGTGTAGCTCTGCAATATGCATACATACTCTGTGCTCTCTGGTTCAGTACAGATAGTGTATGTCAAAAAACTCCCATTTAATTTTCTCTTACAACTTCAAAATCACAATACATCGCTGCAGAAGTACCAACCCAGTGTTTACAAAGTGAACCTGCAAAGAAGGTCAAATGCCCTTTACAAAAAAAAAGGTAAAACAGTGATGTAGGACGATTTTGAAGTTGGAGGAGAAAATGGGATGGGAGTTTTTCGCCCTAGCCTATCTTGAACTGGAATACACAGAGTACGCATGCGCATCGCAGAGCTAGACAAGATAAGCATTTGTGGTTAAAAAGTGTATAAACTGTAAATTTGAACATTTTTAGAAAATAACCAAACGTTTCGCAAGATAAGACCCTTCTTCCTCGGCTGGGATTGTTTAGAGCCCTTTGAAGCTGCATTTAAACTGCACTTTGGAAGTTCAAACTCATGGGCACCATTGAAGTTCACTATATGGAGAAAATTCCTGAAATGTTTTCTTCAAAAAACTATTTCTTTACTACTAAAGAAAGAAAGACATGAACATCTGGGATGACAAGAGGGTGAGTAAATTATCTTTAAATTTTTGTTATATAATAAAAGACAAAAGCTCCCTTGACAGAGGCCATATAAACACACAAATAAGAAATGAACAATTGTCAGTTCCAGAAATGTTAATTTATTTATATTGCAAAACTCTTGCAAGAATAACCATACAATTAATAGTATTTTGAGTGTAGGGTTTTTGAAAATAAAATTACATTTTCTCATACATATTTATATGAAACTATACTGGTTCCCCTTAGTTGTGCAAAAGCTCATTCACAATATGGAGATTCTATTTCACTAATTTAGATACAAAAAAGAGAGAAAAAAAAAAAACCTATTAAACAGATAGTTCACCCAAAAATGAAAATTACCCCATGATTTACTCACCCTCAAGCCAGATGTATATGACTTTCTTCTTTCAGATGAATACAGTTATATTAAATGTCCTGGCTCTTTCAAGCTTTATAATGGCAGTGAATGGGTGTTGAGATTTTGAAGCAAAATAAAGAGCATCATTCCATCATAAAAAGTGCTCCACATAGCTCCAAAGTTTTATAAAGGCCTTCTTATGCGAATCAATGCATATGTGTAAGAAAAATATCCATATTTAAAACTTTATAAACTGTAATCTTTCGCTTCTGCTAACTTTCGTCAATAAAAGAGTGGTGTTCCAGTGGATGGCGCAAGACATAGGTATGGTGTAAGCTCTGGTGGGAGGGGGTGAACATGGAAGCACAGTGGAGACACCAAAACAAAACACCAGTCACAAATGAGAAGTATGAAATGAGGATTTGTAAAGAAAAATGTTAAATGATTTCAATATAAGCCAAGAGGAGACTGGTTTTCCTTTGCTGTAAACAAAACGTGATTCTCAGGAGACTAGCATATACTTACCGGAGTTTATGTTATACCTGCTCCCTACGTCTTCTGCTGGAACACCACTCTCTTGTGTACTTTTTTTTTTTTTGATGGATGGATGCACTTTATTTTGCTTCAAAATCTCAACCACCATTCACTGCCATTATAAAATTTGGAAGAGCCAGGACATTTTTAATATAACTCCGTTTGTATTCGTCTGAACGAAGAAAGTCATAAACCTCTAGGATGACTTGAGGGTGAGTAAATCATGGAGTAATTTTCATTTTTGGGTGAACTATGCCTTTAAGTCACAACACAGCCACATTTGTACTCTACCTTCGCTCTGTAACTGTAATTGGTGGCATCACTCCACCCACAAAGGAAAGTCTGTACTTGAGACGAGTTCTGCCTTTGCCAGTGTTGATAAAGCCTTATTTCTGTGTGAATTTGTCACTGTATCCAAACTCCCAAGCCGAGCATTGCTTAGGGATTGATGGATCAAAGAGATGTCCCACTGCTTTGTTTGCTGAATGTAAACATACTGGAGACTCTCCTTTTCTTTCTGTCTTTTAATATTTGTATGTTTAGTTAGAGTTTTTGTTTGGTTAAGTCCACTTTTGAAACTCAGAGATGAGGGTTTGATTTAGAGATGGTTTCGTTGATGTTTCCTTTGTTTTGCTGGTGTTATCAGTCTGACAGACACCTCATTAATTTATCTGGAACAGATTAGGTTTCATATTTTTATCAGTTTCCTCTTGAACCCTGTCATTATTCATTTATTTTTGAAGGAAAGAGCACCATAATATTGTGCCACTTAGACTTTATGCTAAATTTCCTTCATTTAGATATCAAATACTTTCATTGTTTCATTTCAATTAAGAACCAATGCTGTGGGATTTAAATTAAATAAAAAAAGAAACAATAATGTTTGTTGGATGCACATTGCTATGTTATCTCTTCACCATTCCTGTCTGTCAGCAGAGCATTTTCTCCCTTTTGTCTTGCACATTTTAAGGGGGAGCCTGGCTGGCAAACCTGCGACAAGTGTCTCAGATAGCGACGGTGAAGAGAAAAATCCCCTGTGAGAGATCCCGCTCTTGCCCGCCTTGCTTCTGTCAGCACTCATTTGGAGCTTTTGGGCTCAAATTGTAGCAAGGTGAGACATTTCTCTCACTACACATATATTGTTTCTTAGCCGACAGCACTGTGTCCTTGAAGTGTGTCCTCTTAAAACACAGCTCAAAAAAGCACCCTGTTAGCACTGTTTCCTCTTTGGGAAGAGACTAATCATCATCTCATCAGTGGTGACAATCTAGACTGGCCTTTAAGACAAAACTGGGAAACAAAATCTTGGAAAGATGCCTTGGTAGTGCCAGTCTGAGAGGAATACAGCTGTGGAAGATAAACTCAGGGGAGGATTTACATTTGTTGGTATTACTTTGATGCATGCGATTCTGAACTTTCTGATTCTGAAATACTTCCTCGATCTGCGAACTCTAATCTGATGACGGGTGGTTTTACACAACTTCCAGTATAACAACAAACTCATCCCCTTCCTGTTAAATTCACCATTCTGAACCTGAAATAGGCCATTTATGTGATTTGTGCAAATTCTAGGGTTAATTGATGAAAGAAGTTAATGTGCACTGAAAAAAATCAAAACAATTAAGTTTTATAAGGTAAATGTGACCCTGGACCACAAAAACAGTCATAAGTAGCACAGGTATATTTGTAGCAATAGGCAACATTTCATAGCATGGCTCAAAATTATCTATATTTTGTAAATTTTTCTATCGTGAATATATCAAAACTTAATTTTTGCTTAGTAATATGCATTGCTAAGAACTTAATTTGGACAACTTTAAAGGTGATTTTGTCAATGTTTTGATTTTTTGCACCCTCAGATTCCAGATTTTCAAATAGTTCTATCTCAACCAAATATTGTCCTATCCTAACAAATCATACATCAATGGAAAGTTTATTTATTCAGCTCATAAAATCATCTCTGATTTCAAAATAAATATTTTTAAGAATTTACACTCTAAAAAATGCTTGGTGAAATTTGGACAAACCCAGCGAATGGGTTGTTTTGACTCAGTGGTTGGGTTAAATGTTTAACCCAACCTTCTAGGTAGTTTTATTTGACTCAACTATTGTTTAAAAATTATGGCTGGCTTAAAATGAACCCAAAATAGGTTGTAAATTAAAATTAGACCCATAATTACTATAGAGGCATCAGCAACAAACAAAAGGTGAACATTTATTAATAAGAAATTTAATTTAATTATTATTTATTTAACTTATTAATAAATGTTCATGTATTGAACATATTAATAAATGTTAATATTTTTAATGTTAATGTATTTTGGGTTCATTTTAATCAAGAAATAAAGTACATTTTTAAGCAATAGTTAAGTTAAACAAAACTACCCAGAAGGTTGGGTTAAGCATTCAACCCAATCGTTAGGTTTGTCCATATTTCATCCAGCACTGAGTTGTTTTAACCCAGCAATGTTTGAAATTGATTTATTGATTTAAATTGATTGATTTACAAATTAAAATTTAATTCTGAAAGCTGAATAAATAAGCTTACATTGGACAATATTGGCAGAGACACAACTATTTGAACATTTGGAATCTGAGAGGGCAAAAAATCTAAATATTGAGAAAATCGCCTTTAAAGAAATTAGGTTTTGTATATATTTAAGGTAGGAAATTTACAAAATATCTTCATGTAACATGATCTTAATTTAATACCCTAATGATTTGTGGCATAAAAGAAAAATCACTAATTTTGACCAATAATATATTGATGGTTTTGTGGAGTTGGTCTACCTTTTCACAGCTTGCTTTAGCATCCATCCAGTTTTTATCTAAATGTCCAAGTTACCTTTAGGTGTAAGATTTTTTTGTGATATGACCCAAGACTTCTTGCTGTTAAGTCACTAGTACTTTGATAATTACTGTAGTATGCTCCAATCCAATGAGTTTAGAAATGTGAGTACAAATGACCCAGGCATGAAGGAAAACAGCACCTATCATATCAAAAGGTCAGAGGTCAGTCGTATAGCAAAAGGACAAAAGCAGGCCAATTAGAAGGAATGTGTATATTTGCATACAACACTTCAAGAGTGATTGGCCCTTAACATGAGGTACACTCTAACAAGGGTGTGTGTGCGTGTGTTTGGGGTGAGGGGAGCGAAATAAGCACCAAGTGCAAAAATCCTGGCTGAAACTACACAAGAAGGAGCGAAACATGTCTCTTAATGAAGCAAGGCACAGTCCTCGGCTATAATTTTCAAAGGCGCGCGAAAAGATTAAAGTCAAAGGAGTCTCCCAATGGCTTCGAGCCTGCGCTTCTTTGAAAAGCACCCCCAGTGCACAGAATCTCGAACCCCCCTCCCCAACACACGCACGACCCACCCCGCTGTCTTCCTTTCTCTTTCTCTCAAATAACTGAAGCTGCACTTTAGCCACCAAATCTCCCCCCTGATCCTATCATTAAAAGAACACTAGTGTGGGGCTTTGCACACAAGTTGGAGAGCCTGCATGGAGCAATTGTGGAGCTCAGTGCTAAACAGCCACCTTCTCTCTGTGAAATAGAGGTAACAGCCTTAATGTGTGTGCGCGCGTACGTACGCACTTTGATATGCACGCTCGCGAACACGTTTGTGCCCTCCACGAGACAAGCGCACACCAGACTCACGAGCCGATAGTGTACTCTATGTGTATGTTTCAGCACACTCACACATACAGGCATGTACAATAGGATGAATAATTGATTGTCATGGGGGCTTCATGTGTTAAGAACAGAGGAGGCGTGCCAGTAGCGTTTTCACTTCAAATTTGTATTGTCTTTAGTCTCCGCCAGTCATCAGCATATCTAACACCTGCCTCAGTCAGATGTCTAGTGGTGCCTAAGCCTGGAACCCGCTTTCATCTCTGCACTGCAACTGAAACACAAAAAAAGTATGCGTTGAAAAAAAAATATCATACCACCACACTGTTTCAAGAGATCATTATCTATCAAGGAAACCAGGACACAAGTTCGATAGCTCAGCTCACGCCAGCTTTCTCTTTGTCTCTCTCTCTGTATAATATATATATGTGGGCTAACCTTTGTTTGATCCTGTTAACGTCTAAAATATTTTTTTCAAAAACAGAGAAAAGGTTCTTGACAACTATTGTGAAAAAGGTGAATCAATGTACGAAAGAAAAGCCAGTAACAGTAACTCCAGTGCTGTGCACTTTTCAAATACGTAATCATCTTTGTCTATATGCATTAAACATTAGCAATTAAAAAGTGCAAGTTTCAGGCTATGTGAAAGGCAGACTGCGGGTCTTGATTTTTTTAAGGAACTGCCCCAACTTCCTTTCCTGTTTAACAGGATAAACAGCCTCTTATTTGTGCGGGAGGGCAGTGGCCTACGGTGATATCAAAATATGCAAACTATCATGGAGTACAATCTTTTTTCTAAATTTGTTTTATAAGCTCTTCTAAATTAGTACAGAGAAACGTATCATGAAGGATTTGTTTAAAATCAATACATGTTTAATCACCTGTTTGTTCTTGTTTCTTCAACGTCAGGCAATTCTATGTCCAAAATTTTTATTGAAACTAACAGATTTCGAAGATCACAGTAAAACAGTTTTAGAATGCCTTCATTGTTTATTTTTCTACTTTTATGTATACCAGGGATTCCTAACCAGGGATTCCTAACCGATGAGGTCACTAGTGGGCGTTCTTATTACTGGTTGCTTAGTAAAGTCATTTAACAGATGTTTTTATCCTAAGCAACTTTAGAAACAAAGACAAGCAGGTTACAATTCATTTTAATGCAGTTAATATTATTTTTAATATGGTACGTTTATTTGCTATCTAATCATTTATGATTTTGTCTGTTGTCATACATTTAACACGTTTTGGTTTTGATTTTTTAAGAGGTAATATCCAATTTTGGATCCTATTAGTTCATTAAAAACCTACTTGGAATCCCCACGATATCGGCCACCCCTTTTCATGCCTCATTTTTTTAATTTATGTCCGTGTATGTGGGCAGGGACATGTCATATAAAACAGGGCAATTGCTAACGGCAAGAATTAATTTCTCCTCCATCACTGCTGGAACTGAAAGGAGAATGATCACATGAGCACTATCGTCTTCTTTCCTATTGGCTGTCGCTCCCGAAAGTCGCTCTTCATTTGCATAAAGTTGAGAGATTCTGAACTTTTTCGCATGGCTGGACACGCCCACATCCGGTCACCAACAGTCGCTGACGGCCGATGTCGCTCTCGTCGCCGGAAATCGCCAGCTCTTCATTGAAATGAATGGGATTGCGTCACTTTGTCGCTGCGTGTCGCGTGTAGTGTGAACGGGGCTTTACCATCTCAAGGCAACACCACCATCCTTTTGGTTATTGACCATTTATCTAAGGCAGGGGTGTCCAATCCTGCTCTTGGAGGGCCACTGTACAAAAGAGTTTTAGCAATCATGCTAAATGTTGTGACTATAAGTCCTCAGGAAATGTCTCACATCCCGATTAAGTCTTTCCACTTGGCCGTTAGACTGGAGATGGTATCGGATATGAAAGTGATGTTTGTATCACAAATCACAGAAGGACTTCCATATCTGGGAGATGAAATGCAGTTCTCTGTTTAATACAATTTTCTTTGAGAGTCCATAGAACCGAAACATATTCTGAAAGAGGTCCTCTGCTATCTCTTGAGCAGTGGGGAGTTCCTTAAGGAAATTAGAAGACAGGCCTTAGATCAGGGGTGTCCAAATTCAGTTCTGGAGGGCCAAGGTCCTGCAGAGTTTAGCTTCAACACATCTGCCTGGAAGTTTCCAGTATGCCTAAAACCTTGATTAGCTGGTTCAGGTGAATTTAATTAGAGTTGGGGCTAAACTCTACAGGACAGTGGGCCTCCAGGAGCAGGATTGGACACCCCTGCCTTAGATAAATGGTCAATAACCACAAGGATGGTGGTGTTGCCTTGAGATGCTGGTAAGTCTTTCAGGAAGTCAATTCTTACATGGGTCTGGGGAACTTAAGCAGGAGTAGTGGTTGGAGAAGTTCAAACTTTGACCTGGCTAGGTACTCGTCCTAGCCAGCTTTCCTGAAGAGAGTGACTCAGTCTCCTGCGATAAATGGTTTAATGACTGGTCAGACCATCCAGTCTGAGCTGCGAGGGTATAGAAGGTGAAAGCATAATCTGCAGTCATGCTGTTACCTTGTTGAAGTGTAATCAGTTGATTTTCCACACTCTCTCAGAGTGCAGACAATACACCTTGAACCAGACCTGAAAATAGTCCAAAAAGGGGTGAATTGCTAAATCACAGTCAGTCCCATACTATGGTTGCCAAATTGAATGCTTGTCTGTGAGGTACCAAGGTAATGAATGCCACTTTTGATTTCTCCATAAAAAATGCCACTGGCTGCAGGGTGATGAGAATGGAGCATCGAAGAAGAAACCCCTTTCAGTGATCCGGTGCGGCAACAAACTTATCAGGTAAAGGGGTTCAATAAGATGTCAGATGCCAGGGGGAAGTACAGTGTTGCAATTGCATGTTAGGTGAACGAATAAAAGAATAGAATAAAATGGTAATTGTTGATGAAGATAGCCTAGTACTTCATCCATAGCAACACTCAGTTGGTGATGTGCTCTTCTGGATCCAAATAAGGCAAAATCTTCTGTAACAGACTGAAGGTAGAGGTAGAAGTAGGATCCATTTGCAGATTTATTAAGGGAAAAGATATTGAGATCAAAAACAACAGGCAGTGAGTTGATAGCCAGGTAAACAATAGTCCACAACAAAAATACAAAATCAATAAGAAAAGAAGTAACCCAAAACTCAGGCAGATATACAGATAACAGGAGAATCAAAACAAATAAGGGAAATAATGCTCAGAAATTCTACCGAAATGTCAAAAAAGACTTTGCAAGGAGCACAGGAAATAGCTGGCATATTTAAACAGAAAACAGGATGTATTTTAATTAAGTTGATTGAGTCCAAACTCAGTGAAGGTGCCCTTTCATGGTTGGAGATGGAAGTGGAAGTAGCAGTTCCAGCGGCAAATGTTACATAAAAAATAAATTATGTTTAAAATCATAAAAATCTGAAAATATCAATTAAACAAAACTTTGTAAAATGATGTAGGAAGTGCAGAAGTAATATTAAAGTATTTTTAAATGAATTGTATTTAAAGTACATTAATTTTTGGCTGAGAAAATATTAAATGTTTCAATATTTTAGTCCAAATCTGATGTCCACTGTTAGTGGACAAATTAAAGTCATCAGAGTATGAAAAGTGTGTTTTAAATCTTCATTTTCTATATGGGCCAGACACCTTTAATTCTGCTTCAAGGTCAATTCAGTTGCACAGAAATTGTGATCTCAAACTATGAACAATCTAAAACTGCTGCTTAAAACTCTAAGTGCAGTTTGTTAAACATAGTTATGGTAGAACTAAATTCAAATACTTAACTTGATTCGTATTGTGGCATGACCTCAAACAAACTGCGTGTGCACTCCATGGACTGGAAATGTGGTATAAAGTGTAAACAGTGATGCAAAATTGAACAGAGAGGCCATCGTTGGGAGTAAGACTCATCCTGCTCAAGTGTGCAGACATTTCGCCTTGGGCCCCAAGTCCTGCCACTGTGACATCACATGGGGTTTGGTAGTCAACTATCAAAGAAGAAGAGTGGGATCGTCTGGGGCCTAACGTATTCATCAATGGCAAAATATTTATACACGCCATTCCCTGAAAGGATATCTCCTTTTAAAAACCACAGCCTATTGGCACCACATGAAGAGCAACAAGCCATCAAAAAGACCAGAGAATTAAAAATACAAAACACGGCGATGTTGAAAAACAAGAAACTTCATAAAATGCGGAAATTCTCTTGTCGAAGCAATTAAAAAAAAGGGATGCCATTGAGTTAAGTCGCATGTTGCTTTTTTGACTAGGCAACCTTAGATTTGATGAAGTGCTGTCTGGCTGATCAATAGGATAGAGCTCCAGGTGGTATTCTTAATTAAGATAATTTATGAAGCTGTTACAATGGGGATGCATTACAAATGGCCCTCCTCACAGCTTTATACTCAGACTGCGCTACAGTCTGCTGGCTTCAGTTTTAGATTTCAACATTTGAATACAGTGGAA
This sequence comes from Garra rufa, assembly GCF_049309525.1. Taxonomy (NCBI): domain Eukaryota; kingdom Metazoa; phylum Chordata; class Actinopteri; order Cypriniformes; family Cyprinidae; genus Garra; species Garra rufa. The sequence goes on from NC_133366.1 coordinate 20,405,438, forward strand.
TACAAACAGTCTCCGACCTCTTGAAGACAGAAGCTTCAGACGCACTTATACCTCAAATTTGTAGCGAATAAGGCTGTCTGAAAATTGTTTTACTTCATTTGCATTCAGAATTATTGTAAAAATGTTAGGTTTTAAAGTAAATGACTGAATAAAATCATTCCATAATTCCTCATTTCAAAGACACTGATGCATTAGTTGATCAGCATTTCACCTGTAGAGCATACAGTACTGCCTAATGAGCATCAGTCAGAACAGCAGGAGGAAAGTCATATTGGCTAGGGATAGAGTCCTATTCCCTTGGGTTCAGTGATATCACTCTTTACACTTCTCAAGCTCTATTGGCAGTTCTGACAAAGACACAATTAGCTTGGAAAGTTTCACGGCTCTGTGGTCAACGTGAGATCAATGACCCTTGTGGAGACATATCTATGGACACATGTGAGCTGTCTTTAGTGGTATTTGGTTATGAATATTCAAATGAATATGAAAGGCACACCATGTGGGCTATAATTGACTTTTTGGAATGAGATACAATGTTATTGATATACAATATGATATAAAACAAATTTGGAATGTGTTTGTGTTTTTAAGATATATTGTAAACTATGTAAATTATATATAATTTATAAAATTAATAATAGTAATATACACTACCAGAACAGTAAGATTTTTAATGTTTTTTAAAGAAGTCTCTTCTGCTCAACAAGCCTGTGTTTATTTGATTCAAAGTACAGCAAAAGCAGTACAATTTTGAAATATTGTTTCACTGTTTAAAATAACTGATTTCTATTTGAATATATTTTAAAATGTAATTTATTCATGTGATCAAAGCTACATTTTCAGCATCATTTCTCCATTTTTCAGTGTCACATGATCCTTCAGAAATCATTCTAATATGCTGATTTGCTGTTCAAGAAAATATGTTTTTATTATTATTATCAATATTTAAAACAGTTAACATTATATACTATAGCATTCAAAAGCTTGGAGTATAATTTTTTAGAAATTATAGAAATTAATACTTTTATTTAGCAAAAATGTTTTACATTGATTAAAAGTGATGATTAAGACATTTATGTTACAAAAGATTTTTATTTCAAATAAATGCTGTTCTTCTGAACTTTCTATTCATCAAAGAAACCTGAAAAAATTCAACTCAGTCGTTTTCAACATAATAATAATAATAAATGTTTTTTGAGCAGCAAATCAGAACATTACAATGATTTCTTAAGGATCATTTGGCTGGAGTACTGGAATCACAGAAATAAATTACATTTTAAAATATATTCAAATAGAAAACAGTTATTTTAAAGAGTAAACATATTTTAAAATTTTACTTTTTTGCTGTACTTTGGATCAAATAAATGCAGGCTTGGTGAGCAGAAGAATCTTCTTTAAAAACATTAAAAATCTTACTGTTCATAAACTTTTGACTGGTAGTGTAACAACATAATATTTATTTATTTAGTGAATATTATATTATATTATATAATAGTTAGTTATTTATTTAATATAAATATTTATATATTTATATTTATGTTCAAAATTATATAACTGATTTAAAAAAAAAAAAAAAAAATATATATATATATATATATATATATATATATATATATATATACAGAAATTTCAGTGTTTATGCCTCAGAATCACACACTCAGGCACATCTACTAAATTACACTTGGCTACCACAAACCTGAATCTCCTGAATCAGCAGCACAAATAAAAGCAGGCTGGTTTGTTGTTCTCAAAATCTTAACCTCTATAATATGAGTTTTCACTCAGTATAAAAAGGTTATTTGAAGAAAAGAAAAATCATTTTAGTCCACGACACTCAGAGACATGAGATAGCAGAGTAGGCAAGATGCTAACTGTTAAAAACTGAAAAAGTCAGTTAGGAGCGACATCACGGCGTGCTTATGCTAGCAGAAAAACGCTTAAACACGTCCGCATGAATATGTGTTATGTGCGTGAAAAGCCTGACAACAAAGCACCACTGCTTTTTTTCTTCTTTTTTTGATGAGAAAACAGCAGCGACGGAGCCCTAACAACAAGGTGCGCCAGGATAAGTGGCTCCCAGAATGCTCCACTGTGATTTTCCCAAATAAGTGCGTGCAGAAGGTGTGACACACCGACAGCATGCTTAACAGTAAAGAACCTATTATAGGATTCAATGAACTTGTATACTTATTGTTTAGCTGTATTCCTCATCTTTCATTCATGAATATACTGAAGCAGTCCAGTATCAGATTACATTATTAACCTAGTCATTATGACACCAGATCTTTTTCTTGCAACACATGTACGATCGTTGATGGCAACACTTAAACACTTCTCGGTAATTGTTCCCCTCTCTTGTAACACTAACATTCCATCACTTGCCATTAGAGCCCGTCACCCGGTAAAAGCTAATCTTTTATTCTGTTTTTCAATTATTGTAGAGTGCACACTTAAACAGGGAGGCGGAGATAATGAAATTAACTTCCGAACTTAAAGCAATTCTCTGTGGCACAATGATCAGATATTCTCGCAGCCTGGCAAATATATGCAAATTTTATGCGTCGATCATTTGTTATTACCATTGCAGCAACATAAAACTGAGTTTTCTCGAACAATTAGACTTAAAATAGTGCATATTAATTAGCCAGGGGAGAGCAGACATGAATATTAAAATTGTGTAATAGAACGCCCTGTACTTTTGACATTAGAACACTGATGTGGGTGTGACAGAAACGTGTATTTGTTTGTATTCCGAGGGCCTTGAGATCTCAAAGGCGTTCTGTGTACATGAAAAGAAATATGAGCTCAACAGTTTTCATAATGGGTTATAGCTCTTGTCTGCCAGGAAGATAATTGCACATAGACCCTCACATTTAAACCTCTCATTTACTTCTGCACTTCTTGTCTTGCTTGTTTGTTCGTGCTCTTTTGTTCTTCAAGCCAGACATAAATTCTATAACAGGGAGCTCGCTGTGTGCAAAATATAGATTATTCCTTTAATCTTCTGTGCATTTTTTTTTTTTTAAATAAAACCCTTTTGTAACATGCTATTAAATAGAGCATTCTTTCATTTAAAACCTTCAAAAACCCTTTAAAAAATATGCATTCATGTGTGTGTGTGTATATGTATGTATGTACATATGTGCATTGCCTTTCAAAGGTTTGGGATCAGAAAGATTTTTAATGTTTTTTTAAAGATGTGCTCATCAAAGTTCCATTTATTTGTTTAAAATACAATATAAAAAAACAATATTATGAAATATTATTGCAATTTAAAATAAGTTTTTATTTTATTTTACTATACTACTAAAATTATATTATATTTTATACTGTTATAATTTAATTTATTTCTGTGATGCAAAGCTAAATTTTCATCAGCCATTATTCCAGTCTTCAGTGTCACATGATCCTTCAGAAATCATTCTAATATGGAAACTGTGATACTTTTTTCAGGATTCTTTGATGAATAAAAAGTTAAAATGAAGAGAATGTGTATATTGTTTCTATTTTAAATAAATGCTATTCTTTTGAACATTTTATTCATCAAAGAATCATGAATAAAGTGTAACAGTAAAAAAAAAACATATATATATATATATATATATATATATATATATATATATATATATATATATATATATATATATAAAGCAGCACAATTGCTCACAATGTTGAAAAAGTGTCACAGGTTTAAAAAAAATAAGCACAATTGCTTACAATGTTTATAATAAATCAGCACATTAGAATGATTTCTGAAGAATCATTTGACACTGAAGTCTGGAGTAATAATGATGAAAAGTCAGAATCTCAGAAATAAATGATATTTTAAAGTATATTAAAATAGAAAACCACTATTTTTAATAGCAATTATATTTCACAATATTACAGTTTTTTCCTGTATTTTTAAACAAATACATGCAGCCTTGATGAGCAGAAAAGATTTCTTTAATTCATTAAAAATCTTACTGATTCCAAACTTGTGTATGTATTTATTTAAGCATTGCTTTTACAGAATGCATTAAAACTCTGCAAAGTCTCTTATTTACATAAAAGTAAATAACGTAGTTATTGTCATTATGTTTGGTGACAGATTTGAACAAATCAGCCATCTTCCAGGGCCTCTGGCACGAGACAGCGGCCCCGCCCCTCCCATCCGTCACTAGCGGCCATCTCCCCGAGGGGACGCCCCCCGTGACACCCATAATGGTTGTTTGATGGCCCCCATAAAAGAAGTCAATGTATTGATGGAAGCCCTTTGAGGACAAACCTTATTTGTATGTGGATCAATCCAGTCAATTCATAGAAGGGAACCATAAGGAAGCAGAAAGCGGACTTCAATGATGACATTACACCTGTGACCTCACAGCTTTCTCTTCGAATTGTGATGACTGAGACAGTCTGTTTTCACGATAGTGTGTTGCATTTTTATTAAATCATCGAATCCCTCACAATCAGATTACCATCTTCCAGATTAAATTGTATTGTCTACAATTTGGCCGTGCAACCTAGGAATGCTTTATCAGCCTGTATTTTTGCTGACACATTTGCATCTTGAGTACATTGATGGCAATTCTAAATTCAAAACATGTACAAATTGATATGAAAAGTGCAATACTATGAATTTGAAAAAAAAAATATTATGATAATTTCTATTTCTACCTTAATATATTAATTTAAAGACCCTTTCCCATGCAAACCATCATCTCAGTAACCAACTGATGTAATACTGTCTATAAATATATAAATAAGGCCTGTGAAGGAAAGACCCACCAGACAAGCTCTAAAGGGAACTATCAATACTGCACAAGTCTTGAAGAGAGAGAAAGAAGTCAAAGTTAACATTTCAGTCTGCTCTCTACCAAAAGTGCTACAGAGAACAACGACTCGCTTGCATCACTTTAAAACGAGGTCAGAAATCATTTCTACCTTTATTAAGAACTTTAAATGAGGCTGGTTGTAAGAGCAATTACAAAAACAGCGGAAAAACGTAAAAGGGCAGAATGAAATCCAGCACTTACTTCCCGAATCCAAGCGGACAGGAACAAGTCTGTGAGAGCTGAAAGTTTGGATGAAATAACTTTGGAAGATTTCATGATATGACACCATGCAACATGTCAGTCAGTTACTTTAACTCAAAACTTAACTTCTCAAATTATAATAATCTCACACAGTACCTGTCTTTATGATCCTTGGCCTCAGACTGGATGTCTTGCATATTCTTTTCCCTCATTTCAATCCCAACTTGACAAACAGTGCAGACCACTTCATTTGCAAGCATAGATTCTGTAACACTCCAAAGAGGCCACCGACCAAGGAAAGAGTGAAGCCGTGGGAAGAAAAGAGGAAAAAGGTTGTCCTGGACCACTGAAGCTTCCAGAATCAGGTCAGTTTTCCTCAACAGTAAAAGAAAAAAATAAATAAACACCCAAAAGCCTTGGGATTTCGCATAGAAGCGGGACGCCAATAGTAGGGAGTCTTAGGTGAGGGCAACAGGAAGTTTTGGAGAAAGTTTGAGTGGAGTCCAAAGCGAGGTCCTATGGAAGAGAAGGAAAGAGCCCCAGTGCCTGCCTGCTCCAAAAGAGGATGTGATGAGACTGCATAGCTAATGAGCTCGCCGGCTCCAGAGAACCCCGGCTTTTCTTATTCTCGTTCATCATTAATTCAGCAACGTTGATAATTTCATTAGATTGCCACCATTTTTTTCCTGAGCATATCAATAATTAATGCACACGGCTCCTGGACCGGGGCAGTCCCTGTGTGTGAGCGCACGCACGCTTTCACATGTGTGTGTGTGTGTGTGGTAAGTGTGATATAAACACAGTGCCTTTACAGACGGCACACTCCAAATACACACACGCACACACATGGTCGAGCTCTGTACAGGCAGTGCAGGGGGATAAAACATATGGCAGTCGTCAAAACGAAGCAGCGGTTCAGGTAAATAAAACAGTACCTGGCAAATACTGGAGAGTTCTCATCTGGCACTGTGGCAGGAGCACAGAGAAAACCGCCAGGGCAGTAAAACAAACACACAGAGCCAGTCAAGCAGCCAGCCGATCTCCCTGCAAGCTTTCAAGAGCCAAGCTGTGGGATTACTCTAATCACATTTATTTATTAACCCTCAATTAAGAATGGAAGTCTTACGGCTCATGTTAGTTTAGGGAGAACACTGGGACCTACAATGCACATAATTGACAGGCAGGGCTTATTCTTAGTTCAAACCGTTTTGGCTGATTAAGTATAAGCCTTTCATCTGTAGATACAATGCTATTAATTAAATCATTAAAAGAATGATTCACTGGTGAGAGGGGGGATTTAAAAAAAAAATCTAACGAGAAGCCTTGCAATAACTCCTGAAATATTCATTAATAAAAAAAGATTGCTTAAATTTAATGACAGGGATTACATGTGTAGAGACTGTCTCCGTTTCGCCAAGCCTGCCCCTTAACACAAACCCTCCTCCTCCTGTTTGATTACTTGATAAAGAGATTAAAGAAAAGAGCGGGGCGTACATATTGCACACAGGCATCAACGCACACATTGTGTAGCAAATACTCTCAGTGGAAGGATACTTTGGAAATGTAATAGGTTACAGATTACAAGTTACAAACTACTTTTCGAAACTTAAATTTCTATTTTTTTTAAACTGTTGATAATTTTCAAAAATTTTAAGGAGGCAGGGTTAACCTTACAGCAGAACACTGATTACTCTCAGACTTAAAATCCTTCATCACTTGAATTATGATTATAATAATTTCTTTTTAAAACACAGCCACCACAAAATCAGACTTTAGCACCTCTTTTTACTTTGAGATCTAAACACTGATTTCAAATTATTACAATATATAGTTTAATAGCTATGATACTGTTTTTTAAATCAAATCTTTGTATAGCTATGACAGGAAACACTGCCCTCTTAACAACGCCTTGCATGGGGAAAAATAAAGCATATACACAAATCCAAATAGGAAATAAAACAGTTATGAAATAAACTTATGTTCTGTTTCCTAAACTACTGAAACATTGCTGTCTCATATTTTAGAAGAGTCAATGCAATTTCGGAAAGAAATCAATTAAATCTGTATGTGTGTGAAAATATTCAGATGCAACCCCCTTTGTAATCGTTACAGATTACAGTTACATTCATTTTGTAATTTAATTACATAATTTCATTACATGTTACTCCCCGACAAATACAGTTTTAAAGTAACTTCAGCATAGTAAATTCAAAGTTTAGGAAATAAAAGAAAATTCTGTCAACATTTATTAACCCTATAATGTCATTCCAAACCAGAATGGCTTTCTGTCTTTTGTGGAACACACACACACACACACACACACACACACACACACACACACACACACACACACACACACACACACACACACACACACACACACACACACACACACACATAAAAGATGGTTTGACAAATGTTGGTAACCAAACTGTTTTGGTGACCACTGATTTCCATTTCATGGACCAAAAAAGACATTTTGCAAAACTTGTAACACTTGTTTTTAAAGAGTTCTTGTTACATGTTACATGTACTTACTATTATAATAACAATTAATTCTGCATAATTACATACGAATAACGCTAATCCTAACCCTAAGCATATAGTAATGAATATTACTCGGTACCTAAATGTATAATTACACTGTAACGATGACACCTTAAAATAAAGTGTAACCCAAAGTCTTAGAGATTTGGAACAACATGAGAGTAAATGACTATAATTCTTCTAAAGTGTCTTTTGACTTCTCACACTGTGACAAAAGCAGTTTTATTGGTCTTGATCAAATGGGATCAATATTGTTGACTGAGAAGTTTCTATGTTATTGTGTCTCTCTACAAATAAAGGTGCTTTAAAAGGTTTTTCACAACGATGCCATAGAAAAACCAGTTTTGGTTCCACAAAGAACCATTCAGTCAAAGGTTCTTTAAAGAACCATCTCTTTCACCCTCTTTATAATCTGAAGAACGTTCTTTCACCACAAAAAAACTTTTTATGAAACAGAAAAGTTCTTCAGATGGTAAAGGTTCTTTATGGAACCATTTAGACAATAAAGGTTCTTCTATGGCATCGTGAAGCACCTTTATTTTTAAGAGTATACATTCTTTCATAGATTAGAGACTTTCATTTCAGGCATCAGACATTATAATAGATCTTGTTTGATCAGCTTATTGCTACTCTGTTCTTTCTCAATCTTTTACATGGATGTGTATCCACATACACACACATACATATAGATAAAGTAACTTACCTTGTGGAAAGTGGCAGTAGCCTGTCAAGTATGCCATTCAGATCATTACTTTGCTTTGAGTTGGTCTTACCACAGCTTATTAAAGAAGAGAGTTTGAAATGCAACAATTAACAACGCACACCAAAAATTGTGAAAAGGACAGAATTCTGCTGGCTCTGGCTGTCTGGTAAAAAAGAAAAATCGATGTGATATATTTTGCGAGAAGTAATGTCAGTTACATGAAATAAAGTCACAATTGTGAGACACAGTCACATTGTTAGGGGAGAGAAAAGACAATTGGACAATAGAAAGTTTCAGTTGTGAGATATAAAATCAAAATGATGAGAAATAAAGTTCCATTGCAAGGTTTCAAGTCAAAAATGGGAGACAGAAATTCATAATTAAAAGTCACAATTGCCAGATATAGTCACATTGTGAGATATAAACAGTGTTGGGAAGGTTACTTTAAAAATGTAATAGGTTACAGATTACAAGTTACCCTATTAAAAATGTAATAAGTAGTGTAACTATTTTAATTACCTTATTATAGTAAAGTAACTTATTACATTTGATCACTTTTCTAAATTTCTAACGAATGTTTTCAACTGTTAATCATTTTCAAACATTTAAATCAGGCAGTGTTAAATAGGTTAAATACAGATATAGTTTAATAGCTATGACACTGTTTTCGAAAAAAAAAATTGCATAGCTATGACAGGAAACACTGGCATCTAACAATGTCTTAAAAAATAGCTAATCTTAAAAAAAAAAGCATATTCATTAACCCAAACTAGAAATAAAACAGTTATCGAATAAACGTGTCCTATTCTATGTCCTAAACTCCTTAAAGGGATAGTTCACCCAAAAATGAAAATTTGATGTTTATCTGCTTACCCCCGGGGGATCCAAGATGTAGGTGACTTTATTTCTATTTCTTCAGCAGAACACAAACAGATTTTTTTTAACGAAAACCGGTGTTTGTCAGCCAAATAATAGCAGTGGATGAGCACCAGACCTTTAAAAGTAAAAAAAAAAAAAGGTTCAAACTGATTGTTCAAACCAATTTAAAGCTAAAAGATTACGTTTGCTTGTGCAAACTCATCCGGGACTTTTCACCGATTTCCCCTTATGGCGTTTGTGTATTCTACGCCAGAGCGCGTACACGTGTAACGAGCCGGATGAAAAGCTTCAGGACAGATGGACGTGGCTGTGTATCTGTCACGAATTGAGTCGTCCTGTCATTAACTCTTGCACTACACATCATGGACTTCATTCCCAATTCATATTGAATTGGCAAAACTGTCTTCTATGGATGATCAATGCCTGATGATTTTCTTCCATGGAGGACTCTTAGAGCCATTGGCTTCCCTCATGCCCATGTTCGAACCTGGCTGGACTTTACAAATGTTCATTGACATTGCTCTGCAAATGAGTGGCTCTACTTTTACTGTGGGAATTCAAGAAGAGGACAACAATGTTCCCACAGTAAACTCCAGTCCAGAGTCACTGCACAAGATGGCCGCCAGCTCTGAGTCACTGCACGAGATGGCTGCCCTTCCAGAGCCTGTTCACAAGATGGCCGCCCTTCCAGAGTCCGCTCACAAGATGGCTGCCATGCCGGGGCCTGTCGCCAAGATGGTCGCTACATCTGCACTTCATCAGGTCAATTCTGTCTCAAGGTGGTTGGTGTCTAGCGTGGAGGACCCACCTCCAGCTGCGCCTCGTCACTCCGTCCTACCGGCTCTGTGGACCTCCTCCCTCCCGTGGGCACAGCCTCGGTCCTCTGTCGCTCCGGCTCCGCCGCGTACCTCCGGACCTCCATCTCCGCCTTGGTCGCCAGAGCCTTGGGTTCCGCCTTGGCCCTCCGGATCCTCTGTGTCGCCCAGGACCATTGACTCTCCGGTTCTGCCTCGGGCTCCACCGGCTCCACCTCCGTCGGTCGGCCCCATGGAGGAGCCAACCCTTCCTCGTGCCATCGTTTCGTGTCTTAGGACATCAATGTATCGTCAAGAGCCGCAGGGTGTAATTTGGATTTGTCTGTGCATGTTTTTTTTTTTTACTTTTAAAGGTCTGGTGCCCATCCAAATCCATTATTTGGTTGGCAGACTGCACCGGTTTTCGTTAAAAATCTTCATTTGTGTTCTGCTGAAGAAACAAAGTCACCTACATCTTGGATGCCCCGGGGGTAAGCAGATAAACATAAAATTTTCATTTTTGGGTGAACTATCCTTTTAAACATTGGTATGTCTCATATTTTAGAGCAGTCAATGCAATTTTGGGAAAGAAATTAAATTAAATCTGTATGTGTGTGTGAAAATATTCAGATGTAACCCTTTGTAATCGTTACCATTTTTATAAGTAACTGTAATTTAATTAAATTAGTTTCTTAGTAACTAACAGATTACAGTTACATTTATTTTGCAATTAAATTACGTAACTCTTTTACATGTAACTAGTTACTCCCCAACACTAGATATAAAGTTGTAACTGTGACAAAAAGACACAATTGCTAGACATAAAGTTGCAGTTGTGAGATATAAGGTCACAGTTATGAGAAATAAAGTCACAATTGCTAGACATAAAGTTGCATTGTGAAGTATTAGGTCACAACTGGGAGATAAAAAGTTGCACTTCCAAGAAAAAAAGTTGCAATTGGGAAATCTAAACCTTTTGGGCTTCCATATGTTTCTGTGTCAATGTGTGTGAAACACAACAACAGAACTGACCCATATTCCACGGCATTGCACAATCCCAAAAGTGTCGCAAACTGTCACCACCGCACATACGGCACAAGGTTTGTTTTTAAGTTAGAAGCCTGAACCCATTGGTGATTGTAGGATGATTGACAGCTTTGTGCTAAAGCAGATGAGACACACTCCACCCCTACTGTAGTCAGACTGTTTGAGAGAGTGCCAGTAGCCCACCCATAGGGGGGCCTCACCGAGTTCTTCAAAAAGCCTGTATGTGTGTGTGTGTGTCCTGCTCTGTTTGATCCCTCTGCAGAGGGTCAGGACACTGGGGATTGGTCTATAGATCGGTTTATGTGTGAATCTGTCTGGTGATGAGTGGGTGGTGCAAACAATTGATGCTAAAAATAATGTTCAACACAGAGTTGCATAGAGCTACTTGATGGAGAAATAAAATCAACAGGACAAAAGGCACAACGTTCGAGTTTGAATGACTGAAACACACATAGATTGTGTGCACATGCTCTTGAGGGCACTTGATGAGGTTTGTGATATTTCACTTTCACAGATCCTACTAGCACCTTTGAGGCTGCCAAGGCCTGGTACTCACAGTGTTGACATATTTCTTTTTATTAAATTGGACTATAGGGAGATGAAAACCAAACTTCACAAAGGATAAGCTTTGGTAATTGATATGATGCTCCCAGTAAAAAAGAAAATAATAAATAAATGGATAAATAACCCCTTTTGTGGATTGCTTTTCATCAACATCTGGTATCAAAAAAAGCTCTAGCAGTACAGATAAAAGCCATGATAGAACAATTACATTCAGATCAGTCAACAACACAGAAAAGAGTTCTGTTTTGGCTTTTTGCTTTCTTTTTTGCTTCATTAACAACATTCCCTGTCAGGTTGGTAGTTAGATTATTTTCTAATGTTTTCCAGATTTGATGTGTGAAAAAAGCTAAAATGCACTTTTAGATTTTGTAGGATAATACGTGTATACGTGAAGTATATTTAGATAGCATATTAAAGTATATTCATATTAGGGGTGTGTGATATATATATCGCCTACCATAATATCATATCCAGCCAAAATATCTAACAATTCTTAAATCAAGAAGGATTTTCTAGATGAGTAACAATTATTGTCTTGTTTTCAGAAAAACAAGTCAAAATTAAGTGCATTTTTGCCCCAAAACACCATTTTTGTGTAAATTAACAGGCAAAACGCATACAAAATGTCCAGTTCTTGGCTGAAAATGTTGTTGTGTAAACGGCCACTTAGACACATCAGTTCTTGTTTTTGGTAACAAGAACAATGAAGATATTTCCAGACAAAGCCACAGCAGAACTGTTTTGCATCTCTGAGCAACACACACTAGTATTTTGTTATCAGAATCAGAATCAATCAGATTGAATGAATCATTCATCCGTTTGAACAAATCGTTTGAATGAATGACTCACTCATGCAGTGACCTACTGGTGATTTTACGTTTATGTTTAAAGTATAACATTTGTCAAAGACATCAAAACATTATTTATGCATTTGTAACTGCAGGTTAAATGCATTTATGTCCTGCATTAAACAGTATATGTAAATGCATCTAAATGCCACTTCGGATGCAGCTTCTGTGCCACCTCTGCATCGCAATCACAAATTTTGTTGAAACTGATTTCATTTGATTGGTAACAGCACTATAGTGTCTTACTATTTGAATTTATTGATTAAATGTAAGAACTTGACACAAAAGATAATGCATATGTTTAATTAGTTTAGAAAAAAATGGCCCTATAAAGGTAAAACTGCCTGTAAAAGGTAAAAAAACTATTTAAATTTATTACAAGCGTTTATTTCTGTTACTAATGCAAACTAACAACTGCACAGAATATGAAAAATATCAAAAGGAGTCAGCTGTCAATGGCAGTTCTAAACCTGTCAAAGTACCAGGACAATAACACGCTCAGCAAAATATCATCTAATTATCGTTATCGACAAAATTCCAGAAAATTGAAGTATAATTTTTGTCATTATTGCACAGTCCTAATTCATATTTTATACAGTGCTGGCCAAATTTATTAGAACATTATTAGAACAGAAATATTAGTATTTTGACCAGATAAAAATGGCTTTAAGTTTATTTCTGAAGTGTCTCGGTAGTAAACATCAGTTTATATTTCCAAACATTCATTTTGCCATTAATTGTAATAATCCATTAAGACTAAATCCAGAAGAACCGTGGCAACGTCTCCAAGATGCTTCAAGAAACCTACCTTCAAAGCTACAGTAGTGTTAAAAGTTTTAGGCACTTCTGTAAAAATGCTGTAAAATGAGGATGCTATCAAAAATAATGTCATTAATAGATTTTCTTTATCAATTAACTTCTATTAACTAAATTAAATAAACATTTGATGTGTTACTACACTACAGTGAAAGATAGAAACTTAAAACCAGCTGGTGAAAATACTAGTGTTCTAATAATTTTGGCCACCACTGTATTTCTATTTATTATTACACATCTGTTTTTTTATATATAAATGATAAGTCAGTGATTTGCCGAACTGACCAGTTGACTAATTAATCTTAAAAGGATAGTTTACTCAAAAATGAAAATCGGTCCAAACCTGTATGCATTTCTTTCTTTCAGACAAACAATTTGCAATACGATGAAAAGCAATGGGGTCCAAAGTTGTTTTGGTCCACAACAGTTATATAATCAATTTAGTTCTGAATAATAAAAAAGTCACACAGTTTTGAAATCTGAAATATGAAAACTAACAAAATATGTAAGCAAAAAATCTGAACAGCAGTAGACTAGCAGAATGTTGGTTGACTAGTCGACCATCACAAGCCATCCCTAAAATGAGCAGGTTTGAACCTTTAGAGTGACAAACCACCTAAGTGACAAGGTCAGTGTGAGTCGGAATCATCTAACACTAGATAGTCAGTGATCTCTCCATGCTGCCTCTGAGTGAATGGATCACCCCCGTTTTCCACAGACATCTCTCATCCATCCCCACTGAGACTGAAATGTGCAGAAGGAGACCAGAGATGAGGAGAACAGCGGGCGACTGGAACTAACCTCGCTAACTTCACCATAGCCTCTAGGGGGGTCGGGCTCACGAATGGCACTCGGCATGAATCACTCGTCGGGAAATTATGTCCACAACATTTAATATAGAGAATTGCTACTTGCGTTACAGACGGCACGTGATCATTCATCACAACTTCTCGCAGCCGTGGCTGTTTGCCCAATTCGACGCCCTGCCCTTCTATAATGGGTGTACAATTGAATCAGGTGTCTGGTCCTCTTAAGGAAATTAAGTCATGGCTTACGCTGCGGCCACTTAATGAGGGCCGGGCTGCGAGACAGTGACGAATGGGGGGCGACGCTAGGGTAGAGCAATATCTGCATTCCGTCGCCGTGTCGATTTTTCACCCTTCCGCCTCCCTGCTGCCATCCCCTCCTCCCTAGAGAGGGAGAGATATCAGTCACCTGCGTGGTTATTAGAAAGCTCTTATTTGAACATAGATTCCCTTCTGCGATGACAGCTAATAACAGGATTGTCGTTCATGAGCCGTATTTTTACGTAGCCTTTTGATTATGATAGACATTACGAGCTATGGATAGGTCCACCCAGCACTGCAGGTGCCTATAACTGGTTAATGGCGGTGCTTATGATGTACGGAATTTGTTTAATAATTCAAGATGGTGGGAAAGTCAACTGTGTGGCCCACATTTTGCAGGACTTTTGACAGATCTCTTTCATAATGCACCAGATTGAAATGTTTATTTAATTGTGGCACGGTCAATGGAAGCCTTTTTTCAGCCTCAGAGATAAAACAGAAAAATAGAAGAAGAAATAAAGACTCATGGTCAGATATAAAGTCACAGTTGTGAGGTATGAAATCACAATTACAAGGCATTGTGAGAAATAGTCTCATTTGTGAGATATAAAGTTGTGATTAGGAGGTATAAAGTCGTACTTATGAGGAATAAAGTCACAACTGCGAGATATGAAGTAACATTGTGACATATAAAGTTACAGTAGTGAGAAAGTCACATTTGTCAGATATAATGTTGCAGTTGTAATGTATGTATAAATTCATGGGGCAAGAAATAAAGACACATTGCAAAATATAAAGTAATAATTTCAGGAAATAATCACAATCTTGCGCATTAGCCCTGGTTGCACAGACTGGGCTTAGATTGGGCCAGGAATAGGCCTTAGTTAAATTAGGACATTTAAGTATTTTTTTTAAATGTGCCTTAGAAAAAAGACATTTTTTAATTAGAATTATAAAAAATTTGAATTATACTAGTATGTATACATGCGACATGGTACTCTTGTGAACGCGTGAAGACTGATACAGAAGAGAAGAAATTGTTGATTAAAATTGTTATTGTTGTTTTCTTTGTGCACAAAAAGTATTCTCGTAGCTTCATAACATTAAGGTTGAACCACTGATGTCACATGGACCATATTAACGATGTCTTTACTACCCTTCTGGGCCTTGAATGTGTCACTTGTGGGTCAGATAGCTCTCGGATTTCATCAAAAACATCTTAATTTATGTTTGGAACGACACAAGGGTGAGTAATTAATGACAGAATTTTCATTTTTTGGGTGAACTATCCTTTTAAGCCTGGGCTTGGGAGATAAAATGTTGCAGTTATACAAGAAATTACATTTGTGAGATACAACGTTTCAATTATAAGACAACAGTTACTGGAAAGTCACAGTTATGAGAAATAATGTCAAAACTGTGAGATATGAAGTCACATCGTGAGATTTAATGTTGCGGTTGTGAGATATGAATTTCCACTACAAGTTATAAAGCTACGATGTAAGAAATAAAATCACAAACTCATGAAATTAAGTTGCAATTGTTAGAAACAGTCCTATTTGTGAGTTATGAACTTGCCATTAGGAGATATAAAGTCACAATTATCTCACAATTGTGACTTTATTTTAAAATCACAACTGTGAGATATGAAGTCACACTGTAAGATGTTGCAATGTAACTCACACCTCATTGTGAGGGTCAGGAAAATAACTTTTTCAGCAAAGCAAAGTCTTCACTGCTGGAATTTCTAATACCATGAACACACTTTCAGTCTTTTTGTCTGCACTATTCACTCTCAAATGGACATTTATTACGATCTGATATATTGGCGTGTCAAAGTGTCATATAATTGACTTATTAAAAGAGCATCATTTGATGTGAAAGGGCTACTTTTCTGAAATCTATGAATGTTGAAACACAACTGGAGATATCGGGGTGCAGAGAGCAGTCAGTCACACCAACTGAATACACTATGACGTGTATATTTAATATTATATACTGTACCACTCCTACAACCACTTTCTAACAATCATTTTTGACTACTACAATTTTTTAGAGCTCCTATATAACTCCATAATTTACATCAATTCCCTCAGAAGCACAAGTATCATAACCACTAAAAAGAACATGGCCTACCCATGAGATTCAGAGCAGAACAAGCTGCGGTTTGATGTGACTACCATCTTAGTGAGGAACTGGCACTGGCAACGGCTATTAATATCCATGACGGGGATCAATGAGAGGAACATCTCAAGATGATCAGAGGAGCATCCCAGAATGAACAAGCAGGGCTGGCCTGAGCTGAGTGGAAGCTGCTACATGTATGCCCTTTAATAAAGCAGTAAGACATATGGAGCTGCATGGAACTTGGCTCTACAGTGGTCAAGCTCTGTAACAAAGATGACTGTGTGTGGAATTGAGGACCCTCTCCTACCTCTCCTCCTCGATCCCGACTGAACTGCACTCAGTATGAATTATTGACCCTGTAGTCCGGGCCCTCTTCATTACTGGGGAGACTGTCAGGCCTGGTTTGCAGATACGGATAGAGCATCGAGTTGGGTTGGCTGACCATGTCGACGTGCTCTATCTTTAATGCCCTGAGCAAACCGGGCGGTCTCAGCGTTTCATCAGGCCAGCCGTCAGGAAGCATGTTCACGTCCAAGTCTGAGGCCGGAAAGCTTGAAAAGCACCACCTGGGAGCTGGCTGTGCCTCAGTATGTAGTCTTAAAGTTGGATAGCTGTGGAAGTGCCTGCAGAAAAGGAGATAGACATAAAGTTCACCCAAACTTTTTCCACATCTTCACTGCATCTTGGTGAGAACCTGTTTCAGCAAATGGGTAAATTTAACTTATTTTGTCTTCTGGGGAATATGTAAGTATATCTGTAGCTTCTGAAGAGCAGTACTAAATAAAAAAGAATGATATTTAGGCAAAACAAGAAAAAAAAATTGTTCAAAAGTTTAAGCTCTTAATGCATCGTTTTTTCTTCTGGAGCATCAGTGAGTGTTTGAACCTGCTGTAATAGTTGCATATGAGTCCCTCAGTTGTGAAAATATGGATCTCAAAATCATAGTCTCAGTATTAAGAATCAATTAAGAATGCAAACATTTTTATAAATTCAACTATTATTTTCTCTTGTGGACTATATGTAAACATCTTTTATGTGAAATATCTTATTCAGGTCAGTACTAAATAAAAAAATAACATGCATTTTGTATGATCACTCTTATTTTGGTAAAATAATGAACATTTTGCAGATTCTGCAAGGTGTATGTAAGTTTTTAACTTCAACTGTGACTGTCGTTGTACTACAACAACTGTCATAATAAAATAATACTAGTTTCCTGTTCATCTGTTTTGGATAAACCTTAATACATTTGTAGTGTCATGCAGTATTTCAAGCATATATTTAAACATTTCAGTGAGTTTGAGGTTACAGAACACAAATTTAGTCAAGGGACAATGTTAAGCATGGCTTGAGTCTGTAAATTGGTCTTCCCTGAGCTCTTATAATGGCAAATCTGCTTAGAGTATCAGTACTGTCATGTTCTCTATAGGGATTCAAAGATTTTGATGTCTAGGAAACCTCAAACTGATCATCTTGATCCCTTGTCTAAAATATTGAGAAAAATGTACAAAGATCCAAAAATACTAAATGTGACATTAAGACAATGTTTTCAAAATCACATAATTGGCTTTTATATTGTCACTGCTGAAGCCAATTGATTAAATGATCAAAATTCATATTTTAAATGATTCAAATACTATCTTGAAAAATATTTACTTTTTATTAAGTTGAAAGTTGATTTTTTTTACCCTACCCACTATTAGAGCAATAAACTTAAGAGAAACAAATTTATTTGTAAAGCACATTTCACAATAAATATCACTCCAAAGCAGCATGTTAATTTTTTATGTTAGGTATCAAGCACAGCGTTAGTTCACGTTAGTCAAGCTCACATCAGCTGACTCTCAGTCAGGAGAGTATAGGAATATGATACTTATCTCCGTGTTCATATATAAGGTCCTTCTGTATTATCAGCAGCTTTCGTGTTGCTCAATAGCTAATTACCCTTCTCCATCCCCAGCTCCTCCTCTCATCCAGTCTGGATTTAGACTTCTGATTCTCCTTCAAATCAGGCCAATTTCTAAAACGTGTACATTAAATTATTCAACATTAATGATCTCTGCAATACATTTATGTTGGTTCTTTACTGTTACCCTAGGGAATTATCGCTGCCCAGAACAAAACCATACCATACCACCAATCTAAACTGTGTGCTAATTGTCAATCATCTTTGGCAATAGTGGTCCTGACAGAAATATTAAATATATATATTAGTATAAAGGAATACATGGATGAATCGCTCAGAACATGATCTAAAACAGTAGATTGACTTTAACAAAATGTGCACATTAAAACTACTTTATCACAGGCTTTAAATTCACAGTAAGCACGTATTTAAAGCACAACAATTATTTGCCTGCAGGACAACATAAGTGCCTGTGGTTTCTGCATTATCTTGCTAGCAGCTTTTAGATGGTACATCACAAGACCTACTTTGCCACAGAAAAAAAAAAATCACTAAATGCAAGTGTGCCTTCTGAGCACCACAACCTACTTGCAGCCTTTTGTTTTTATTTTTTTCCCTGACAGTCACAGCTAAGTATTTACCTCAGCAATTACCCACTGACATCCTTCATCTTTTTAGCAGTGCTGTACAGTCACCCTGAAAAACAGCGAGATCCCATAAACATGCTTGCATTCCCACAGAAAAAAGCTTACTGTGTTTCAAACATGAAAAGGGAGCGTACATGGGCCTACGGAATTCTGAAAAAAACTGAGAAAATCAATTAAAAAAAGTAAACAAACCAAAAAGAACACCAGCAGCATAAATGGATGATAAAATACGTAGATATGCACAGTAATGCTGGTGTGTTTTCTTCTGATGAGAGGAGATGAAAAGACATGCATTTTAAAAGGAAACAAGAAGATGTCACCTTCTGTTTATCTGACATATTTACACAATTACCGCACTATAAAGCTGAGCATCCTGGATCTCTGTGCTTAAAGGTTTGAAGTTTTTGAGGGGGATTATTTCCATTTTTTTCTTTCTGTTTCTTTGGTGTCAGCAGAGTGGGCATCTAGCTGTGGAAGTTTGTTATATGTGTACATATAATGTTAATAAAACAATATGACTGCGTCAAATCAACCACATAAAATATAGAATAGAACACAAAACAACCACATACACATTCACAGTCTGCCAGACATTTCAAATGGCATGGGTAATTAAAACCTATCCTACCTCACCTTACACCCTAATACATATTCACTTACCCCAAATCTACAGGAATTACAGAATCTGTCCGGCTCTCAGAGGTATGGCCACACAATAGTGCTTTTATCATATGCTTATCAGCATGACCTCTTTCTCTCTTTTTAATGCTCGATCTTTTGCCCTTTCAATCAGGAAGCATATTACTCCTCTGTCAGAGCAAAGCACTTCCTAACGACAGCAGAGGCAGCTGGGAAAGAGGGCGAGGGCAGGAGGCCTTCGTATTAACATAATAATCCAGCCATGCTCCCACAGGCCCCGGGGCCAGACAGCATATTAGCTGGGTCCCCTTTGTGAGGGTCCTTGCAAAGGAGAAAGAGCCGTCTTATTACTTGCCTGTCAACCTGTGGAACCTTTATTTTCGCCTTTTGGAGTCACTGTTGTGGGTTGTGAGCAGGGGTGTCGCCAGACCCTTTTTACTAGGGCACGAGCGCCAGTGAATTACTGCTGTGCTCCAGTAACATATTACTGATAAATCCTTATGTGTCAAAGATTACCATATACTGACCGGATCTTTTTTTTTTTTATGCATTTCAGAAATCAAGTCATGTGTGTTCATGTTTGATTCATTCGGAGAGTTCATACATGCACTGAATTGTTCGCAGTGCTTTTCAAACTGAAATTAGAACGGGATATTTTACTTGCCTACAATCCAGCAAAGGAAACAAAATGAACATGTTATTCAGATTGTTCACACCCAGGAAATAATCTGCCTGAAGAATATTTGGATACTAGAAAAATATTGGGCTCAATTCCTCCAATCAGAAACAAGCAGAATCTGCAAAATGTTAATTATTTTACCAAAATAAGAGGGACCATACAAAATGCATGTTATTTTTTTTATTTAGTACTGACCTGAATAAGATAAGTTTACATATAGTCAACAAGAGAAAATAAAATTACCCTGTTAAAAAACTTTTTTCTTTTCTTTTTTGATTAGTAATAGACAGTTGCTTATGAGTCCCTTGTTTGTCCTGAACAGTTAAACAGTTAAGTATGCCTGATGTTCTTTACAAAAAAAATTCTTCAGGTCCCACAAATTCTTCTGTATTTGAACCCTTTCCAACAATGACTATATGATTTTGAGGTCCATTTTTTCACACTAAGGACAATGGAGGGACTATGCAACTTTTACAGAAGGTTCAAACACTCACTGATGCTTCAGAAGGAAACACAATGCATTAAGAGCTGGGTGTTGAACATTTTTTGAATTTGAAGGTCAGGGTAAATTGAACTTATTTTGTCTTCTGGGAAACATATAAAAATGTACACATTTTCATTCTGTTCAAAAGTTTACACCCCTGGCTCTAAATGCATTTTGTTTCCTTCTGAAACATCAGTGATCATTTGAACCTTCTGTAATAGTTGCATATGAGTCCCTCAGTTGTCTTCAGTGTGAAAAGATGGGTCTCAAAATCATACAGTCATTGTTGGAAAGGGTCCCATAAATGAAACCTTACTCACCCTCATGTTATTCCAAACCTTCATTACTTTATCTCTTATTCTGAATACAAAAGAGGAATTAAAGTAAAAGAAAGACGACTGGAGTTGTCAAACTCCAAAATGACAAAAAACACCATAAAAGTATAATTAAAATGGCCTTGTGCATTATATTACAAATCTTTTTTGCTGTTTTTACAAGGAATTTTGAATTCTGAAAATCTTTGCATCTGTGCTTTGCATTTTAATGTCAGTTTAGGAGAGAGATTTGTGTTTTGAATCTTTGATTCAGTTCACAAACCCAGTCTAAATGATTCTTTCCCAAATCAAACGGATCTGTCCCACTCAATGATCCAGTTGCATCGGTTACCATCCCCCTGGAGAGGAACGTTATATGTGAGCATCACACAAATATCTCTTTCCAAATGCTCAAGGGCTATACATAGCTTCAGACTTATATGAGATATATCAACTTTGATGACACTTTCTTTGTCTTTCTGAAGCTTGAAAGTTACATTTTATTGCAAATACAGTACATGGAAAAGAATGACTAGTACATTCTTCAAATGTTTCCTATGGTTACTGTAGGAAAAAAGAAAGTTGACATGAGGGTGAGTAAACAATACTAATACTTTAAGGTATCTAAATTGTAGATTAAAATAGTACAAGCAATTTGAACCTTACCCAAACGCACTGGAAAAGAAATAGCTATTTATTTCTTCCCAAAGGCTTTCACTCACGGCTGTTAGCAATATGCAGCGGACATGTGATCTTATTCACTAATCTGCTTTAACACATATTGTGACTAGCCGCCTGTTTTCTCGAGAGGCTCTTGTGTGTCAAATCAAGTGGCTCTTCACACAAGTGTCTTGAAGTGCCTGAGTGCTTGAATGAGGAACAAGCTTTTCAAAAGCTCAAGCGCTGCTCACAATAATGTAATATAAAACAAAGAGCACAAGAACAAACACTTCCATTGTACTTCTCACTATAAAGACTCCCTAATTCAAGATTCATCAGTAGTGTTGGATTTAGAAGGGCATCATGAGCATTAAGCCCAACATTCAATGAGGAATCATCCATGTGAGGCTGCTGGAGGGAGAGCAACGGGGAGTCTGTCAGGCCATTTAGTTTTGAAGGACCTCAGATGGTGGATGTGATGGTGTGCGCTGACAGCTCAAGAGCAGAAGAACAGATAGACAGAGGAGGTGGCGTCGAGGTCTGGCACTGAAGTCTCCCAACTCTGAGATGTCAGAGGAGGAAGATGAGGAGGCAGCAACTCCACAAACAACCGGATCAAGCCACACCATAGGCCCCCACCAGTCAATGCCCCCTTGGGGGCCGTGCTCTAATTGGTGGAAAGGGCAGCCCGTCCGCTCTCACACTCAGATCTCTCTGAGGACATCCGAGGCAACGTGCCAATTACTGCCAATTGTTGGCCTCGTCATTGAGATGTGGACAGTCGTCCACATGGAATATGACTGGGGCCGGAGAATATTCCATTTTTTTTTCTGAGGCCAGGCGGAGAGATTCACATATGCTGAAAAACAAACTCTGGCTTATGACCCCTGCTAGATAGCGTCCATTCATGTTATATCCACTGAGACACGCAGCTCTCTCTATGAATATTCCTTGCATGCAGTAGGGGAAAAATAATCAGAATACTTCAGCTTTCTGTTCTGATGTTTTAAGCTCTGGTAAAAGGACAGTTTCATATAGACAGGGTGAGTTAATGCGAAGTGATTCTAACTGACAAACCCTGTACTTTTCAAACCCTCAAGTTCAGGCTATGTTTAAAGAGGGAATAGCCCATTATGGGCTGCTTGGAGGGAGTTCAGCACACATAGTGGTTCATCCATTATCCATAAGCTGTTCATCACGGTTAGGGTCAGGGGAAGACCACAACTCTTCCCAGCAGGCAAAGAGCGTACCAGGGAAGAGGAACTCTACTCTCTGGGGTGTGTACACGGTAGACAAGAAAGAAATTAAAAATAACAATCAAAACGGAATTAAAAATTCAAAAAATATTTTGCACAGCTGAATATGTGCTTTTTAATTGTTGGCAAAAATCTTGGCAAAAAAAGAGACCTTGGTAATTTTATACTGATAAATTATTCAGCACACATTAATAACAGTCCAAGTCCAAGCAGCATAAGAGGAAGCTGTTTTAAGAGTGATGAACGGCTGGTGTTTCCAGCGTTTCCGCATGGCAGTAATTCTTTCGGTTTTAAGTGCTAAAAAAATGACACAAGAATAAAAAGCTTATTTTAAAAAGTTCAAAGGATGTTTCCAATGCACCCAAATGATACTTAGGAGCCACAGTAAAGAGTGTACGTTAATACATTTGTGCATTAAGACAGCGGTGCTATTCCCACTGAACCGTTGAATGTTGAAAATGTTAACTATGCTAAATCTAATGTAGGGATGTGCCCGAATAGTAAATCTGTATTCAGAAAGGCACAGAAAACGAATGCTGCCTTCTACGGAGCACTAAAGGGACATAGCGGTAGCCTGTTACAGAGTGTTTTCATGACATGTTATAAATCGGCCATACTGGAACTAAACTCATATTTTGCTGATTATTGCTGCTGAAAATGGTCAATTATTGTCATGTTTTGGGCTCTACTAATCAGTCAGACCGGGAAAAACATTTGGACTATAGACTGCCAAAAGTTAGGAGAAGAGTGCAAAAAACTGTCTGAAGAACAAAATGCATTTGTGGTTGGCCTAACTGAACTAGGATTTCCAGGGCAAGAATCTTGACAACATTCGTGTTTGTTCTTATCATTTCCAGTCATGTAGGTGAAATATTAGGCTAATATCTTAATTAATACTACTCGCACGTATCTTTACCCCCTATTAACTTTTATTTCTTCTCTATAGCCGCTTTTCCACTGAAATTACCAGGAACAATTTGTCCCAGGAACTTTTGTTCCAAAATTTTTATTCCCCAGACCTGCTGCTGTCTGCTTTCCATCGCGGTCTAAAGTACCATGAAGATTAGGCAAATAGTCTGGTGATATAGGACTCCACGTGACTTTTGGACTAGCATCCTTAGCAGTTCAGACTTTGCAAGTTCGACTCGGGAGTGTGAACTCTCGATAAGGAGAGAACGCAAGTCAGGTAATTCTGCAAATAGAACAGCGTACTTGATAATGTGAGTCAGCTTGCCTTGGCTACTGCAATTTTCCTCACTGTATTTACAATAAGATGAAATATGATATCAAACACCACTGCCTCTTTCATTTAAACATAGTCGCAAAAAATTTAGTTCAGGGAACGTAGATTACAATCAAACGAAATATATATAGATTTAGATATAAATATATAAAGGAAATCCAGCCAAAACAATATTACCTGGAACAAATAATAGATTCATGACACCAAAGATTACCTGTTAGATTTACCCAAAACAAATTATATCTCATGTTTAATTACTACAGAGACATCAGAGCCAGCGGTAAATGACCAAAGGACTAGCCGCGGTGAGGCGCTCTCGGCAGGATACGTGAGCACTGAACACCCGGTGATCGACTGGAGCTCACATCTCAGAAATTGGCAAAGTACATTTTATAAACAGGCACTGTCTTTATAAATAAACCACAAATTTGAGTTTTAAACAGTTACATTCTTCCCTCAAATACTTTTAAAACTACATTTCATCACACAGTAACAGTAATATTTTTACAATTATGAGAATAAATGGTGGTTGAAATGCTGTGGGAACTCATCCAATCAGCAAGTTCAGCACCCAAGTCCCACCCCCGAAAGTTCCGGACCTTTAAAAAAGTACTACCTCACGAGCAGGGACTTTCTAGGGGGGCAAACTTTCTAACCAGAATTTAATTTAGATCCTGCTTCCTGGGGTGGAAACACACCGACTCCTCCCCCAGAGTCCCTAGTTCCTGGGTAAGGTTTGTGGGGTGAAAACGGGGCTCAAGTCCCACCCCTGAAAGATCCGGACCTTTGAAAAAGTACTACCTCACGAGCAGGGACTTTCTGGGGGGCAAATTTTCTAACCAGAACTTAATTTAGATCCTGCTTCCTGGAGTGGAAACACACCGACTCCTGCCCCAGAGTCCCTGGTTCCTGGGTAAAGTTTGTGCGGTGGAAACGGGGCTCAAGTTTACCCTTGAAAGTTCTGGACCTTTGAAAAAGTACTAACTCGTGAGCAGGGACTTTCTGGGGGGCAAATTTTCTACCCAGAACTTCATTTAGATCCTGCTTTCTGGGGTGGAAACACACTGAGTACTGCCCCAGAGTCCCTAGTTCCTGGGTAAAGTTTGTGCTGTGGAAATGGGGCTCAAGTTCCACCCCTGAAAGTTCCGGACCTTTGAAAAAGTAAGGCAAATTTTCCACCTGAAACTTTATTGAAACTGAGAATTGGTCCCCAAACTAAAGTGTGACCAAATATTCTATATATTATGTCCCATATATTATAAAAATATCCCATTGTTAAAGCATTACGACAGTAACATCTTCGGTGACAATATAGTAGGTCCATGTGTTTTTAAAGCAATTTTCCATATCCTTAGACCAAATTTAAACCAAAAAGGATTCAATGTAATATTTGCAGTAATAATGTCACAATTAAGATTTGTCATAAAGAACAACAATAAATTTACCCAGAATTACTATTCATGTTTGCTGTCAATCACTCTATCTGAGGTTTATGTTTTCAGATGGAAGATGACTGTTGGGTTCAAGGCTTATGCACTCCTTGATATGTGTTTCATGTCTAATCAATCAATTCATCAATCTGCTCAATCTGTTTGCCATCCATGATCTCCATGGTTTTGATCTCACCTATAGAAATGAACGGTATTAATATTTAAAGCCTGCTAACTAGATCTAATCACGAGAGCCAACCCTCACTACATCCTCACTGAGCAAAGACAGCATGTCAAGAGATGCCTTGCTCATCTAGATAGGAACCTGCATGATTCGCACATCAACACAGCCACTTAGTTATTCTTTTTCTTATTCATAACTAGGAGGGAGGAGGGACTCCCTCCCATCAGCCATGGACATGAAGCAATACTTTCAATGCTTAATAATTAATAAATGACTGTGTGCATGTGGTACCTCACCTCCAAATGCATACCATCTGTACATTAAACAATGGACTTGAAAGTAGACACAGAAACACAGAAATGTGCATGCATTTTTTGTAGATAAAAATCCTGCATACTTCTGTGAGCAAAAAAGGAAGCAACAATTGCCTTCCCAAAGCATGATGCAGAGGTCGTCTTGTTTTCTCTTCCTTAAAGGCAGTGCTCTATTCTAAATATTTACAAACTGAATAGTGCACATGAGATGGAATAAGTGGAGGAACTCAATAAAAGTAGTCCAGGGCCTGAAGGAGAAAACAACAACTTCTCAGAGCTGGTTGAAAGAAACACTGCCAATGGAAGAAAAACAAATTTTCAACTTCAAAATAATTCAGAAGCAATTGAAGAACTGAACATTCTGCCATAGCTGTACCTAGAGCAGTATACAAGTAGTGTGTTCATTTACATACACTGTATAGAAGAAAGCAAAGCTTTGAAATGTTGGCCTCAAACATCTTTATCATATTAGCAGTAATACATATTAATATTATAGTGATACATTTAAACCCCAGACGCACACTTTTCAAATAAGGAAAACATTCAAAATTGTAACAATTTTTTTCACATTTTTTTCAGTTACGACTTTTGTAGTTGTCATCCATGTACATTAACTTTTTACACTAAGATAAAAGTGTAAGTGAAGCACGAATCAATGTAAATTCTGAACAGATTTATTTTTTTAAATTTCCAAATAAATACATTTTTTCAACTTGAAAAACTAGAGATTAGAGAAAATAAATATATTTTTACATTTTGTACATACAATACTGCAGTGATTACATATTTTTGTAGGTCTCAGAATTTAGCACCACTCTTGTTTCCTCCACAAAAACCTGTCATAATGGACATGAACAGTCCATCCCCTTTTTAGATTTAATTAATTTATAAGCCAACTTTAAAGCATCAGAAGCAAAAGGTTAAATGTTGGATGTTTACCTGTTCAGCATAATGATTGAAAATGAACAATTTGCTGTGCTTGTGTTCACTACATTTCAAGCATTTAACCAAAAACCCAACTAAAAAAATGATAAATGATGATAAATACTAATTTCTGTGTTTTTTTGTCTACAAAAAAAATGTTGTCCCTGCAGCATTCTGTTTAGGGTATATAAAATGCTAGCTTTGAAATGAGCTTTAGAAAGACAAAGCAGTCAGCCATTTTATTACAGAAATGGCTACCTGATCTCATGATAAAAACATATCTGTGGGAACTTTTTCGCAAGACACAAATCACATACCAATATATCACTGCGGTTTCCAACAGAAATGAACACTAGAGGCTATAAACACTTGTAATCGATTTCGTACACATTTATGATTACAGCTCCATATGTTTCGTTTTCCAGATGTAACAAGTTTGCTCGAAAGCTCAACTGACATGGAATTGGACTTGGAATGCGGAATCCTTGGGTACGAATCCCGTGAAAAACATGACGATGAAATCACGATGAAAAAGCTGAAAGATGAGCGATCAAAAAACAAGCTAAAACGGCATGCTTCCAATTGCGTTTTCACGTTACATTCGCTTTTGTTCATATTATCAGGTAGGTTTAGGTGTAGTGCAGATGGTATGTTATTTTAAAACGTAAGAGAGCATTAGAGTTATAGTGCCATTCAATGGACATTTCATTGAATATGTCACAAATCGCACATGGCAATACGCATTTCGTGTCCTGCCTTCATGTGATCAGGTTCAGAAATATTCTAAAAACCCAGTCGTTTCACACACACATAAATGTAACGTGGGGTTTTGTTTAGTGTTCATGTTTTCATGTCTTCTATTTTAATGTTTTGCAATGTTCCTTGTCTAGTCTTGCTTCCCTTGCCTTCATGTATTCCTGTCATTCGTTCCTTAGTTCTATGTGTCATGCTTTCATTGGTTCATGTCTTGGTTTTCTGTTCTGGGTGTTCATTGGTTGCTATGGTCTTGTTCCTTGTTTCTCACTGGTTGGTTTGTGCCATGTGACCCTATTTGTCTAGTATAAGTAGCCCTCTTGTTTCTATTGTTCCTTGTTGTGCATAAAAGTTGTAAACCCACTGTTTGGTGAGTGTCTGTTTCATGTCTAACTGTCAAGTCTATATCAAGTCAAGTCAAGTCAAGTCAAGTAAGTCAAGTCATCAAGTCGTTGTTTGGATTATGTTTTGGATTACTTCACTCTTTCAATAACCTGCACTTGGGTTCATCTACATCTCGCCGTTCAGTGGAATAATTATTACGATAACAGAATGATTTGTAAACACAACACAAAAAAAAAAAAAGATTATATTGTGGACATTTCTAATCTCACAAAATGTAAATTCTCTGTTACACACTGCTGGATTTTGTTAGTAACAAATTAACAGGTCTGGGTAGATTACTTACAAATTGTAGTCCATTACTGATTACAGACTATATAATACGTAATTATTAATACGTAATAAAAATTGTAGTTAGTAACATATTCTAGGTTACTCATTTTAGAAAATATATATGTGACCCTGGACCACAAAACCAGTCATAAGTGTAAATTTGTCGAAATTGAGATTCTTACGTAATCTGAAAGCTGAGTAAATAAGCTTTCCATTGATATATTGTTTGTTAAAATAGGACAATGTTTGTCTGAGATACAGTTATTTGAAAACCGTGAATCTGAGGGTGCAAATAAATCTAAATATTGAGAAAATCACCTTAAAAGTTGTCCAAATGAAGTTCTTAGCAATGCATATTACTAATCAAAAATCAAGTTTTTATATATTTATGGTAGAAAATTTACAAAATATCTTCATGGAACATGATCTTTACTTAATATGCTAATGATTTTTGGCATAAAAGAAAAATCGATAATTTTGACCCATACAATGTATTTTTGGCTATT